>NW_004443983.1:5642918-5694971 GCF_000243295.1 Trichechus manatus latirostris
CTACATATGATCCAGCAATTCCACTCCTAGGAATATGTCCTACATATGATCCAGCAATTCCACTCCTAGGAATATGTCCTAGAAAATCAGAGCTGTCACACGAATAGACATATGCACACCCATGTTCACTGCAGTGTTATTCACAACAGCAAAAAGATTGAAACAACCTAAGTATCCATCAACAGATGAAGGGATAAATAAATTATGATACATAAACACAATGGAATACTACACAACAATAAAGAACAATGATGAATAGGCAAAACATCTCACAACACAGATGATCTGAAGGGCGCTATATGAGTGAAATAAGTCAATCACAAAAGGGCAAATACTGTACGGGACAACTATTACAAAAACCCAAGAAAAGATTTATACACAGAAAAAAACAAATTTCGATGGTTAGGAGACAGGGGAGGGCAATCATTAACTAGATAACAGACAAGTGTTAATTTTGGTGAAGGGAAAGACAATACATAATACACGGGAAGTCAGCACAACCTGATCAAGGCAAAGACATAGAAGCTTCCAAAACACATCCAAACACCTTGAGGGACTGAGTTACTGGAGCTGAGGGCTGGGGACCATAGTTTCAGGAGACACCTAGGTCAAGTGGCATAAAACAGTTCATAAAAAAATGTTCTACGTTCTACTTTGGTGAGCAGTGTCTGGGATCTTAAAAGCTTGCCAGCAGCCATCTAAGACACATCTATTGGTCCTATCCCATCCAAAGCAAAGGAGAATGAAAAAAAATCAAGACAAAAGGAAAATATTAGTCCAAAGGACTAATGGACCACATGAACCACAGCCTCCACCAGCCTGAGCCCACAAGAACTAGATGATACCTGGCCACAACCACCTACTGCTCTGATAGGGATCACAATAGAGGGCCCCAGGCAGAGCGGGAGAAAAATGTAGAACAAAATTCAAATTCACAAAAAAAGACCAGACTTACTGGTCTGACCGAGACTGGAGGAACCTCCGAGACTATGGCCACCAGACACCCTGCTGACTCAGAAATGAAGTCACTCCTTAAGTCCACCTTTCAGCCAAAGATTAGACAGGCCTATAAAACAAACAATAACACATGTGAGGGACATGCTTCTTAGTTCAGTCAAGTACATGAAACCAAATGGGCAATACCCACCCAAAAGCAAAGATGAGAAAGCAGGAAAGCACAGGAAAACTGGATGAGTGGACATGGGGGAACACAGGGTGGAAAGAGGGAGAACGCTGACATATTGTGGGGACTGCAACCAATGTCAAAAACAATCTGTGTATAAATTTTTAAATGAAAAAGGAATTTGTGTTGTAAACTTTCACCTAAAGCAAAATAAAATTTTTTAAAAAGGGGAGAAGAGGGTCAGAGACATAAGATGGAACAAGAAATAGGAGCTATTCAAAGCATGAGAAGGACTGAACCCACTATTTCTGGCTCTGAAGTTGGAGGAATGAGGCCACAAGCCAAGCAATTCAGGGGGACTCTAGAAGCTGGGTATGGGCCTCAACTGACATTCAGCAAGGAAACAGAAATCTCACTTTTACAACTACAAGAAACTTAGTTCTGCCAACAACCCGAATAAATGAGCAAGGAAACATATCCTGCTCTGGAGCCTCCAGAAGGGAAAACAGCCCTGCCAACAACTTGAGGATAGCTTAGCGAGACCCATGTCAGACTTCCAGAACTGTAAGATAATATATTTGTGTTGTTTAAGCCAAAACATAAATAAATAAATAAATAACTTGCTCCAACTATGACAATGTTTAGTGTGGAAACGTTAAATTTAAATCCCTCTATTTGCTTCCAAACAGCGGCAGTTTAACTTCTCTCTATCGACCAAAAGCAACCCACAGTTATCTGGGAAAAGAGACATATTCTTCTTTATTCATCCCCTAAACAGAGAGAAAGTGTCCAGGAAACTCAAGTTTAAAAATGGAAAGTAGATGGTATTTTTTCTATAAATTTAAACAGCATATGCCATAAACATACACACACAGGTAGGATGGAAAAACAGCACTTACAAAGAATAAGCTCTATATGGACTGACATGGAAAGATCTCTGATAACAGTAATAAGTGAAAAATGTAAGTAGCAGGACAAGATACACAGTATGATGCTACTTATATAAAAACACATAAACAAAAGACTGTACGTTTATATGTATATTGCATGCACATCTGTATTGATGCATGAGAAATGATACAGAAGGATACATGCCAAACTGATAACAAGGGTTATCTCTGAGGAGGTACAGTGGTTTTATTATGTTCACAAACTCCTTCCTTCAAAAGATGTAGCCCAATTTCGTTTCCCTTGAATGCGAACCAGACTCAGTGACTGATTTCTAACAAATGGAATACTGCAAAAGTGATGCTGTGTGATATCCAAAGCTAAGTCATAAAAAGAACAGCAGCCACATGATTCTCATTCTCTTGGATCACTTGCTCTGGAAAAAGCCATGTCTTGAGAAGAGGCCCCTGTGAACAGGAACTGAGCCCTCCAACCAACAGCCAGCACCAGCTAGCCATCTTGGAAGGAAATCTCCAACTCCAAACTCAGATGATAGCAGGCCGAACCAACATCTGACAGCAGCTTTAAAAGAAACCGCCACCAAGCCACTCTTGAATTCTTGACCCACAGAAACTATGAAAGATAATAAACATTTATTGTTGTTTTAAGCTGCTAAGTTTTGAGATAATTTATAATCCAGCAATAGATAACTAACACAGGAAGGAACTAAAATGGGGGTGGAGTGAGGAGAGGAGGCAGAAGTCAACAAAGAGGGCACGTCAGTTTGTCTATGTTGTTTAATTTTTTTAAAACAAAAACTTAGACATAAAATATTTGTGAAATGTAAAATGTTATTAAATTCTTTATTTAAGCACTCTAAGTATTTTGAACTTTAAGGTCACAAAAAAAGCACATTAAAAATCCATTCTTCCAACTTATTTTTGAGGATAAATTCATTTTCTCAAAATGCATGATTAGGGAATTAATCTCAATTCCACATATAATTGAAATTAGGTCACATTCCTTAGAAAGTGATAGAGGTCTTCTGCTCTATGATGATGGTATATTATCTAAATAATTATGAAGGCAATTAGATACAAAAACTCACAGCATGGATTTAGAGACAGAGAGACCTGGGGTCCAGAGTCCAAACTCTAACTCACGTTATGTACACACACACCACAATAAAAGAACACATGATACCAGTACTCTACATACAATATAATTTAAACTGTGTATAAACCATTCTAACCCAATAAACCTATTTGGGAAGAAGTCTTTATCTTACATTAGCTACAGAATAAACACATTTTCAGAGATTAACAACCCTTTTCTTTTCTGGCCATACACCAAATCAAAAGCCATTGCCGTCAAGTGGATTCTGACTCGTAGGGGCCCTACAGGACCAAGTAAGGCCCCATAAGGCCCCAAGGCTGTAATCTTTATGGAAGCAGATTGCCACATCTTTCTCCCACAGAGTGGCTGGTAGGTTCAAACCTCAGACTTTTGGTTAGCAGCCGAGTGCTTTAACCACCGCACCACCAGGGCTCCTCATCTTATATTAACTACAAAATAAACACATTTTCAGAAATTAACTACCCTTTTCTTTTTTGCGCATATAGGTGAGGTCAATTCTCCTTTTACAGGACTGTCCTGCACGTTCCGAGACATTTAAAGTCCCTGGACGTTAAATGTCAGCAGGACCTTCCACGCATTGTATTAACCAAAAAATCCCCATGCATTTCTATGTGCTGGGATTTACAACTGTGATTGTCCTTTATATCAATATAATGAGACTTCTTTATCTGTCATAATTAGGGAATATAGTATTACTCACAAGTGAATCTGTCAGATAAAGGAATGTTTATTCTAACTTACGAAGAAATCTTTCTAAAATGTATGGACTTCCCTGGACTTCGGTCAACAAAGTATATTGGATTAAACTAATTTCCACTGATAACTCCAGTAATGGTTATGAATATCAAAGTTCTGTGTTACAGTATTCCAAAGAACTGCTGAGATATATTGATGATTTTTCACTCCAGTAAGAAAAACCTCAGGCTTCTGTGCTTTTATATTTTCTATGTCTGATTTTCATAATTCTTCCATTTCATTCCTTGATCAGCAGTCATTCCTTGAAACCGCCTACATCTCCCACTATAGTGGCAACTTCATCGACCAGTTTGCTGTTTCTAGTGTACCGTGGCCAGGAACCCAGACAGCTGGACCTCTTACAACTGGACATGCAACATAGTTACATAAACGGGCTTTGGGTGAAGGCCTGAGAGTCTCTCCTATGGAGCAAAGTACATGAGTTTTATTTATTGCATGAGTTGTGAAAACTATTTTTGAAGCTCAGAGACCATAAATGTTTGTTTCTAAGTTCCCAGCTATGGAAATTAGTCTGACTTCACTCAGTGTTTCCTGATGCAGACCCTATTAGCATGTTGTACAGGATGATTCTTTGTGCTGGACTGTCCTGCACACTCTAAGACATTTAAAGTCCCTGGGCATTAAATGTCAATAGCATCCTCTGTGCAGTGTAACAATAAAAAAAAAAAAAAAAATCCCCATGCATTTCTATATGCTGGGATGGGCCAAGAAGATGGTCTGTTAAAAGGGGATTCCCAGACCCCTAGCAGTGGTTGAGAACTCCGCTGCTAACTAAAAGGTCAGCAGTTCGAATCCACCAGCTGCTCCCTGGAAACCCTGTGAGGTAGTTCTACTCTGTCCTATAGGGTCACTATGAGTTGGAATCAACTCAACGGCAATAGGTTAGGTTTTTGGTTTAGACCGTGCTCAGGCATGCCCATATTCTATACCTAAGCTATCTTAGTTTCCCCCATGTTTATTCCTACTAGTGATCCCCAGGAACTAGTCAGGACAATAACACATATCCTCTGCCCATAAGCAGATTTCCTCTGCCTTCAAATCAAGGTGCCAAGATGATAACATTTAGAATGCAACCAAATTCCTAAACCTCTTCCCCAATTTGCCTGTATCAAGCTTCAGTGTCCTAAGGGTCTGCTTATCCCAAGGCAAAAGCTAGCCTGACAGACTTAAAGTGCAAAGCAGAAAGCTGGCAAGTCCTGATATTCTCTGCAAACTTTACTTGATAAGAGCCCATATCACAATAGGAGGCTCTCTGGAAAAATATGACTTGAAGCTGTCCAAAAAAAATTTATACCTTTCTTTACGTGCTTTCTTAGTAGGCAAATATTCACACACAAATGTTTCTGTCCTTAATTGCTTCAACTCTCAACCGCCATACCTTCTCATCTCCACTCCCCTGCCTCCAATGGCACAGTATTCAAGCACCTCCGTAGACTGCTTTGGCCACTCAGTTACTCTAAGGTAGACAGCAACTTATTCTCAACTCCAGAGGTGACTGAGAGGGTCAAAGACAAATTACACATCACAATTTTCCCTGCAAATGCTCCATCCTCCCTCAGTATGAAAAGCAAAAGACAGATATGAGAGTTTTCTGTCCCCTATTGTTTTACATATTTAAGAAGACAGTCACCAGCTCAAGAAATCAGACAGAGCTTCTGTACCTATTGCCTGCATCATTCACTTGTGGACTGATTTATGTATTATTTTATACTATCATTTGTCTCTTCCCTAAGGCCTAGTGTAATGGGTAAGGAGTCTTGGTGGTGCAGTAGTTAAAGCACTCAGATGCTAACCATACCTGAAAGGTTGTCGATTTGAACCCACCAGCCACTCCACAGGAGAAAAGACTTGGCGATCTGCTCCCCTAAAGATTACAGCCTAGGAAACTCTATGGGTCAGTTCTACCCTGTCCTATAGGTAGCTATGAGGCGGAACTGACTTGAGGGCAATAGATAATCTTTACAGAAGCAGACTACCACATCTGTCTCCTGTGAAGCAGCTGGCGGGTTCAAACCACTGACCTTATAGTTAGCAGCCGAGTGCTTAACCACTATACCACCAGGGCTCCTTAAAAAAGAAAGCTAGTGTAGCTATATTAATAACAGATAAAACAGATTAACAGATTATTAGAGATAGAGAGGATCACTATAGGATAAAAAAGCTCAATTCACAGCAAGATATGTCAGTTCTAAACTATTATTTATAGGAAAAAATAGACAAAATGAGGTATCCAACTTACATCAGAACTGACCTACAATGGAGTTGTTGGAACAGAACCCCGTCATAAGTCAGGGACTAACTGCAGTTTTCTCGGCAAAGGGAAGAAAGACATTTGCAGGTAACAGAGAGAGCATAAGCACGAGGAGAGTCAAAAGAGTTCCTGGCACATTCTAGTAAAAGAGCACAATCCAGTGTGACTGGAGCACTGACAAAGTGTGAAGAGTGCAGGTTGTGGTCATATTATAGTGGGTATTATACACAATATTAGGAACCCTGGTGGTGCAATGGTTAAGCACTGGGCTGATAACCAAAAGGCTGGCAAAAGGCTCTGCAGAAGAAAGACCTAGCAATCTACTTCCGAAGGCACACAACAACATATACAATATTAAGGAGTTGGAACTTTTTCCCATGGATCAGTGGATACTCACTAATAGCTTCTGAACACCATATAGATATGAGCAACCCTTTTTTTTAGGAAAAAAATATTTAGAAAGATAACCAGAATACTATTATGAAGAAGTGATAGAAAAGGAGAGGACAACAGGCAGGGATACCAGTTTAAAGGTAATTACTGCAGATATAACGAGGATCTGAACTACAATCGCGAGTAGAACTTAATTTAAGAGACACTTCAGAGAGAGAGAAGTGGCAGAGCTCTGAGACCGACTCCTGGCCAGGAAAAAGTAGAGGAAAGAGGAGGAATCTGGCTCTTATTGGATGGTGACGCCTGGTACCATACAGAGCAGTTAGTGGGTGCTCTGTAAACATGTGCTGGATCAAATTAAATTTTCATAACCTGATAAAATTAACTTGGATGGCTGACCAGTGAATTACTAAACAGCAACATGTCCAAAACCACACATTTGAAATGAAAGTGGAAGAGAAACAAATTTAAGTGAAAAATTAAATACTGGTTGATAACAAATACCACAGAATTATTTTTAAGAGGAAGAATAAAACCATGAAAGCAGAATTTTCCCAAAGCATATTCCACAGAACATTAGTCCCAAAATATATTCCATGACAAAACAGTTCCAGGGTAAAACACATTTGGAAAATGTTGCACACTGTATTCACTTTTAAATATTCGCTACAAACACTAAACCAAAACCCTATGCCATCAAGTCGATTCTGACACATAGGGACCCTACAGGACAGAGTAGAACTACCCCCAGGGTTTCCAAGGAACGGCTGGTGGGTTTGAACTGCCCATCTTTCGGCTAGCAGCCGTAGCTCTTAACCACTGTGCCACCAGGGCTCCACTACAAACAACCGCATATAAAATACTCTTAAAAGTTCTATTTAAAAAAAAAAAAAACACTAATTTTACTTAAGACAGAGTTTCCCAAACTTTTTGACCCTAGAACATTATCAAATCTTCCACAGACTTAGAGTTCCAGAGAACACATTAGGGAGTACTACACTTCACAAAAAGTTCCCCAAGTAGAAACACAGAGTTTCAGTGGAATTAGAAGGAAGCATTACAAGCTATACAAATACAAAAGTACAAACCTTCAGGTGAAGTTTTTGAAGAATTCGGGTGAGCAACCGTGGAAATCTTCCTATATCCATTGCATTTATCAGTGACACTGCTTTTTTCATGCTAAATAAATTCATAAAACAAAGTTTTAAAATGAGTTTTCCAAGTTGAACTGTACTTGCTATAGTTGTCCATCAGTTTTCATTTCGATAACTCTGACAGCAAAGGAGGCAAGGCAATCTTGAACATTTCCAAAAAAGATGTCCCCAAAAGGTACTTCTGTTGAAAAGGTCGATTTGGCAACTTTTCTCTTTGTTTTGAGAAAAGCAAAGTACTAATGAAATCTTGCACTCTGTGTGCAATGGTGTTAATTGACCAGTGGGCAGTTATGTGTCCACTTAACCCAAAATGGAAATCTGGAAGGCACAGGACAGGTGCAGCGATGAGGGCAATGACACTAAAAACATAAAGAAAAAGAATACTGCATGGCAAATTGACGGAATCTAAAAAAACAAAAAAACTACATACAAATTCATTTGGGGTCACTAAGTGCACAGTTGTTTTAAAATCCTGCTTCAATTGTTAAAATCAACTTTAAATTATGTAATAAGAACAATTCTACTGCACCATACAGGATATGGTTTACTGATACAGTGTGTGGTACCCAGGACATGGGTCAGAACTCAAGGAGTCCAAAAAAAAAAAACCCAAACCCGTTGCGGACGAGTCCAGTCGATTCCAACTCATAGCGACCCTACAGGACAGAGCAGAACTGCCCCATAAGAGTTTCCACGAAGCACTTGGTGGATTCGAATCCCCGACCTTTCGCTTAGCAGCCTGAGCTCCTAACCACTAGCCACCAGGGTTTCTCAAGGAGTCCAGAAAGAACGAAAAACTTTAAAATGACAATTCTCTTCTTCTGGAAGATTCCTGCCCAATCCGGACACAAAGAAGTTATTTCCCAACTTAGTTATCTGTCCACATACTTTGGTATTTGTTCCATAGCCACACACCACCTACATTATTATTTATTTTTCATTAAGAAGAAGCCCTGGCGATTGAGTGCTAACCAAAAGGTCTGAGGTTCGAACCCACCAGCCGCCACTCGGGAGAAAGATGTGACAGTCGGCTTCCGTAAAGAGTTACAGTCTTGGAAACCCTATGGGGCAGTTCTACCTGGTCCTATAGGGTTGCTATGAGTCAGAAGTGACTCGATGGCAACAGGTGTTTTTCATTAAGTTGAGTTCATTTTTACTTAATTTTATTTTACAAGGGAACTTTTTAATCACCACCGTGGATGGCCAATATTACCTACCATACGTAGAAAATGACCCGAAATAAACAAAAGCAATGTTACCAAAATCTGCCTAGATAACTCTTACCAGCTGAAAACTCCTGGCCTGTAGCCTATTCTATTTTGATATAAAGTGGATGTTAAGTATTCAAGACCCTCTGGCACCCATGTGAGCTGGTTCTCAAAATCAGATCTGAAAGAAAACTGAAAACGAAATAGAATACCTTTCCACGTAATTCAACGTTACTCAATGTAGCGTCTGGGGACGTCTGATCGCACACTCTGAGACCAAAAACACAGACCACACTTTCATACAGACCTCAGCTGCCCGGCGCACCGTGAACGCCACAGAGGCCAGCTGACGCGAAGTCGGAGGCGCCCACGCCCTCCGCCTGGGTCTGCGGGGCCCGGGTTAGGCGCTCTGCAGCCGCGCGACCACCCCTCCCGACCCCGACTCGCTCGACGCCAAGACGTCAGACAGCAAGGGAATCCGTGCGCCAGTTCTGTTAGCGCCGCCCTGCAAGTGCTACCGCAAGTGCCCGGGCAGGCAGCTACCTGGGGGTCTCCCGCAGGATCAGCGCAGCGGACGTCGCCATCCTCCCAGCTTACTTGCCCGCCGCCGCCTGTCAGCTGGCGGAGCCGAGCCAATGGCGGCCTCGGCCGACGGGAAGCCAGAAGGCTCAAGCCACACAGCGGCCGCTTGGCCTCAGGCTCTGGGGGCCCGACCTCCCGAGTCCTGTCCTGCTGTCCGGGAGAGGCGAGGGGGCGTCACCAGCGTACTCTCCGCCACTCCAACGGTGTCTCAGTTAAGGCTTTGTAACTACAACTAGTTATAATTATATGTTGTTTTTGTTGGGTGCAGTCAACTCGATTCTGACTCAAAGCAACCCCGTGTGAACTGCCCCGTAAGATTTTCTTGGCTATAATCTTTACAGAAGCATATTGCCAGGTCTTTCTCCCACAGAGCCACTGGGTGGGTTCCTTTTGGTGAGCAGCCAAGTGGTTAACCGTTGTGTCACCAGGGCTTCTTACAACTATAAACCAAAAAAACCCGTTGCCGTGGAGTCGATTCTGACTCATAGCGACCCTATAGGACAGAATAGAACTGCCCCATAAGGTTTCCAAGGAGTGGCTGGGTGAATTTAAACTGCCTACCTTTTGGTTAGTAGCGAAAAGCTTAACCACTGTGCCACCAGGGCTCTGTATATACATACATGAATGTGTTTATGTTTATATAAATGTCTATGTCGGTATCTATGTGCATATAATAAATATATACATATATATTTTTAACAGGGAATTTTAAAAAGGAGTTGTTGCTGAGTCAACTCTGACTCATGGCGACCCCATATGTATCAGAGTAAAACCGTGCTCCACAGTTTTCAATGGCTGGTTTTTCTGAAGCAGATTGCCAAGCCTTTCTTCTGAGACACCTCTGGGTGGATTTGAACCTCCAACCTTTCAGTTAGCAGCTGAGCATGTTAACCATTTACCACCACCAGAGACCCGGAAACTCCTTTAATAGAGAACAGAGGAAGTTTAAGAAAGCACCCCTCACACACACAGTTGCTGAGAGGCAGGTGGTAGGAAGGCAGGTGGTGCTTCCCCCAGCATGGCCAGAGAGTGCCCTGCCTTGGCCAGCAGGGAAGACAGTGCCACCAGCTCCATCCAGGCAATGTGCAGTCAATTCTTGTTATGTCTGCATCCCCAGAGCTCTGCAGGGCATCACCTGGGGCTTGCAGTATGTACATTTATCATTCACCATTGCCTAAGCATCTACTGTGTGCCAGGTATATGGTGGGTGCGGGGATACAGAAAACCAAAATCCCTACCTTTGGGGTTTGCCAGCACTTTGAATAGACAAGTATTTGTTACGCCTCTTGGGAGAGACTGTCATTAAGGTATCTCCCAGGAGCATAGGAGAAACAACCAAAACCAAAACCAAACCTGTTTGGTCCACCTAGAGAAAAGCATCTAGTACATTAAAGCGATTCAGAGGTGGGAGCAATGATGGGCATCGCTGGGAGGTAGAATCAGGAAAGCCTTCCTGGAGCAGGTGGTATGTGCAGTGGGCCTGTAGAGATGAGGGTGACAGGACGCGTTTCAGGGTGAGGGAGGAAAGTGGGCAAAGGCTGGGGTGTGCAGAGCCTTTTGAATGGCGTTCAGAGAGCAGTCAGGAAATAAGGCTAGAAGAAGCCTTGAATGATGGCCTGTGGCATGTGCACTTAATGTGGTGAGAAATGGAGAACAAGTAAATGTTTTCAAGCAAAGAAATTTTATAACGAGGGCTGTTTTTTGAAGATTACTGTCAGCAGAATGATGATTGGACTGGAAGGAGGTAAGCAGGAAAGCTAGATAGGAACCTATTGCAGTAATCTATGGAAAGCAATACAATCCTGTAGTAGTGAAAAGGCACTGGGGAATTACAGAATAGTGGAGGATTAGAGTTACATTTCAGCAGTAGAATCTTCAGGAGTTGGCAAAAGATTGAATTTAATTTTCCTTCCTAATTATGTTTTACTTAAATTATTATTTAAATTAGTTGGCATTCCTAGACCGGCCCCAAAACATTCTAACTGAAAGGAGAAGCCAGACTGCAAATTAAAACTGAATAATCCCTGCGTGGATAACTGAATCAATTATACAGTGTGTTGAACACACACAAATGCATTTAGTTCCACAACACTCCACACACTCCCCGATTTATGTGGTATTTGAAAAGATGCATGTGAATCTACATAAATTACAGGTCTTTGATCCAAACACAGATTACCTTACTTGGCACAATTTAAAGAGGGTCCCATTTGTCTCCATTTCTCAATACTTTCCCTTTCGTCTTGATACAGTGCCTGAATTGGAGCCACTAACCAGCAAAACTGGTTCAAACCTCTGCTAAAGTTTTCTTCCTCTGTTGCCTTTAACGACTTAGCTGGGATTTTGAGCAAAAGAGCACAGGGGTGCTTTAAGTCCTGAATCTTTGTAACTTTGGACAAAGCTCTTAACCTCACTAAGCCTCCTGTTTCTGGTCTGTAAAATGGGCATGAGAATAATGCCTGCTCCTCTAAGTTGTAGTGAGAATTAAAAAACTTAATGCATACATGCATGAAAACCACTCCTTTAAAAAAAAAAAAAAGCACAGACCCTCCAAAGTTTTAGCAAAAGGAAGTCTCCAGTGGACACAGAGGCCTCTCACTCTGATTCTTTTCATTTTCACTGCTGGGGAACTACTTCTTATTACTACTTGTTGCTATAAAGAATTGATGAATGAATAATTTCACCCCTCAAATGAGACCTTCATCTAAAATATTTCTGTGGTCGCTGGAATATATGAATATATGTCCATGAAAAAGTCCTTGTAGTTGTCTTAACTGTTGCCGCATCTAGAGAACAGGAAATATATCCCTGCAGGCAGAATTCCATAACCATCTTTTACCCTAAAACGTGTAAACCCATCTTTTTGATGGATCCAAGCCCAGATATGCTGTCCCTGATTTGTTATGGCTACTAAGTCTTGCTGAGGCCCCCAAAGTTCCTTCCAGATCCTTGCCTTCCTTGCAGACTTTCACCAATTCCACATTTTCTACATTCTGTCTTAGCAGAATGTAAGGGTTCTCTAGAAAACATAACCTGAGTTACCTGCTATTGCTCCACTGAAGGCTGTGATTGCAGAGAAGCAGGAGTGGGGGCAAAAAGGAAGTGAGGAAGGGTAAGAGGGAAGCAAACACAAGGTGGCATATTATCTAACTGGTTATAGTTTCAAAATCCAGCTTGTTGCTTAGTACTGTGGGTGTTTCCAGAGAGACTATTTAGAACCACTCTGTCTTAGAATAGCCTGGAGGTGGGAGTGGGGACAAGAAATTTGTCTACAGATTCTTTCCAATCTTCTCTCTCTTACTGGTCAAATTTTCCCTATGGTGCATTGTCTTGGCTGCATTTCTGCGGTATGTTGCCTGGCACCTCCAGGCAACCACCAGGGAATCCAGAGAACCGATGGGTGGTAGAGTAGGAACTGTGCCCTGGAGCTGTAGGGGAGGAGAGCCCATAGCCCCAGACCTGCTCTTACCCTTCCCCCAGCCCCCCAGACAATGACAACAGCAAGTAAGCAAGTGGCAGGGGCTTTAAGACCATAATATCAGTTCAGAGCCCCCAGTGGCCGCTTTATCTTGAAAGCAGAGCAACGTGAAGCCTGGAAGACAAGTGAGGTGGAGTACATCTAGAGAGGTACATAACTTGGAGACAGTTATGGTCCTTTAGTAGAATCTCAAAACTGGAGTTGCTTGGGCCTTGTTATGGATTGAATTGTGTCCTCCTCACCCCCAAAAAATAAAGAAATGGAAGTCATAACCTCTATACCTGTAAATAGGAACCTGTTTGGAAATAGGGGTTTTGTTATGTTATGTTAATGAGGTCATACCAGAGTAGGGTGGGTCCTAAACCTAATCATTTCTGAATGACATCTGATAAAAAGAGCAGAATAGACAAGGACACACACTCAGGGAAAACCATATGAGGAGCCATCTATAAGCAAAGGAATGCCAAGGATTACCAGCAGACAACAAAAGCTAGGAGAAAGGCCCACAAAAGGAATCAACATGGCCAAGACCCTGATTTGGACATTTAACCTCCAGAACTGTGAGAAAATAAATTCCTATTCCGTAAAGCCATCGCTCGTGGTATATTTTGTTACAGCAACAGTAGCAAATTAAGACAGGTCCTGAGTGCTTCAGCTCTTTACTGACGTAACTTTTCAGTTCACAAACACAAACCTAGTTGTTTTCCCAAAGTGCACCCCAGCAAAGGTTGGAGTGGGGTCTGGTGACCTCCTTCATGGTGTCCAGGGAGCTAACACTCGCTTTTCTTGGAACTCCTCTCTTTTGGTGGGTTTCTTCGCAAGGACCGTATTGGGGTCTCCTGCAATATAGCCTCGGTCTGCACCCACCCTCTCCCTGCTGGGTATGATTTATATCTTAGTATAAAGTGAAGCAGAGCCAGGGTTTGGGCCTTTTTCTCCCAGAAGTGCCCTCTACTCCTAAGTAAAGTCTGGACAAACCAAGCAGCCCTCCCCAAGCATTCCAGCCCCAAATGGAAGTGATTATTATTGGAGGAAGGAGAACACCTTCTCACCCACCAGAGCAGTATCTGAGCCTGAGGCACCCAGTCCCGCTGAAATGACCTGTAACTTATGTAAGTTTTTGTTATCTAGTGTCAAATTGGGGAGGGGAGGGGTATATGCAAGAATTTTACTATATACCCTAGATTGTTCTGGGGACAGGTTGGACTAATTATCCTGGCTGATATCCTTAGCATTCTGAACATCTATAGTCTACTAGGTGCAGTTATCAAATGGTAGTTTAGAGTCAAATAAGGGCAGAGGACTAAGGAACTACCTGCTACCCATGCCCTACTCCCAGACGGACTATAAAATACAAAACCCGTATTTTTGGGTTTGTCACATTGGCTTGCTGAAGCCATTGGCCCAGTTTTCCTTCTTCCCACCACCATGCTGAACACACACCGCCCCCTCTCTCCACACCATCACTCAGTCACAGTTTCTGACCTTGTTTTTAGCTCTGTAGTCAGCGCTTGTCTCATATGTGTGAGAGACTCAACTGGAGCATAACCGAAGAACACCCTTTGAGATGGTAAACATGTAATCATTTGTTCCATATATTCTCCCCAAATTCCCAGGGAGATGCAGTTTTGAAATTACCTATTTTCATTTATGAGTTGGTTCTGTGAATATTCTTGTTTAATGTGAGATACGCGAAGAACAAAGAATGCTGGAACATAATTTATTCTCTGAGTATTTGCATACCAGGCTGTGATGTAGAAAGGAAGCAAGAAGTTTAGAACAGAGCATCAGTGTTCTGAAGAAAAACTAGTATCAAGGACACAGGCCACGCCTGCCCATAAAAAACAATATTTATGCTTATCCACCCTTAACCAAATTGAGGCTTGGGAGAGTAATTTTTATTAAAATGTAGCAAATATATACTTATGATATATGAATAGACTCCTTTCTAATTATTCTCAAACTTAAAGTTGAAAACCATCTCAAATTATCACCCCTCAATTTTAATTTGCACCTAGGTTTCTCCATTGTACCTCCCAGATGCCTGGGCCATTAACAGGACTGATATTTATGCATAGGTTGTGGGAAAGACTGTTTAATTTCTTCAATGATTTTCATAAGTAAACAGTTTAAAAGGAATTAGGTGGTACTTCCCATGTGCACATGTCAGAGTGAAGCAAGATTACAGTTGCCCTTTTACCTGATGACTAATAAAGGGAATGATGGACTCAAACATGCTGGTGATTACAAGGATGACACAGGACCACTCAATGTTTCATTCTGTTGTACGTAAGGTCACCATTACATGAGTCGGGGTCAGCTTGACAGCAGCCAATAACAACAATGACAACAACAAAGGGGGGAAAAAAATTAAACATTCAAAGAGGCAAACAGAAAAAAAAAAAAATCCACCCACCAACAGCAAACAAACAAGAAGAGAAGGAAAAAAAAAAAAAATCACACATTTGAGAAAGTGTTTGCCAAGAAAAGAAAGAGAAGCATCTGTTTGCCTCCTAAAAGAGGCCCCCAACCTGCTGAAACAGTGTGAGGAAAAGGTGTCCACAAAACCATGAGGCGTCTCTTTATAGTTTCCAATTTAGAGAGGAGTGGAATAGGGAGGTAAAGGTTGGTCAAAGGAAAATATTAGGAAAGCCCTGGGGAATATAAGTCCCTGAGGGCCAGGATTCTGGAAGCTGGAGGAACTTCTGGGGCTCGCTGCTTTCATCTTTCTGGCTGAGGAAAAAGCTAGAGCAGTAGTAAGGGAGAAAAGATGAAACTGTGTCTAATTATCCCAAATGATGAATAGAGAGTTAGCATTTGAAGATAAAAGAAAATTAAAAAGAAAAGACCCCTTGAGGCAAAAAGCCAGTGCAAAAGGTACATTAAAGCCCCAGTGAAAACAGCCTTCCCTCAGCAGCCCCACCCCGTCATTGTCAACACTGGCTGAAACCCACAGACACCCTAATTTTTTCCCTATGCTGAGTTTGGGCTGGATGAGTGGATATAAAAGAGCAAAACAGGGAAGTGAACAACCAGGGCTGACTCAGAGGAGTCAGAGGCACTGGGACTCCACAATGAATGAAGGGCTGACCTGAAGCCTGGGAGTATCCCCCATCAGGGATGGGACATGCCCCTACCAAGAGGAGTTAAGAAAGTGAAGATCAAATCCACCAACTACCCTCCACCCCAGGTGAGCTCTCCCCATTCTTCCCCTTAAGTTTTTATTAAATAAATAAAGTAGCTAGAATAAAACATTGCTCCATCAAGCTGGCATCTTGGATGGAAAGACAAACAGATTCCACATTAACAGGCAAAGGAGTCAAGGGGACTTCACTGGCACTATATCAGAGGGCTGAACAGAAGATTTCAAAGGGCAGCTTGAGAAGACGAAGTAAAGTAGTATAATGACATGTGCGAAGAGCTGGAGATAGAAAACCAAAAAGGAAGAACACACTCAGCATTTTTCAGGCTAAAAGAACTGAAGAAAAAATTCAAGCCTCAAGTTGCAATATTGAAGGATTCCACAGGGAAAATACTAAATGATGCAGGAAGCATCAAAAGAAGATGGAAGGAATACACAGTCACTGTACCAAAAAGAATTGGTCAACATTCAATCATTTCAGGAGATAGCATGTGATCAGGAACAGATGGTACTGAAGGAAGAAGTCCAAACTGCACCAAAGGCACTGGCAAAAAACAAGGCTCCAGGAATTGACAGAACACAAATTGAGATGTTTCAACAAACAGATGCAGCACTGGAAGTGCTCACTGGTCTATGCCAAGAAATTTGGAAGACAACTATCTGGCCAACCAGCTAGAAGAGATACATATTTATGTGTATTCCAAAGAAAGGTGAGCCAACCAAATGTGGAAATTATCAAAAAATATCCTTAATATCACATGTGTAAAATTTTGCTGAAGATCCTTCAAAAGCGGCTGCAGCAGTACATTGACAGGGAACTGCCAGAAATTCAAGCCAGATTCAGAAGAGGACATGGAACGAAGGAAATCATTGCTGATGTCAAATGGATCCTGGCTGAAAGCAGAGAATACCAGAAAGATGTTTACCTGTGTTTTATTGACTATGCAAAGGCATTTAACTGTGTGGATCACAACAAATTATGGATGACATTGCAAAGAATAGGAATTCCAGAACACTTAATTGTGCTCATGAGGAACCTGTACGTGGATTAAAAGGTAGTTGTTTGAACACAAGAAGGGGGTAGTGTGTGGTTTAAAATTAGGAAAGGCATGCATCAGGGTTGTAGCCTTTCACCATACTTACTCAATCTGTATGCTGAGCAAATAATCCGAGAAGGTGGACTATATGAAGAAGAACAAGGTATCAGGATTGGAGGAAGACTCATTAACAACCTCCTTTATGCAGATGATACAACCTTACTTGCTGAAAGTGAAGAAGACTTGAAGCACTTACTGATGAATATCAAAGAGCACAGCCTTCAGTATGGGTTACACCTCAACGTAAAGAAAACAAAAATCCTCACAACTGGACCAATAAGCAACATCATGATAAACAGAGAAAAGATTTAAGTTGTCAAGGATTTAATTTTACTTGGATCCACAATCAACACCCATGGAAGCAGAAGTAAAGAAATCAAAAGACACATCGCATTGGGCAAATCTACTGCAAAAGACCCTTTAAAGTGTTAAAAAGCAAAGATGTCACTTTAAGGACTAAAGTGCGCCTGACCCAAGCCATGATGTTTTCAATCACCTCATATGCATGCAAAAACTGGACGATGAATAAGGAAGACCCAAGATGAATTGGTGCCTTTGAATTATGGTGTTGGTGAAGAATATTGAATATACTGTGGACTACCAAAAGAACAAACAAAGCTATCTTGTAAGAAGTACAGCCAGAATGCTCCTTAGAAGCAAGGATGGCAAGACTTCGTCTCACATACGTTGGACATGTTATCACGGGGGATCAGTCCCTGCAGAAGGACATCATGCTTGGTAAAGTAGAGGATCAGTGAAAAAGAGGAAGACCCTCAATGAGGTAGATTGACACAGTGGCTGCAACAATGAGCTCAAGCATAACAATGATTGTGAGGATGGCGCAAGACCAGGCACTGTTTCATTCTGTTGTACTAGGGTCGCTGTGAGTCGGAACCGACTGAACGGCATCTAACAACAACAACATATCAGAGAAGATAGAGGTCTGGGCATAGCAGAGTGTATTAAGCACAAATAGATCCAAAATAAATGTCATGATAACTATGAAAGAGAAGTATACAGCATGCAAACAAACAAAAAGATAAAAAGTTTAATCTGGAATAAAATATAAATTAAGACAAGAAAATTCCACATGAATGCTCCTTAAGAGAGAACTTAATAAGAAAACAATTCAGTAAAACAAGAACTAAAAGACAACTTGAGAAAAAAACATTAGATGTAAAAGGCATTGCAAAACCAAAGGAAGAAATTGAGGACTAAAATCACACCATTTCCTAACTAACGTATAAGGTAGAAATAGCAAGAAACAGACTGGATACAAATGCAAATTGAATTATTGACAGAGAGGAAGGATATTCATAATGAATGCAAAGGAAAGAGACAAATAGAAAATAGATACTGAGGACAAAGAAAACCCAACCCAAGAATAATTTGTGTCCCAAGACAAAGAACCCAACAAATAGAAAAAAAATTCAAATATTGTAATAAAAAGTCTGACTCCATTTTTGATGCTTGACTGCTGACAGCTTTCAAGCCCCACCACGCCTTCTTCCCCTTCTGCTCCACATCTGGGCAAACTGATAAGAAAGCCCAGGTAACTCCTTTGGCAACTCCTAGGGTGAGAGCAGGAAGTTCAAACCACCCAAGCCCCAGCCCAAGTAAGGGAGCCCTCACCTCACCTCTACCCCTTAACCATCATAAAACCCCAAGCCAGTTGCCCCTGTCTGATCTCTCAAGTGATTTTTTGGACCTGTTTAGGAGCCTGCCCTGCTTTCCCCAGAAAGCCTCATTATGGAGTACTAACCTATCATACCCTCTTGGTGCATGTATAATGCCATCAATCTCAACATTTGAACCAAATGGTGGGTGGGGGTTCCATCCCACCTCCGTAAGGATGACCTCAGCAAATGTATAACAGAAGGCAGTTTCCCTAAAACATTGGGAAAACAGGATCTGCAGTTTGATAAAAGAGCAAATTTTCTTTTGGGAAGAACTGATATAGAATACTGATACTGGGACAAAGTCTTGTAAAATTATTAAACTCTTTAAGGATAAAGAAAGAATTTTCAGGCATCCAGGTTAAGAAAAAAAGCAAAGAACAAGTCACTTAAAAGAGGAAAAAAAATCAACAAGACTCAGATTTCTCCACAACCATGTCTGTAAAGTTTAGAGAAAAGTATAGTATGTCTAGCCAATATGTTATTTAATTATTAAGGCAACAGTCAAATTTTCTCAAGCATGACTACATTCATAGTTTTTGTAAGTTCTTTTGGAAAAACAGTTCAAGACAAATCAACCAAGAGATTAATAAAAGCAAAGAACTCAGGAATGGAGATGCTCTGGCAGATGGTTAGCATTAAAGCCAAATAAAACTAAGATTAAAAATAGAAATTATGTTTATGAAATTCAACATAAATGTCATAATGTTTGATCATGTAAAATTAATATATAATTAAGGGATCTGATAAAAGATGGACAGAATAGGTAGAATAAAGTTTGAAGAGTACTAATTTATTCATCTTCCATGGCAGGAAATTAATCAATACTATTTTTAAAAGAAATACATCACTTAAAATATAAATTATCTGTAACCTCTTAAGGTGCTTCATAACTTTTTTTAATCATGCAAGGATAACAAACTGGAGAACTGTAGTGTGAATATGGATCATGGACTGTGGAAGTATTTTGCTTGTTCATTTTGCCTACTCAGTGATCGAATAGGTTTTGTTTTGAGAACAGTACAAGCCACTTATCATCTGTAGTCTTATACTCAACTTGCTTCATGGATCATATTACGTTACTGGCTACTGAAGACACTTGAGGTTTTGACTTCTGCCTTAGAGGAATATTTTAGGATTTACCAAACATCTCTTTGTTTAAAAAAAAAAGGTCTATCTAAAGTAATAAAAATAAAGAACTCAGTAATTTCTTTAGTTTCTTTTCTTTCTCTTAACCATTTTTGTACAATCATTTCTATATATCTAAGTATCACATATATTACATATAGATCTGTATCTAGATATAGAGAAATTACTGGATTTAGGTTTAACTAAACTCACAGTATTATTTCTGGTTGGTAAGATTTTCTGTAATTTTTTATCTTCTACTTTGTTCTTCTCTGTATTGCTTCAATTTCCAATTGTAAGAATGTATTATTTTTTATAAAAACAGTAAAGTCATTATTCAAAACATAATTAAAACAAAATGAATTAGACTTTTGTCCAGATTTCCTTGTATTAGGTGTTAAAATAAGTTACATACCAGTAAAAATACTTTGGGTGACCCAAACATTAACATCATTCTCATGGTAATTTATAAATAATATTAATTCATTAATCAGTATCATAAGGATAAAGTCTTTAACTTACTTAAGGCTTTTTTGTGTTACAAGAAAGAAAAGACCAAAGTAAATTATTCATAAATACTACAGTTGAAAAAAACTCAATCTCTTCAAAATAATGGCCTTTTATTTACACAGTATTTAAAAGATCTTCTCTTTACTGCTAGCTTTAGATTAGGAAACTGACCAGATGGGCATAGTTACTTTTTTTTTCAAGATCAGAGTCAGCACAGCATTAGTCAGATAAAGTGATGCTTCCAACATGCCAGAGAGTCCTAATGTGCCTCATTAGAGCCACAGGATTTGTTTGACTCTTTTACCCAGTCTGACTATTCGCATTGTTCCCATAACATGCCATGCCCATTCTCAGTTCTGTGTCTAGAGTCTTATAGTTTCTCCCTTGTGGTATCCCCTTCTGAGGGTTTTCACAAGCAATGACTCTCTAGAAGGGATTGTGTAGAAGGTTTTAGTTGCTAGAGTATTCTGGCAACACTACTGGGATATAACTAAGAAGGAATGCACACAACAGTCTTACACAGTGCTGAATTGTCCACCCAAAGTGCCAATAGCATCTGTGTGGAGAAACACCTGTGCCAAACCTTCAAGATCTGATTCAGTCCCCTTTTTCTACTAGCCAAATCACCTAATCATCCTCTTCTCTAGACTTTCAGAGGATTTATAATATGAAGCAATCATTTTTACTAGTTAATCATATATGGTTGGTTTCATCATTAGCCAACTGTTTTAAAGACATAAACCCATCCTTTACTTCCCTGGGGACCACATAATGCCTAGTATTGTGCCAGTACCCAGTAGATAGTTAAAATAACCCATACCCTTTTACAAAGAAGATTTAATATCTCAGCTAGAAAGTTAATTTAGCTAGATGGTATGTCTAAGGTCATATAAATCTGTGAATTATAAACTCTAAGAGGAATAGTGCATGTCCATAAAGAAATGGCTCATTTTTTAAATATTTGGTTTACTCCATTGTTAAATGAGTCAGCTTTATTGGGACCTTGAAAAATAACTGGACCTGAAGGAGACTCTTCTAATATGAAATGTATTGTACTTTCATAATAGCTGTTTTTCCAGAACTCAAGAGTCTTCACAAAACTTTCATGCTGCAATAAGAGTAATAGTCAAATACTTTGTTCCAAATGTGTCTATAAAATATTCTTTTGATTCCTTCATGACCGTTTCCCTATTTTTGTAATTGTAAAACAGAATTTGTTCAAGGTGAAATGTAAACAGGAAATTGTATAGCATTTGGTCCCAGGTTTAATCAGTTTAAAAAAATCTATTAACACTTTGCAACCTTTTTAATAGTAAAGGAAATACTGTTATCAGGATGATATTTATGAAACTTAGAATTATCACTTCTCTGCTTTCTTATAACAGCACGAATAGAATACAGGAACGGTCATGGCTGCTGTTCTTCGCAGCCTCCATCCCCCTTTCAGGAAGGAAGGATGCCTTCCCCCAGCAGCTGGGAAGGTTGCAGCTGACAGCTCTCACTTGTCAATCCTCTTCAGGATTTGCCTCACCTGAAGAGCATCACCTGGGTCACAGTCAAATCCCTTCTCAGAGTAGTCTTCATGCAATGATTTGTTATGTTTAACATAGAAGGCAACATAATCTGCTGAGAGGATGAAGGAGGAGGTGGGCTGAAGAGGGTGAGGTTTAGATAGCTGCTGTGGAGAATGGATGAGGAGTTGAGTGGACTGAGGAAGGAACTGCCAGGCAGCCCTGAGAGCACAGCTGAGGGTGAAGTTCAAGACTGAATAGGTGCCAGTCTGCGTGACTGGGTTCCTTCCTCCAAGACATGGTAAGAAAGAGACATGGTGGGAGCCAGGCATTTTTTCTGAGACCTGCCTTTGAAATACTTCCAAAACTTTATTTTTTTTTTTTGATAGAAGTATCCTTTGTTTTCGATTATAATTTTAAACCAAAAAGTACCAAAACAGCAATACATTTACCAGATTGAAAGTCTGTTGTTTGTTTTTTTTAAATTAAGTTAAATAATTAAAACAAACTTTTGAGAAAATTATCTTCTATTCCAAGGAGGAGAAAACGTCTCATTGAAATCACCCCCAAATAATCTTAAGAAAAAAACCCTAAATTGATTTCAACAACAGTTGTTTTGGTTTTGTTCAGTGTAAAATTTAAAGCTTAAAGTACATACAAATGGCCAGCAGAGGGAGCCCAAACCATGCATTTAACTTCTTTCATACATAATTTATATTTGTACACACAGAGACATTTTAGGAAAGTAGATTATAAAAAACTGCAAAGTGCAAATGACCCTCATCTTCCAAAAATATATACAAAAATTACAGAAATGATATAATTTAATGCTACTTTACTGCCAGGTGCTGTATGGAAAAAAAATTTAATAGAAGGTAATGGGATTCTGCATCTGAAGTAGTATTAAAAAAAAAAAAAAAAAAGAATTCCTCTTCACCGCCTTCTCCCCCCCACCCCCCGCCTCCACTGGACTTGTTTGAAGTAACTTCCCCAAAAGTTAAGTAATTTGTATTCCATTTCAGTTGAAAAATGCTATGAGTTGTAGCAACACTTTTTCAGTTCCTGCTACAGGGAGCAATCTGGTTACAGGTGCGTAGAAAAGAAACCGAAGGGCCTCCAGCCTGTTGCTCCTAAATCAAAGCTTGGGTGTATCGTAGGGAAGAAGGAACTCATTTCTCGTGGAAATTCCCTGAAAAGAAAATTGCCGCAACTAAATATAAATAACTCTCTATTTTGTGGATGATGCCTGGATTAGTTACAGTGTTTTATTTATAAGCAAGAGAATCCAACTCTAAGTTAGGGGGATACTCGTTTGTACAGAGAAAGGCTAGTGAAGTAAATAGCAGCCTCGGTAAGGGCGTTAGCATGCAGTCATCAGGATGACTTAGTTTCGACCACTTTGCTCAGGATTCAAGCTTCGATTCCCTAGCGAAGAGAAGTTGAGAGATGAGTGGCCGGGTGAGGACCATGTGACTCCTAGATTAGAGGACAAATAAATCATGACAAACAAATGTCAAATGTCCTGGATCAGAAAAGGAATAGAACTTCTATAAGGCTATTTTGGGACAGCTGAAAAAATTTGAATATGGACTGTATATTAAATGATATTGAATCAATATTAAATTTCCTGGGTGTGATGACAATATTGTGGTCATGTAGATGAATATACTTGTTCTTAGGTGGAAGAATTTGGGAGTACATTGTCATGATGTCTCCAATTTCCTTTCTTTTTTAGCTTATTCTTTTATAGTAAAATTTCAATAAACTTTATTGAGATATTTTTTCGTGCAATAAAATGTACTCATTTTAAGTGAACGGTTGGATAAGTTTTGAAAACATATACACACAAGTAACCACCATTAAAATTAAGATTGAAAAATAGTTCCATCACCGCAAAAGTTCCCCCATACCCCCTTGCACAATCTCCTGTATTCGTTTTCTATTGCTTCCAAACAAATTACCACAAACTTAGCAGCTTGAAACAACACAAATGTATTATCACAGTTCTTTTGTCCAGGCCCAGCGTGGCTAAGGTGGCTCTCTGCTCCGGGTTTCTACGCCAAAATTAAGGTGTTGATGGCGCTGCATTCCCTTCTGGAGGCTCTGGGAATGCATCTGCTTCCAAGCTCGTTCAGATTGTTTGCAGAACTCAATTCCTTGCAGTTGTAGGATTGAGGTCCTCATCTTGCTGGCCATTTCCAGGGGAGCTTTCTTAGCTTCTAGAGGCTGCCTAAATTCCTTGGCTCATGGCCACCTCTATTGTCAATGCCCGCATTCCACCTTCCTTAGTTTGCTATTTATTTGGCTCAGATCCCCCCTCCAATAAGTATGTAGATGGAAAAAGGGATAAACTGAATGTGTCAAAAAGTTAACAACTGGTGAGTCTGGAGGATGTACAGGGATCTACTGTACTATCCTTTCAAATTTTAAACTTCCAGTTTAAAATTTCCAAAAAAAATTAGGGGAAAATAATTTTTAAAAAATGTTAAGAGTGTATTTTGTAAACTTTGTCTATGCCTGTAATGGATCCAGGATATCATATGGGCGGGGGGGGGAAAGAAGGATTATCTCAGATACTATGTGGATATTCTTTAATAAATTAGGCTCAGGCAAAGTTATTATACAAATTGATGTGATATGGCCTTCCAGTTGGAAATCTTTGCATAAATGAGCACAGTGTGACTTGCCTAAATCCTTCAGTATGTATCAGTTTATACTTAAATGACCTTCTGTGAAATAGCTTTCCTTACAATTTCTATACATATTCATAAAGACTCACAATCAGCATTGAAAGATAGCCAAACATAAAGAGAAAATCCTATTACACTGACAAGACAATGTCCCTGGTTAATGTAATCAGATAGTACAGCTGCCTTCCTTGTTAATCTGAATTTAGTTCAAATAACAAAAGAGCTTTATTCACATTGTGATGAAAATTAGACACTTGCAAAATAAGTTTCTGACAATTCACATAAATTTAGTTTTGCGATAATCATTTAGCGCAGGAGGCTTTTTAAAACGCATTGAATTGACATTAGATCAAGACGAAATCTGATTTCTAAAAAAGCACTTTATCAAGTGTTTTACTAGGCTTCTGTAAAAGCAATATAAGATGTCTGGTTAGTAATTATATAATTTTTTACTTTATTTTTTGTTTTAACCTGGAGAACTTAACAACATAATTTGTCACCACCACACTGCCAGTTGCTGTTGAGTCATGGTGACCCCGTATGTGTCAGATTAGAATTGTGCTCCATAGAGTTTTCAATGGCTGATTTTTCAGAAGTAGATCGCCTGGGGTTTTTTCCTGGGTGCCTCTGGGGGGACTTGAACCAATGGAACATCCAGCCTTTCAATTAGCAGCCAAGCAGATTAACCATTTGCCATCCAGGGACTCCGTAACTTACCAACACACTTTTTAAACCAGGTAATTTTAAACCAGATTATTTCATCTTATGTCTAAGACTAAATGACAAGAGGATAGAAGGGAAAGGTATTTTAATGTTAATTTGCCTAAGTTTGTTTTATAGTATGAAAATAGGACAAACTAGTGATATAAGTTGATGTTTCTCAAACTTAGCTAATCAAGAGACTTACCTGGGGTGATTGTTTAAAAATGAAAACTCCCAGGCCTCATCTCTGGAAGTTCTGAGTCTCGAGCTTTGGGATGAGGCTTAGGAATGTGTATTTAGACACACCTGGATGAATTTTATGATCAGGTAAATTTGGGAAATAGTATAATGGAAAGAACACTGACCTAACCTTAGATTTCAAAACACTAGGGTCCCAGCTCTTCTCTATGTCTTTATCGCAGTCATTTTATCTCACTGTGTCTAAGTTGCCTTAGTTGTAAAAACAACAAACAACAAAGAAAAACAAAAACAACTCATTTGCAGCAACAGAAGGAGAGTCAGGAATAGGGGGAGGAAATGGAATGTATGGCTTATTGCCTCCATGAACAACTGCCTCCTTTGCCATGAGACCAGAAGAACTAGATGGTGACCAGCTGCCATTACTGAACATTTTGATCAAAGATTCTATAGAAGAATCCCGATCAAAAAATGTAGAACAGAATTTAAAATTCTTATGGACTCCAGACTCTCTGGAGCCATGGAGGCTGGCTGAACCACTGAAACTATTGCCCTGAGATAGTTTTTAAACCTCAAACCTTAGATCAAAAATATCCCTGAAGTCTTCTTGAAACCAAACAATAGCTTAGCTTAACTAGTAAAGAATGTCTGCCTTGAGTACTGTGCTCTGTTAAGATCTGTCTATATGGCCATGAGACTAGAACTGGATGGTGCCCAGCTACCACTACTGAACATTTTGATCAAAGACTGTATAGAAGAATCCTGATCAAAAGGGGGAAAATGCAGAATAAAATTTAATATTCTCTTAGAATCCAGAATTTCTGGAGCTATGGAGGCTAGATGAACCCGCTTAAACCAAAAATATCCCTTGAAGTCTTCTTAAAACCAAATAATAGTTTAGTTTAATTAGTAAAGAAAGTCTGTCTTGAGCATTATGCTCTTTTAAGATTTATTTATATGTGATCAAATTGATAACATCAACTCAAAAGATTGGGTAGGAGCCTTAGGGGGTAGTGAGTTTATGTTAATGGGGGAGGAACAACTCGGGAAAGGAGGGTGAGAATGGTTGTACAACTTGAAGAATGTAATCAATGTCACTTAAATGTACATGCAGAAATTGTTGAATTGGTATATGTTCTGCTATGTATATTCTCAACAATAACAAAAATGAAATAAATTATAAAAATATATACAAAAAACCTTTGGTTTTAGCCCATTAACTCCATGAAGACAGGAACCAGGTAGGTTTTTCTCACTGCTGTATCATCCCCTCTGTCAGTTTCTCATGCTGTGGTGGCTTGCATGTTCCTATAAGGCCAGAAGCAATGCTACCTGTATTTCAAATACCAGCAAGGTCACCCATGGTGGACAGTTTTCAGAGGAAATTTCAGACTAATACAGACTAGAAGTAAAGGGCTGGTGATCTACTTCTGAAAATTAGCCCATGAAAGCCCTATGGATCACAAGAGAATATTGTCCCATACAGTGCTGGAAGGTGAGCCCCACGAGTTGGAAGGCACTCAAATACACAGTGGCTGCAACAATGGACTCGAGCACACCAAAGATTGTGAAGATGGTGCAGGACTGAGCAACATTTCCTTCTGTTCCACATAGAGTTGCCATTAATTGGAGCCATCTCCATGGCAACTAACAACATATTATCCTCCACACCTAGCTTGGTGCCTAGCACAGAGCAGCCTCTCAGTTAATATTTGTTGACTAACTCACTATTTAGATGAGCTGTAAGGTTTGTGATGGTTAAGACTGTGTGTCAGCTTGGCTGGGCCATGATTCTCCGTGTTTTAATGTAATCACTCCCAGGATTGAATATACTGTGAGCAGCCAATCAGATGAAAGGGAGTCTCCTTGGGGGGTGTGGCCCACATCTGTATATAAGCAGACGTTCTGGCTTTTTGCTCTCTCTGGATCCTGTGGCTGCTTCCTGTCGTCTCGTCTCCTGTTCTTGGGACTTGAGCTGTCAGCTTACCTGCTGAACCTGGGATTCGTCGATCTGCACAGCCTGTGAGTGGGAGCCCTGCTCTCCGACCTTCCGATCCTGGGCTTGCCAGCTTCTGCAGCTGTGTGACTTGGGAGAGGCCTTTACCCTGATCCACGGACTTGGGACGTTCTAGCCTCTACAATCATGTGAGCTGTTTCCTTGATATAATCTCTCTCTATATATATATTTATACACTTTACTGGTTTTGCTTCTCTAGAGAACCCAGCCTAAGACAAGGTTTCTTCCAGATTCAAAAGTATATGATTCTAAAATAAACACATAAATAATAAAAACAATTCATTTATAAAATCATTGTTATTCTTAAAATGAAACAAAATATAAACCACCTAAAAAAGATTCCACTCCTTTTTACTTGTTTGAGTGCTGTCTGTTCCTGGTGAGCATTTCAATGGATCTGACTTGGGGAATTTGATTTTACATCTTCCTCCCAGGGCTGTGATGATTAAAGTTAATGAATTGGAAGCACTTAGCACAATGTTTGGTTAGCAGTAGATGCTTGGTAAAATAAGCTGAATCTGGAAAACCCAGTAAATTCTGTGGATAAGAATGCAGAAGAACCTAAGCTCTCCTGCTACACCTACAGGAGCATTGTAGACACAGGGTTATTTTTAGGGCTCTTGTTACTTTAGTCCTAAAACATACTACCAAGTAGCAAGTTGAGAATTGTCAGGAACCTTCCCTGGCACAAGCAGTTTGTGCAGAAATCAGTGCTTTTGAATCTGATTTTTGAAAAGAAATAAACCCTGAAAACTCTGTAACATTTCAAGTTTACTTTGAAACCAAAATGCTCTTGCTAATTTTTTTAAATTATCAAATGATTCTATTCAAAAATGCTTCCTTATATTATGTATCTAATATAACTTACATAAGTGGTTCTCAAAGTGTGGTTTCCATACCAGCAGCAGCAACATCACTTGTTACAAATGCAAATAAATCAGAAACTCTGGGGGTGGGGCCCAAAAATACTACAGTTTAACAAATCCTCCAGGTGATTCTTATGTACACTAAAGTATGAGAATTACTGACTTAAAGTAAACAAGACCCTGTCATAAAAAACAAATTCAACAAAGGCCAAGTTCAGCTTTTTATAAAACTTCCTACATTATGTCGGAATAGAAAAGACTACACATCACGTATTTAGTCAATTGCTTCTCAATACCCTCAAAGAAACACATAACAAACACACTTTTGTATAACAATTTAAGTTTTGTCCCTTTTAAAAAAATTCTGAAATGAAAAAAGGCAAGCCACTGGCTTTTAGGACACTCAAGTCTTAATTTCTCAATGTTATAAGCAAAATACAAGTTTCAAATAATAACAATATTACCAGATTTGATTTTAATGTTATTAAAACATTAACAATAAAAAAATGAGACTATGAATATACAGTGCAAAGTCACAAGGTTTTTTTTTAATCCAAATGGCAATTCCAATTTAGAACTACTGATGTGTAAGATAGTAACAGTAACTGAACATTATAAATGCTATGATTCTATGTTCTATGTGAGAAAATCTCAGTTACAGAAGTCTGAACATCTTAAAACTACATTTTCTCAGGTAGCAGAAAAGAGGGAAGAGGTTTTTTAATTTGAGGGTGGAGCAGGACTCAGGAAGCCAATGAGAGATCCTGAGATTTATCTACTGTCACACTCTTGGTCACAAGTTAAGGAATTAGAGAAGACATAGTAAGAAGTTTACAGAATTACTACTATTCTGTATTGTTCTACTGCTTGAGAGAACATGAGTCTTAAGTAGGTTTTTCCAACATTTTCCCCAAGCCCTAAAATTCACTCAAGAGAAAGAGGTCAACTTAAATGTACGAGAAGAAGAAAAAATTCAGTCCATACGTAACAGCTCCTAGTTGGGAACATCAAACGGCAGCGTGCTGATAACCTCCCCCGATTCAGTGACAATGGCATCGTACACCCACCGGCGGTTGCAGCGGCACTCGGGCCCACACTTGTTGGAGTTACACTTGGGGCAGGGGTAGAAGCAGCCCAGGCAGTTCTTCTCCAGACAGTCACACAGGTCCGTGTCGTTACAAATTAGCCTGCCACTTTTGTCATACTTCCTCATAACCCTGCAGAGAAAAATAATGACACTAACAACAGTGTAATTTTCCTAGACTTTGAGAACAAATCATTACGCAGCAAACTTCATAAATATGATCCCGTTACTCTGAGGGTCGACACCCTAGAGATTACCCGGTAACACTTCAGAATATTACGTGACAGAAATGTCCTGGGAAACTCAATCAATTCGATCAATTTCCAATGCGGCCAAGGCTGCCATGGGCAGTAGCACTTCATTTTTCCAGCCTTGCTGGGGAATGTCATATCCCACCTAACTATGAGGAATAGCTGATTAAAGCTTCCTCCTACAAACGCCCTACATTTTTCTTTAAAATACAACTGTTCTTGATGTAACCGTTCCCTAATAAGTTGCACTTTTTTCCTTTCTTAAAAGCACTATACTGTATCTAATTACATTTTTTAACCACTCAAGATAAGCATTAGAACCATGAGCTACTACATCATGATCATTTTTTTTTTAAATCTTCTTTGCTAACAGTCTTTCCGGATGTCATTGCTTCTGTTCCTTTCTGATTCTGGTTTTTACCCAATGTGGAGTAAGAAATCAGATGAGCACGATCATGGGATCATACATCGTGGACTCTGAAGGAAGGCGAGAAGTTCTGCATCAGAGGAGACCCCAAGGGTCTAGAAGCTTGCTTCAAGTTCCCACGGTTTCTCAGTCAGTCTGTACAACTGCTCCAGGGACAAAGGGTTTTCATAAGAAACCTGCCACCCTCTCAAAACCAAACCATTTTGAAATATATCCTTCAAAACTGAGCTGCTTGTACTGAGTTTCTGTTAAGGGTGATGACAAATTTTGGAGACAAATAATGGAGATGGTTGCACAACATGGTGAGTGCAGTTAATGTCACTGGATTGTACCATGTAAAAACAGCATGGAAAATGTTTTGTTATATATAGATTTCATCATGATAAAAATTAACAAAACAAAACTGAGCTGCTTGAGAGCCTTAGAATGACAAAATACCTCTGTACAGCTTTTATCCATTTTCACCAGTTGAAGTCAAAGAGCCTGGTCTTGAGCTAGTGCAGTGAAATTGTGAACTTCTTTGTCCCCAAGCAAGTAGAACACCTCCTCTCTTCCTACTTCAGTTACATAATGCCTTTCTATGCTCTCCACTTTCCTAATAAAGCAGGGAATGGTTAAGGATCATGGTCTGATTATCACACTTGCGGTCTGATTATCACACGTTAGTTGGAGTGCCTTTCAATGTTTTGATCTGTGAGTATTTACATTTGAAGTGCTTCATCTACGTAATGAGAGTCCTCTCCTCCACCCCAAGCCGATCAGATGTCAGCGAGCAAGGAGATGTAAAATCTATTATGGGAATGACAGAGTCCCTTGATGGTGGCAACACTCAGCTGCTAACCAAAAGGCTGGAGGTTCAAGTCATACAGAGATATCTGAGAAGAAAGGCCTGGCGATCTATTTCCGAAAAATCAGCCCTTGGAAACCCCGTGGAGTACAGTTCTACTCTGACACACATGGGGTTGCCATGAGTCCAAATCAACTGGCTGACAACTGGTTTTGGATTATGGGAATGATAAGAGTGGGTGCTCCTGAAACCAACCCAGAGCACAGGTTAGATGCTCCCCATTTCCCTTTGCCTTAACAAAACCCTCCTGTGCCTTAACTCAGACACTGAGGCACAGAGTTTATAGTGTCCTACCTACCTAATAAGGAGCCCTGGTGGCACAGTGGTTAAGCACTCGGCTACTAACTGGAAGGTTGGTGGTTTGAAACCAACAGCAACTCTATGGGAGAAAGATGTGGCAGTCTGCTTCCATAAAGATTTACAGCCTTAGAAACCCTACGGGGGAGTTCTACTCTGTCATATAGGGTTGCTATGAGTTGGAATCTCCTTGACAGCTATGGGTTTAGTTTGGTTTTTGGATACCTACCTACTGCCATCTTTTGTAAAATTATGAACTATCATACATACAAAAGTGTATAAAACATACTGCACAAACTTCTGGGTGCGTAGCTTAATTTTAAAAAGTATGATACATTTGAAGTCCTCTCTATGTCCCTCCCCATTACATCCCTGTAACCTCCCCTTTAAAAAGAGGCACACCTTCGTTTTATAAAAATTTTCTTGTTTATCTTTTAGTTATGCCTCATATGTATGTATCTCTAAGCATATTGTGTTTTTTCTTCTGTAATGTACTTTTTTATTTTACAATGTGATTTGAAATCCATCCATAATGGTGCAGTTAGCTGTATTCAAATATTTTTACTTCCATATATATTCCACTATATGAATATACCACAAGTTACCTAGCTATTCCATTATTGAGGGGCATTTGAATTATTATCACCTTTTTTTTTTTTTTTTGCTATTACAATCAGTGATAAACTTTATTATATCTGTCTCCTGTTATACATATATTTAGGAGTTATTCCAGGGTATATACCCAGGAGTGAAATTGTTAGGTCATAAAGTATATATGTATAATATATATGTCATGGATTGAATTGTGTCCCCCCAAAATATCGGTCAACTTGGCTAGGCCATGATACCCAGTATTTTGTGATTATCCACCATTTTGTCATCTGATGTAATTTTCCTATGTGTTGTAAATCCTATCTTTATGATGTTGATGAGATGGGATTAGCAGCAGTTATGCTGATGAGGCAGGACTCAATCTACAGGATTGGGTTGTGTCTTGAGCCAACTTCTTTTGAGATATAAAGAGATAAGCGAGCAGAGAGACATTAGGACCCCATACCACCAAGAAATAAGAGCTAGGAAAATAGTGTGTCCTTTGGACCCAGAGTCCCTATGCTGAGGAACTCTTCGACCAGGGAAGATTGATGACAAGGACCTTCGCCCAGAGCCAACAGAGAGGGAAAGGCTTCCTCTGGAGTAGTTGACCTGAATTCCAACTTCTAGCCTCCTAGACTGTGAGAGAATAAATTTCTCTTTGTTAAAGCCATCCACTTGTGGTATTTCTATTACAGCAGTACTAGATAACTAAGATTTTATATATATATATATATACACACACACACATATGTATATATATATGTAACGGTGAGATGTTTTAAATAGTGGTTGTACCATTTTACACTCAATTTGTGCCCCATAGCCTCACCAACATTAATATCATCAGACTAAACTTTTTGGCTATCTCGGGGTGTGGCACTTCCCCACACTGTATTGATGATGTTCAGGATTCTTTATGCTTACTAGCTTTTTCTTCTGTGAAATGCCTGATCATTGTTTTGTTCATTTTTCTATTAGGATGTTTGTCTTTTACCTATTAACTTGCAGAGTTTTTAAAAATGTATTTTGAGTACTAATCTTTTAGGCTATAAATATTAATCTCTCACTTTGTGATACGTTTGTAAGGTGTCTTTTAATGGGCATAAATTCTTAATTATTAATTTATAATTTTATTTTAATATAGTTGAAGTTAACAATGTTTTCCTTGGTGGTTTGCACAGTATTAGATCTCTGACATTATAGTAATGATTGTATTTAATGATCAGTCTGTGCCCATTTGAAATCCTGAATCTATTCTCACCCTTGTATTATTTCTTTCTGATTTTTTTTTTTTTTTTACATTTTTACTTTTCTAATTCTCTCTTCTACTAAAGCTATTACTCTGTATAAGGGCGTCTGAAGCTTTGTTTTTTTAATTGATTCCTAGTTTGGGGTTATAGTCTATTTCTTGAAGTTGCTAACTTCTGGACACATGAGGTACTATTAAAATTTATAAAGGATCTTTTTAAATCATGAAAAAGAGGTAACCTATAATACTTAGCTTTGTCAAGGAGAACTCATGTATTTTATAATTTTATAAATCATGATCTTACTTGTATTTCACAGAAAAATATTCATTCATCTTTGACATACGTGCTTTCTTTTTCTGCTGCCTTGTTTCAGGGTTGAAGTCTGCTACCTGTGGTCCAGGGTTTTGAAATGCCAAGCATTTTAACTGCCGCTCTATTTGTTGCTGTGAAGCAAATAAAATACATTAGTAGTAAGAATTGGATAGTTTTAGATGTTTTTACATTGACTCAAAATGAACTTTTTCTATGTATCACCATAATGGCATGAAAGTCTAGATATTTTATAGAGAGATAAAAATCTAATCAAGCTTTAAAAGATAATGTACATTTTCTCAAATTAAGCCATTCTTTCTGAATGAAGAAACACACAGCATAAAACTCAAAATATTCTACATGCAAAACAGGGGTGAGAACAAAAGAATTCCTTTTATACCTGCAGAACACCAGGTAGCTTCTCAAACATAAGGATAGGGATGGGTGTCAGAGTGAATATTTTACTGCAAATAAGACAAGGGAGTTATAGGCCCTTCCTCAGCAGCTAGCTGAAGAAGCCCAGGTAAAGTGCCTCACAACACAGGAAAAACCAAAAGCATACATGGCCCTCCCCTTCAGTACTCTGGGATATGCTCTAGGGCTACTCATTAACCAGGCCTCCCATTCAGAGCACAGCCACCTGAAGGGTCCCCTCTCAGCCCGTTTAGTATGTGGCCCCATGAGGGTTCATGCTCACTCAAAGCCAGATTTGGAGAAGATCTCACTAAAATGACTTTGAGAGACTTAGGAGAAAATTTCAAAAGTCTCCATTTTGGGACTTCTATCGTTCGAAATAAAATGGGGAGCCCTGACTAGCACATAATAACAACAAAATGAGGGTTTATTAAACAAAAACACTTCAGTATATTCTTCACAAATATTCTGTCAAGGGCAGGATTTTTTTGCACAGAGCACTGGGCTAAAAGTGCTATAAGGGGTTTGAGAGGCCGCACAGAGAAATGTGAGGTGAGCTTAGGCCAGGGGTGAGCAGGGTGAAGAGGAAGCAAAGCTCTATTAGTATGGGAGAGCAGAGATCCTCCTGTGGATGCTGGCTGGGCCCCACTTCCCACCCACATGCAAGGACAGCTCAGAATCAAGTTGGGAACTTTCCAAATAACAAGCAATATTGATTGAATTGTGTCCCCCCAAAATATGTGTTGTAAATCCTAACCCCTATAGCTGTGAATGTAATCCCACTTGGGAGTAGGATTTTCTTTGTTAGGTTAATGAGTCCATATCAGTGTAGGGTGTGTCTTAAACCAATCACTTTTGAGACATAAAAGAGCAGAAGCAACCAAAGTGGTGGAAAAATAGATGCCACATGGAGCTCTCCAAGGAATGCCAAGAAGAATGTTAGAAGCTGAGATAAGGATTTTCCCCACAGCGGAAGCAGAAAATCTTCTCCCAGCACTGGCGCCCTGAATTCAGACTTCTAGCCTCCTAAACTGTTAGAAAGTAAATTTATGTTCCTTAAAGCCACTCACTTGTGGTATTTCTTTTATAACAGCACTAAGAAATTAAGACAACTTGGAATCACAAAATCCATATGACATACCAGTTGTTTCTGTCCAATTTGACAGTTTTTCTCAGGAGAACTTTCATCTGTATTTCCCTCTTGAGAATTGTTTTTTTTTGATTGTTCACTCATTTTTGATCACTAAAAAAGCTTAACTGAAAAAAAGTAAAGCACATTAATATCGTACACACCTGGTAACCTAATCCTGTGACTCTTTCCTGTTCTGTCCCCTCATCTCACCTTCTCTCAAAGCCAGATTTCCTGAAGAGCTGTCTGTGCTCCTGGCTTCTATTCCTTACCACTCACTCACTCTTCAGTCCTACATCTGACTCCCCTAGACGGCTCTACTGACATTCTCCTCTGCCAGGAGTTCCACCAGCAAATGAATCATACCTTTAACAGTTCTTAGCATCATAGGTCTCTCTGGAGTAGCAACACTGGGACCACCTGCTCCTGCTTAACAGGACTATGAATTCTTAGTCCTCTATTCTTCCCCCTTTACACTCACCCTCTTGAAAAAAAAAAAAAAAAGTAAGACACGCTAATGTCATACATCCCCAGTAACTTTGTGAAAATCTCACCTGTTCCCATGGTTTCAATTGTCATCTGTTCAAAGATCATTCATTCCCAAGTCTGCTTCTAAAAACCCTGACCTCCTGTGATGGTTAAGGTTGTGTGTCAACTTGCCTGGCCATGATTCTTAGTAGTTTGGCAGTCGTAAGATGGTGTGAGTAGCCAATCAGTTGAAATGGAGTTTCCTTGGGCATGTGGCCTGCATTGAATATAAGTGGACATTCTGCGGCTGGCTCCTGTTCATCTGACCTCAGGTTCTTGGGACTTGAGCTAGCAGCTTACCTGCAGTCTTGCCTGCCAATCTTGGGATTCATCAATCTTCACAGCCCGTGAGCAAGAGCCTGTCTTTCTGACCCTGCCAATCTTGGGTTCTCCAGCCCCAGGGCTACGTGAATCAGTAGAAGCCTCTATCCTGACCTATGGACTTGGGACATTCCAGCCCCTACAACCACGTGAGCCATTTCCTTGATATAAATCTCACTCTCTATATATTTATATGCTTTACTGGTTTTGCTTCTCTAGAGAACCCAGCCTAAGAGATCTCCTTACTCAATTTTTCAAACAAATTTCTAATTCAGCTTGTGTAAATGGAAGTCATTTTCCATTAAAAAACTGTGAAAATTTCTGTAATTTATTTCAAAATACTTCAGTATACACACAAACACACACACACAGTGCTGTTTTGTGTGTGTGTGTGTTATTTAGGTGAAGCCCACCAGTAACCAGTTGATTCTGACTCATGTCAACCTCATGTGTGTCAGAGTAGAACTATGCTTCATAGGGTTTTCAATGGCTATTATCTTTCTGAAGTAGATCACAGGCCTTTCTTCCAAGGCACCTCTTGGTGGACTCAAATCACCAGACTTTCAGTTAATAGCCAAGTGCTTAATGATTTGCTCCATCCAGGGATGTCCTAGTAGTAGTAATAATATTTTATACCTCACTTGCAAGTTTCCTTCAGTAGAAAAGGCTCCCTGTAGTCAGTGTTGGTAGTTGATCAGAGACAGAGAAAGCAGCAGGGCTTGTGGAAGCCTCCTCCGGAATATGGACCTTTCTGATATAACACAGCAGATCAGCCCCAGACTATACATTTATAATTAGCCTCTTGTTTTGGCATCCCTGGGTGCCAAATTGGGTTGGGTCATTGGCAGTACAAGCCCTGCCTTCCCAACTGGAAATTCCATTTCTGTCAATGTACCTTCATTCTCCCAATGTCTAGGTTCAAAGCCTTTGACTGCTTACTCTTCCATATGCCCCTTTCCAATTCCCAGTATTAGGTTAGGAAATAATATTGATTTTTCTTCTGTTAATGTTGAATTTTACCTAAACCCTGTGATATTGGAAAACAGTGATAGTTAAAGAAATCTCCCCACCCTTTGTGTTCAGGAAATGGCTTATTGCAAATAACCACCCTTTCTATAGAACTTACATAAGACTCACAGATACCCCCTTGTTTACCTATGACAAAGCAAGACACAAACCCTCCAAATTACCATTTCTTCCTTCATAAATGAGTAACTGAGTTACTTGTACCCACTGATCAATCAGAAGCAAAGTGCTTGTTAACTAAATGTTGGTTAAGATTCTCTCCTTCCCCCAAGTCCCTGAACTTCAGTCCACCCTCAGCCTGAGCCAACATACTACACCTCTTTCAAGGCCCCTACTGGAGAATGGGCTGACCTCAGCAGAAAACATTCTGATTTACTATCACCCTTTCATCCCACTTCCCCACACCAGGTTTTTTCCTACCATTGTTTACTCTCAGTCTCTATAGAAGAAAAATGCCTTTTCCCTAGCTCCTTGAGATACTTGCAGATCTTATGGTTGGAGTGTTCTCTTTATTGTAGTAGACTCTCTCCCTGATTATTACATAGTCCCTTTTCTTTCTCCCCTTTTCTTTCTGAATAACTCTTCTCCCTATCATCCCTATTAAAGTCTGTATTCTTTTTTTAACACTTTCCTAATATTCCTAGTTGATTCTTCCTTTCTATTCTCTATCAGATAGAACCCATTGCTGTTGAGTTGATCCTGACTCATGGCAGCCCCATACGTTACAAGTCTATTCTAAAAATAATAGTAACACTACTAGTAGTAATGTTTTATACCTCACATGCAAGTTCACATCTGATCAGCCAAACAATCCTATGGAGTATAAAGGTAAAATCACCTGTACCTGTACCTCTTTTTAAAATCACAAAAATCCTGCCAAACCCCAGACCTACTGGGGTCATAATTTGCAGGGGAAAATCCTCAGGCAATGCTGGGAAACGTTGTTGTTCTTAGCGGCCATGTTCTTAGGGGTCATCGAGTCAATTTTGACTCATAGCGACCCCATGTGATGGAGTAGAACTGCCCCATAGGGTTTTCGGGGCTGTAATCTTTATAGGAACAGATTGCCAGGTCTTTCTTCTGCAGCATCACTGGGTAGGTTCAAACTGCCAACCTTTAGGTTAGCAGTCAAGCACAAACTGTTTGCGCCACCTAGGGACCTTTTGTGGAATGTAGGTTTCCACAAATAGGTTAGGCGGAAACTTTACTCCTTTGTGTTCCAAATAAAGCAAAAGGAAATTATGATAGAATTCACCAGGGACTGATAATGTAATTGGATTTTATTATGGATCCAAAATCTCTTGCCCAGTAAAAGTAATAAATAGGTTCAGAACTCCTCCTCTTTCCTGCTTAGTATTCCCAAAGAAGGGGTTCCAATGTAGGGGGTCTTTGAACTTTGAGGGGCAAAAATACATATTTATTTTCATTAAACTCTAACTGAAATTCTAGCATTTCCTTCTATTATAATGTAAGCAACAATCCATAGTAGTGTTAGCAGTATGTGACTTTGTTACCAATAAAAACACACAAACATTTTTATACCAAAACCCATTGCCGTCGAGTCGAATTTTGACTCCTAGCAACCGTATAGGACAGAGTAGAACTGCCCTATAGGGTTTCCAAGGCTGTAAATATATATATATTTGGTCCTGGTAGGCTTTTTTTTCTTTGTTATTGTGCTTTAGATAAAGGTTTACAGAGCTAATTAGTTTCTCATTAAACAATTAATATACATATTGTTTTGTGACATTGATTGCCAACCCTGCAATATGTCAACACTTTCCCCTTCTTGACTTTGGGTTCCCCATTTCCATTCATCCAGCTTTCCTGTCCCCTCCTGCCTTCTCATTCTTGCTCCTGGGCTGATGTGCCCATTTAGTCTCGTGTACACGTTTGAGCTACATGTATTACTGTTTATTTTATGGGGCTGTCTAATCTTTGGCTGAAGGGTGAACCTCAGGAGTGACTTCATTACTGAGTTAAAAGGGTGTCCAAGGGTCATACTCTCAGGGTTTCTCCAGTCTCTGTCAGGCCAATAAGTCTGTTTTTTTTTTTATAAGTTAGAATTTTCTTCTACATTTTTCTCCAGCTCTGTCTGGGACCCTCTATTTTGATCCCTGTCAGAGCATTTGGTGGTGGTAGCCGGCCACCATCTAGTTGTGTTGGACTCAGTCTGGTGGAGGCTGTGGTAGTTGTGGCCCATTAGCCAAGGCTGTAAATCATTAAGAAGCAGACTGCTACATCCTTCTCCCAAGGAGAGGCTGGTGGGTTTGAATCACCAACTTTTCGGTGAGCAGCTGAGTGCTTAACCACTGTACTACCAGGGCTCCAATGTTTTTATAACTCATTAGAATTATTATAGATATGTAATAATGTCATTTGTGCTCATCACTACTTCAAAATGATGGTAGTTCTTAGACCAATGGCTAGATTTTTTTATTTGAGGTGTTAGTAATGAACCACATCTATTACTATCACAAATTGTTTTCAAATTTTGATAAGTGTATTTTTATATAACTGATTTCTTTGTAACCTTACAGATTTTATTTTATATCATTAAAACCATCATTCTGAGAAAGGGCCCATAGATGTGACAGACTGCCAAGGGATCCATGGCACGCACACGCAAAAAAAGTTTAAGGACCCCTGCAAAGAGGCAGGGAGACCCCACTGCCACCACCTCCAGTGAGCATGGTGATGAGAAATGGCAGCTTCAGGCTCAGGAACATTCAGGTTAACAAAGACGTTCATCTTCAAGGACAGGGCTGGAAGCAATGTGGTATATCCTGGGTCATTGCATGTGATGCGAATACAAAGTGCGTGAAATCAGTTTAACAAACTCTGTTATGTCAGATTGCCTATGAATGACCCAAATATGGTCTGGCACAAGGAGAAGAGGTTCTCCCAAGTGAAAGACGTTACACAGACTGCTGGAACAAGGCTAGTCCAGGTGTGGCCTGAGGATGGGAGCACAGTTTAGTACCAGTCCAGGGAAAGAGAACAACTGGGGCCAGGACCTAAATCAACGGCTTCACGAAGCACATTGGGTGGTTTAGCTAACATGTTTCTTCCTAGCAAACTTGTCATCCTGAAGTAAACAGCTTACTGATTTACATTCTGGCACAAGCTCCTTAATTCACCGTGAACCAGAAACCTTGAGTAACACGGCGGTATGTGTCGGTTGTAACATTCATCTCCCTTCTGTTGTTAGTTTGATTTTTAGATGCAAATTCCTATTTCTACTAGGTCTTGAGTTCTGGGCTGTCTTACGCCTTTATTTACCTCCAGCTAGGACACAGAACTAGGACATAGTCAGTGCTCAATAAATATCTTGTGAATATTATGCAAATATCTGCCATTTACTGGGCACCTACTATGTGCCACTTGAGGCAGTGGTGGTTCAGTGGTAGAACGTGATTCCCAGCCATGCACCTCATGTGCAGCCACTACCTGTCTGTCAGTGTGTTTGTGTGTTGCTATGACGCTGAACAGGTTTCAGTAGAGCTTCCAGACTAAGACAAACTAGGAAGAAAGGCCTTGTGATCTACTTCTGAAAATTAGCCAATGAAAACCCTATGGGTCACAATAGTCGGATCTACAACCAATCATGAGGATGGTGCAGGACCAGTCAGTGTTTAGTTCCATTCCGCATGGGCTGCCATGAGTCAGGGGGCAACTCCAAGGCAGATAACAACAAGAGCAAGAACACTATATGTCAAGCCCTTTGCTAAGCATTTTTACATATATTTCTTCATTCAGTTCTTACAACAACACTGTGAACTCAGTATCATCTCTATTTTGCAGAAGAGGAAACCAAAGCCCAAGAAGATCACTGAGGTCACAGAGTTACTAATAGACTGCATGGAACCCTGGTTTATCTGACCCCAAATCCTGTGCCCTTTTCAGGATGTTAAACTGCCCTAAGATTTAATTACAACCAGCATCTCTATACAAGATATTCCTGAGGGAAGGGACAGAATCAATGCCAGCTACACAAACTTTTTAAAAAGAAGCCTGGGAAAGGAATAAAACCCCAGGTGGCACAAACGGTTTGTACTCAACTGTACAGGGCTGCTGTGAGTCTGAATCAACTCAATGGCAATGGGTTTCTTTTTTTGGTTACTAACATAATGGTTGGTAGCTTGAACCTTTCCAGTGGCACTGCAGAAGAAAGGTCTGGCAATCTGCTTCTGTAAAGATTACAGCCAAGGAAACACCGTGAAGCAGTTCTACTCTGTAACACATGGGGTCACCATGAGCCTGAATTGACTCAACAGCAACAAGTTTGGATATTTTAAGAGGAGGAATAGGGTAGTGGGGGGAAGATGCACTTTAGATAATCTCAAATTCACCTCCTTCAGCTCTTTTGTGGTAGCACACATCTCAAAATGTTCTGGGAAAAGGCTCCCATCTCACACATGTGAGTCACATCTGACCTCTGGATTAGATTTTGAAGTCCACATAAAAGAAGAAAGTCACACATAGACAAAATTAATCTTGAAAATGCTACATCAGAATAACCTACGCAGCAGATTTTTCTCCAGCAGACTATTTCTTAGGCTGAGCATCAGACAAAGCAGTTGGCTTGTATATGGGAGCCATGGTGCATGAAATAGATTCACCATTAAAACCTCAGATTCACACATCCCGGCAAGTTGCTCACCGTGTGCAGGCCTGCAGGAACCAGTTTACCTGAGGAAACAGCAGCAGATCCTGATCTCCCTCTTTGCACCCATGCTGAGGCACATGGTCATTGAGGGGGACAGCAGACAAAATTATGCCACTTTAATCATTACACTTATCTTTAGGGCCCAGCAGGCATGGTTGAATTTATGCAAGCTGATTGTGCCTTGCATAAGGTAGAATACATATTTTTTTAATACCTTTACCCTTAAGGGGGAAAAAAAGTTGTCACAGAGTCAGTTCTAACTCATGGCAACCCCATGTGTGTCACAGTAGAACTGTGCTCCATAAGGTTTTCAAGAAGAAGATCCCCAGGCCTTTCTTGCAAGGCATCTCTGGGTGGGTTTGAACCACCAACCTTTTGGTTAGTAGTCAAGTGCTAGAACACTAGCAAATTATCAAAGCAAGATAAGTCTTCAGTTTAAACTCTAGTGCAAAAGTTGGTCCCTATTTTTATTCAGCAGCAGATAAAGCCATTTATTCAGAGACACTGTCTATAAGACATCCTTCAAAAAATATTTGGAAGTAAAACGCACACACACACTGAACATTCAAATGGGGAATGTAGTAATCACTTAAAAAGTTTTCATTAAAAGCAATCACAGTAAGAGAGTCAAGTTGCTTTAACCTCATTCTGTCTCTAGCCTTAGTTCCTGAGATAAATGACTGAGACAAATGACAGATGAGTCAAATCCCACCAGAGACCAATTTGGTAAAGAGAAACGATTACTGTGCAGGTGATCAGTTAAGTCATTCCCTTGCTGCCCCCTCCCAGGTGATTCCACTGTTCTCAAAACCACACAACTGCTCAATAATCTCTAAAAAACAAACTCCATTGTCATTTGTCCATAAGAATTAAAGGTAAATTTTTTTATCTAAGCCTTTGAGGGTGTTGCTAAATAAACAACGTTAATGCTTTTAAAACAACTTTATTTACAATACATAAAGATCCTTCTACTCTGTCCCATAGGGTCACTATGAGTTGGAATTGACTCAATGGCACACAACAACAGGAATACTTTTATGCTATATTTTGCTAGACAAAACACACACACACACATGCTTCTGTGTCTCAATATAAAATAATGTGAAAACAAATATTGTGTAATTAAAGTAATTTGAAAGTGCACTCAGCAGAGAATTTGAGAACCTGAGGAACAAACCGTGACCACATAGTCGTTTTTGTTGAACGTGCTGTGAATGCTGTAATCTGGCATCACTCTCAAATCAAATCCCCTAAAAGACCGTCTGGGTCTGTTACGGGTCAGCATCCATGAGGGCCTCTCTCCTCACACCTTGTTTATAATCTGAATCTCTTAAATTATACATACAAGTTCCGCCACACAATTTTAAGGATTATAAAAAGCAGAAACCTGTCTGTTTACTCTGTCCCATCAATGGGGAGCAGAAAAAAAGACTCTTTTATGAGAGCAGAAAACTGGGCCATTTTCGGCATTATCCTTATAAGTACAATCAGCGTTATCCTGATAAATGTACTTCAAAAGCCCTCATCTGAAATATTTAAATGTGAAGGTTCTTTCTCCCAGATCCCTTACAGCCTTTTCAGGCTCACTACTTAGCTTTCATTTTTATTTCAGTGCACACTGCAACAAAAGGAGCCCCAATTTTCTCCCACTCCTAAACTACAACACATTCACATCCTGTATATATTCAGAGTCACCATTCTGTGGTTTGCTTTTGTCTCTTCTCTTTTTACCAGCTTCAGAGGGAATTAAGTTTAAAATGTATCATTTGAAAAGGAACACCTTTCAAATTATGATATTCCACAGTTCTATTACTCTCTACTTCTTGAGAGTTGACTTGTCAAGCTGAAGTGGTAGGGTGGCAAAGAGAAAGTACACATACCTTGGAGGTGGATGAAAAAGAAGGGAAGAAAGAGAAACTGTACTGCCTTGTTTCCTTTGTTTTGCTGGGAAACCATAAAACCCTCTAGGGAAAAAATCACAAGGCCTCTAAGGTGCTCCTACACTTTAAGGCTCTTATAATAATGGCTGGGAGGAGAAGCGGTGGAAAACAGAGGGTGGAGTAGATGTAAATGTTAACTCTCTCTTCCACCATGAATCTATCCTAAAATCATATGAAATCAGATGATGATAGTTCATCTTCTTACCCATCTCTCATTCACAACAAGCTACCATCCTAGAGTTTGACTCTACTGTTCAATCTCATATCTTGACTTCAAGTGTTCAGCTAATATTTACCACCAAAGTGCCCCCTGCCTGTTTTTATAATAGCCCACATAGGATCCCTGACATGTGGAATAAGGGCTATTATGGTAGGAAAAGCTAAGTGGAAGCCAAGAGAACTGCCTTTATCTAGGAAGATAGTAAACCAAAAGCAATATCGTATTCCTGGAGGAATTTCAGAGATTAGTGCCATCATCAAACAGCAAACTGCACATATATATACATATATACACATATATGTATACATACATATATTTGTGTGTATGTATATATATATATATATGCCATTTGAGCATAAACTGTGTTGTCCTGAGAGAAAGTGAAACAATGTTTATAAACTATGTCTAAGAAATATATTAATCTCTAAATTAAAATCCTCTAAACATTGTCCTCTGCCACCACAATTCAGATATTGTGTTGTGAGTCATTAAAACCACTTCACCGTCAGGTTAATACCTACCCCATTCATTTGCGAATTACAGGGTAAAAACTGCCATTTAATTCCTAATTGCTTTTTCTGGAAAGAACAAGGAAAGGAAACAAAATATTTAGTTATAAGAGCTTGCAGTCCATCAGGCACTGATGCAAAAGCTTTAGGTGGTACCAGCATGTAGTATATTTGAACTCTATATTCACTAAGCAACTGCTGTATGTTTGAGATTACAAAGTAAATTTTGCATAATTAATAATGTGTTCCATCTTGTCAACTAAGCATTGATAAACCTCAAAGCAGGTAAAATCCTACCAGACTTTTCCACATTTAGTCACATCCTACAAAAAATTATAATTTTTTGGTGAACATTTGCGTTTGTTCTTACACAATCAGCAGGAGGAGTTACTCTTCTTTGATTTTACCGCACAAAATGCTACTGTAACACCAAGAAAGAACAAACATATTAAGGGCCAAGTGCAAGGGCAGTAATCCTCCTATATATAGATGGAGAAAACTCTTATAAAGGATAAGAATTGTAATCAACCAAGAAAAGTCCTAATTGAAAACTTTTTAAAAATTAAGGGGCTAAAAATAAAAACAGTGTGTCACAGGATTGAAAGTTGTTACTTCCTCCTATTTCTACTCAATTTAAAGAAGAAAATAAATAGTATAAAATAACTGCATCTAGAGAAACAATATTATAAAGATGAGTTTTCAAAAGTGATTCTCAAGTCTGGCTAGATTTAAAGGGACTGATGAGTCTGCCTCCAGAAGTAAAGAGGCACTTGTAAACCATGGTATGAAGTGGCAATAGAAATACAAAAAAAATCACCACCAATGGATCAAATATTTGTAAGAGACAAAACTCTGGGTGATTGCATATTTGATACCTTTCTATGATTTTGTCAGAATGAGAAGTATAAGGGAGCTGGTTGGTTGGTCCTGCTTTCTCTAGACAAAGTGGTGAAAGAAAGAGAGAGCTCAGGGCTTCAGAATCACTGCACAAGTGATGCATAGAAGACCTGAAAACTACCTAGTCTTATGGTCAGAGTTGCTGAATTAAAACATGAATTGAATTCCCAACCTCGAATGCTGTCTGAAGTTAAAGTGAGGGTATCGATTGGGAAGAAATGGGATCTTGGAATGTAGGATGGGGAATATGGCAGATAATCAGGAAGCTGGGGACATTGAGACCCTAAATTCTATTGACTCATTCCTGCCAACAGAACCAACTCTCTTACTCCAATCTCAAGAGGTTACTCAGTCTTTGTCTGCTAAGCCACCCTTGCCAGTAAAACCATTATCCCCTCCACTCTCAACTGATGAGATTAACCTATCAGTGTCTGAGATATATCACCTGGGATGGCATCTGAGGCATTAGAGGCAGATGCCTTACAAGACATTGCTGAATGTCCCCAGGACCCAACACTACCAACCATTTTTGCATCTAGACCTATAACTAGACTTAAGTCCCAGTGAGCCCCAAGAAGTGAAGTACAGTGTGACACAGGGGGAGGTATGCTACACTCCAAAAGAACTTCTTGACTTTTCTAATATATACAAACAGAAACCTGGGGAATATGTACAGGAATGGCTATTGAGGGTGTGGGATAATGCTGCAAGGAACATAAAGTTAGATCAGTTTGAGTTCATTGATATGGGCCCACTAAGCACAGATTCTTCATTCAATGTTTTGATTTGAAAGGTTAGAAAAGGACCTAATAGTTTATTTGGTTGGTTCACTGAAGCATGGATTAAGCAGTAGCCTACACTGAATCAGGTTGAAATGCCAGACCTGCCTTGGTATACTGTAGAAGAAGTTATCCAAAGGCTTAGGGAAATTGGCACGTTAGAGTGGATTTATCAAGCTGGATCCACAGACACAACCATGGAGTACCCAGAGGACACAACTTTCACCACAACTGTGAGGAACAAATTTGTGAAGGGAGCCCCAGCATCCTTGAAAAGTGCCATGATTGCTATTTTATGTAAGTCAGATTTGACAGTGGGAAATGCCTTAACTAAATTAAGACACCTAACTACAATGGAGCTAATTGAACCCTGTGATGGTATGGGTCAAGTGCAAGCACTTAACTGACAAAGACAAGGTGGGCGTGGTTACCCTAATGGACAGTGGAGTCAAAGCAGTAATCAGAATAGTCTGACTCGTATGGATTTCTGGCATTGGCTACTTAGTCATGGTGTCCCCAGGAGTGAAATAAATGGGAAATCTACTAAATATTTACTTGATCTGTACAAGCAGAATTCTAGGTCCAGTGAATGGCAGTCTAACTTGAATCACCAGAATACAGCATCATGGCCCCTCAATCAATTCTCAGACTTGAGCCACTTTATAGATCCACAACCCCTTAAATGAAGGGGAGGTGGGGTCCTCTTGAGGAAGGACCCCACTAAACTGCCAAAGATTTATACTGTTAATCTTGCTTCCAGCCTTCCCCAAAGGGATCTGCAGCCTTTTATAAGAGTGACTGTTTATTGTGGAAAAGGAAATAATCAGACTTTTCCGGGATTACTAGACACTGACTCTGAAATGATACTAATTCCAGGAGACCCAAAACATCACTGTGGCCCACCAGTCAGAGTGGAGGCGTATGGAGGTTAGGTTATTAATTGAGTCTTAGCTCATGTCCATCTCACAGTTGGTCCAGTGGGTCCCCAAACCCATCCTGTAGTGGTTTCCCCAGTTCCAGAATGCATAATTGTAATAGACATACTCAGTAACTAGCAGAAAGCCCACAGAGGATCCCTGACATGTGGAATAGGGCTATTATGGTAGGAAAAGCCAAGTGGAAGCCAAGAGAACTGCCTTTACCTAGGAAGATAGTAAACCAAAAGCAATATCGTATTCCTGGAGGAATTTCAGAGATTAGCCCCATCATCAAGGACTTGAAGGATGCAGGGGTGGTGATTCCCACCACATCCCCATTCAACTAGCCTATTTGCCCTGTGCAAAATGAATGGGTCTTGGAGAATGACAGTGAATCATCGTAAACTTAATCAGGTGGTGACTCCAATTGCAGCTCGTGTTCCAGATGTAGTTTCATTGCTTGAGAAAATTAATACATCTCCTGGTACCTGGTATGTAGCTATTCATCTGACCAATGCCTTTCTCTTGATTCCAGTTTCAAAGGAACACCAGAAGTAGTTTGCCTTCATCTAGAAAGGGCAGCAATATACTTCACTGTCCTACGTCAAGGTATATCAACTCTTCAGCCCTATGTCATAATTTAGTCCACAGGAAACTTGATTGCCTTTCCCTTTCACAGGATGTCACACTGGTCCATTACATTAATCACATTATGCTGATTGGACCTTGTAAGTAAAAAGTATCAATGACAGTAGGCTTATTGGTAAGACATTTGTGTGCTAAAGGGTGGGAAATTAAACCGACAAAAATTCAGGCACCTTCCATGTCAATGAAATTTCTAGGGGTCCAGTGGTGTGGGGCTTGTCAAGGTATTCCTTCTAAAGTGTATCTGGCCCATCCTACAACTAAGAAGGAGGCACAATGCCTGGTGGGCCTCTTTGGATTTTGGAGGCAGTATATCCCTCATTTGGATGTGCTATTTATCAAGTGACTCAAAAATCTGCCAGGTATGAGTGCGGCCCAGAACAAGAGAAGACTCTGCAACAGTTTCTGGCTGCCATGCAAGCCGCTCTGCCACTTGGGCCATATGATCTGCCTGATCCAATGGTGCCTGAAGTGTCAGTAGCAGATAGAGATACTGTTTGGAGTCTTTGGCAGGCCCCTTTTGGTGAATCACAGCACAGACCCTTAGGATTTTGGAACAAAGTCCTGCCATGTTCTGCAGATAACTACTCTCCTTCTGAGAAACAGCATTTGGCTTATTACTGGGTCTTAGTAGAGACTGAACACTTAACTGTGGGCCACCAAGTCACCATGTAACCTGAGCTACCCATCATGAACTGGATGTTGTCTGAACCACAAAGTCATAAAGTTGGGCGTGCACAGCAGCACTCCATTATTAAATGGAAGTGATATATGCAAGATCAGTCTCAAGCAGGAACAGAAGGCACAAGTAAATTGCATCAAGAAGTGGCCCAAATGACCATGTCACATTACCTCCCATCTTCCAGTAGACACCTATGACCTCATAAAGAGTTCCTTATGATCAGCTGAATGAGGAAGAGACAACTCATGCCTGGTTTACAAAAGATTCTGTGCAACACACAGGCACCACTCAAAAATGTACAGTGGCAGCACTGAATTCACTTTCCGGAACCTCCCTAAAGGACAGTGGTAAAGGGAAATTCTCCCAAAGGGCAGAACTTCAAGCAGTGCACCTGGTTGTTGGCTTTGCTTGGAAGGAGAAATGGCCAGATGGACAAATGTATACTGATTAAATGGACTGTGGCCAATAGTTTGGCTGGAATATCAGGGATTTGGAAGGAACAAGATTGGAAAATTGGTGACAAGAAGGTATGGGAAAGAGATATGTGGATAGACTTCTATGAATGAGCCAAAGAAATGAAGATATTTGTGTCTCATGTGAATGCTCACCAAAGGGTGCGCTCAGCAGAGGAGAATTTTAACAATTGGGTGGATAGGATGACACGTTCTGTAGACACTAGTCAGCCTTTTTCCTCAGTCAATCCTGTCACTGCCCAATGGGCTTATGAACAAAGCAGTCCTGGTGGCAAGGTTGGAGGTTATGCTTGTACTCAGCAACATGGACTTCCACTTAGTAAGGCAGACTAGGCTACAGTCACTGCTGAGTGCCCAATTTGCCAGCAGGAGTGACTAACACTGAGTCCCTGATATGGCACCATTCCTCAAGATGATCAGCCAGCAACCAAGTGGCAGGTTGATTACATTGGACCACTTCCATCATGGAAAGGGCAGAATTTTGTCCTTACTGGACAAAACTTACTCTGAATATGGATTTGCCTTCCCTGCACACAATGCTTCAGCCAAAACTACCATCTGTGGATTTAAAGAATGCCTTATCCACCGTCATGGTATCCTACCAGCATCGCCTCAGATCAAGGGACTCACTTCACAGCAAATGAAGTGTGGCAGTGGGCCCATGCTCATGGAATTCACTGGTCTTACCACGTTCCCCAACATCCTGAAGTAGCTGGATTGACAGAATCATGGAATGCATTCTAAAGACACAATCATGGCACCAGCTAGGTGGCAAAACTTTGCAGGGTTCGGGCAATGTTCTCCAAGAGGCTGTTTATGCTCTAAACCAGCATCTGATATATGGTGCTGTTTCTCCCATAGCCAGGATTCATGGGTCCAGGAATCAGGGGGTGGAGATGGGAGTGTCATCACTCACTATTAGCCCTAGTGACCCACAAACAAAATTTTTGTTTCCTGTTACGGCTACCTTATGCTCCGTGTGTCTAAAGGTCTTAGTTGCAAAGGGAGGAATGCTCTCACCTGGAGACATGACAGGGATTCCATTGAACTGGAAGTTAAGAATGCCACCCTGCCACTTTGGGTTCCATATGCCTCTGAATCAACAGGAAAAGAAGGGAGTTACCATATTGGCTGGTGTGACTGATTATGACTACCAAGGGGAAATCAGATTGATGTTGCATTATGGTGGTAAAGAAGAGAATGTCTGGAATACAGGAGATCCCTTAGGGCATCTCTTAGTACTACCATGCTCTGTGATTAAAGTCAATGGAAAACTACAGCAACCAACTCTGACATGGCTACTAATGGCCCAGATCCTTCAGGAATGAAGGTTTGGGTCACCCCACCAGGCAAAGAACCATGACCAGATGAGGTACTTGATGAGTGTAAATGGAATATAGAATGGGTGGTGGAAGAAGGAAGTTCTAAATACCAGTTATGACCACTTGACCAGATGCAGAAACAAGGACTGTAGTTGTTATGAGTATTTCTTCCTTGTTTTATTACTTGTATGGAGCCCTGGTGGTGCAGTGGTTAACAGCCATGACTGCTAACCAAAAGGTCGGCAGTTTGAACCCACCAGCTGCTCCTTGGAAACCCTATGGGGCAGTTCTACTCTGTCCTATAGGGTCGCTATAGGGTCACTATGAGTCGGAATCGACTCGATGGCAACTGGTTTGGTTTTTTGTTTGGTATGTGTGTATAAATATGTATAAAACCACACACACTCACACACAAAAACCAACCCTATTGCTGTTGAGTCAATTCTGCCTCATAGTAACCCTGTAGGACACAGTAGAACTGCCCCATAGAGTTTCCAAGGAACAGATGGTGGATTCAAACTGCCAACTTCTTGGTTAGCAGCTGAGCTCTTAACCACTGCACTACCAGGGCTCCATATGTGTGTGTGTGTGTGTGTGTGTGTGTGTGTGTGTATTATTTTTGCTTTCTTCCTTCCCTTATAAAATATAAAATGTAAACGTGGCTAGTGTGCTTTCAGTTATACACATGCTAGTTGTATCATGTTAGGCACAAGTATGACCTTATAATTATCTTTTATGTTTAAAATGTACAGGTACCAAGTTGACAGGGGTGGCCTGTAATGGTTAAGGTTGTGTGTCAACTTGGCGGAGCCATGATTCTTAGTGGTTTGACAGTTATGTAATGACGTAGTTTAGCAGTTATGTAACAATGTAATTTTGAAGTTATGTAATGATATAGTTATCAGGAATGAAGGTTTGGGTCACCCCATCAGGCAAAAAACCAAGACCAGCTGAGGTTCTTGCTAACGGCAAAGGGAATACAGAATATGTGGTGGAAGAAGGTAGTTCTAAATACCAGTTACGGCCAAGTGACCAGTTGCAGAAACAAGGGTTGTAATTGTTATGAGTATTTCTGCTTTGTATGTCTGCATGAAATATTTTTGTTTTCTTCATTTATAAAATAAAAGATGTAAAAAGGGCTAGTGCATTTTCCGTTGTATTTGTGTTCATTGTATCATGTTAAGTGCAAGTATGACTTTATAATTGTCATTATTCTGAGATTATGTATGGTTTAAGGAGATATGTACAGGTGCCAAGTTGACAAGGCATGGACTGTGATGGTTAAGATTGTGTGCCGACTTGGCTGGGCCATGATTATCAGTGTTTATATGTGATCACCCCATGATGGGATCTTCTGTGAGTAGCCAATCAGTTGAAAGGGAGTTTCCTTGGGCATGTGGCCTGCATCCAAATATAAACAGACATTCTGGCTTTTGCCTGCTCTGGATCCTGCACCTGGCTCCTGCTCTCCAACCTGCCGATCTCAGGCCAGCCCCTGCAATTATGTGAATCACAAGAAGCCTTTTGGTCTTGCCTGCCAATCTTGGGATTCACCAATCTTCACAACCTGTGAGCAAGAGCCCTGCTCTCCGACCTGCCGATCTTGGGCCAGCCCCTGCAGCTACATGACTCAGGAGAAGCCTCTATCCTGATCCACAGACTTGGGACGTTATAGCCTTTACAATCGCATGAGCTGTTTCCTTGATATAAACCTCTATATCCATCCAGATATAAATCTCTGTATTTATATTTATGTTTACTAATATAAATATAAAGTGTATTTATACACTTTACTGGTTTTGCTTCTCTAGAGAACCCAGCCTAAGACACAACCGTATGTACAACAGAACAAAACACTGCCTGAACCAGTGCCAACCTCACAATTGTTGCTGTTTCAGCTCATTATTGCACCCACTATGTCAATGCATCTTGTTGAGGGTCTTCTTCTTTTTTTTTTTTTTTTAATATTTTATTGTACTTCAGGTGAAGGCTTACAGAACAGATAGTTGCTCA
>NW_004443983.1:5703228-5758317 GCF_000243295.1 Trichechus manatus latirostris
CATTTGATGTTCTAGGGTTTCAGGATTGTTGATTCTCTGTTTGGCTTAGTTTTTCGGATCTTTGTTGTGGAGGGACGGCGTGGTGCTTCTGCCTAGACCACCATCTTGCCGGAGTCTCCTGGGGTCTTCTTCTTTTTTGCTGACCCTCTACTTTACCAAGCATGACGTCCTTCTCCAGGAAATGGTCCCTGCTGGTAACATGTGCAAAGTATGTGACAAAGTCTCACCATCCTCACTGCTAAGAAGCATTCTGGCTGTACTTCTTCCAAGACAGATTTGTTTGGTCTACTGGTAGTCCATGGTATATTCAATATTCTTTGCCAATACCATAATTTAAAAGTGTCGATTCTTCTTCAGTCTTCATTATTCATTGTCCAGCTTTCCCATGCATATGAGCAATTGAAAATACTTTGGCTTGTGTCAGGCACAATTCTTTTTGGTTCAGTGACTCTGTGTATTCCTTCCATCTTCTTTTGATGTTCCCTGTGTCTTTTAATATTTTCCCCATAGAATCCTACAATATTGCAACTCGAGGCTTAAATTTTCTCTTCAGTTCTTTCAGCCTGAGAAATGCCAAGCATGTTCTTGCCTTTAGGTTTTCTAACTCCAGGTCTATGCACATGTCATTATAATACTTGACTTTGTCTTCTCAAGCCACCCTTTGAAATCTTCTGTTCAGCTCTTTTACTTCATCATTTCTTCCATTTGCATTAGCTAATCTACATTCAAGAGCAAGAGTCTCTTCTGATGTCCATTTTGGTCTTTTCTCTCTTTCCTATCTTTTTAATGACCTCTTGCTTTCTTCATATGTGATATCCTTCATGTCATCCCACAACTCATCTGGTATTCAGTCATTAGTGTTCAATGCATCAAATCTGCTCTTGAGATGGTCTCTAAATTCAGGTAGGATATACTCAAGGCCATACGTTGGCTCTTGTGGACTTCTTCTAATTATCTTCAGCTTCAATCTGAACTTGCATATGAGCAACAGATGGCCTGTTCCACAGTCAGTTCCTGGTCTTGTTTTGGCTGATAATATTGAGCTTCTTCATCATCTCTTTCTACGGATGTAGTCGACTTGATTCCTGTGTATTCCATCTGGCGAGGTTTCACGTGTATAGTCACTGTTTATGTTGTTGAAAAAAGGTATTTGCAATGAAGAAGTCATTGATCTTACAAAATTCTATCATGGGATTTCCAGAGTTGTTTCTATCACCAAGGCTATATTTTCCAACTACTGATCCTTCTTCTTTGTTTTCAACTTTCACATCCCAACCACCAGTAATTAACAATGCATCTTGACTGCATGTTTGATCAATTTCAGACTGTCAAAGTTGGGAAAAATCTTCAGTTTCTTCATTTTTGACATTAGTGGTTGGTGTGTAAATTTGAATAATAGTTACATTAACTGGTATTTCTTGTAGGCATATGGATACTATCTTGTCACTAACAGTGTTGTATTTCAGGATAGATCTTGAAATGTTCTTTTTGACAATGAATGTGATGTTGTTCCTCTTCAATTTTGTCATTTCTGGCACAGTAGACCATATGATGGTCTGATTCAAAATGGCCAATATCAGTTCCTTTCAGCTCACTAGATCCTAGGATATGTATTTTCAAGTGTTCCATTTTCATTTTTGATGACTTCCAATTTTCCTAGATTCATACTTAGTACATTCCATGTTCAGATTATTAATAGATGTTTGAAGCTGTCTCCTCTCATTTTGACTTGTGCCACATCAGCAAATGAAGGTCCCAAAAGCTTTACTCCATCTACATCATTAAGGTCAACTCCACTTTGAGGAGGCTTCTCTTCCCTAGTCGTATTTTGAGTGCCTTCCAACCCCAGGGGCTCATCTTCCAACACTATATCAGACAATGTTCCACTATTATTCGTAAGGTTTTCACTGGCCAATGTTTTTTTGAAGTAGATTGCCAGGTCCTTCTCCTGAGTGTTTTTATTCTAGAAGCTCTGCTGAAAGCTGTCCACCATGGGTGACCCTGCTGCTATTTGAAATACTGGTGGCATAGCTTCCAGAATCAACAATAGCAACACACAAGCCACCTCAGTACAACAAACTGACAGACGAGTGGTGGACTATATTTACTAACTACTGTTATTAATATATATTTAAGGAGCCCTGTTGGTGCAAAAATTATTTGGCTGCTAACCAAAAGGTTGGTGGTTTCAACCTATCCAGCAGCTCCCAGCAGAAAGACCTGGCTATTTGCTCCCATAAAAACTACAGCCTTGAAAACCCTATAGAGAAGTTCTACTCCTTCCAAGGGGTCATTATGAGTCAAAATCAACTAGAAGGCATCTAACAATAACTACTACTATATTTGTCCCTGGTTGGTACAAATGAATAGGTGCGGGACTACTAACTGAAAGGTTGGCAATTCAAACCCACTTAGTGTTGCCTTGGAAAAAAGGTCCTACAATATACTTCCAAAAGGTCAAAGCCTTGAAAATCCAATAGAGCAGTTCTACTCTTCACACATGGGGTTGCCATTAGTTGGAACTGACTCAGTGGCAATTGGTTTAGTTTTTGGTTTATTATTACCATTAGCATAACTATTATGTTAAAATTGCTTTTACTAATATCATAGTCCCCCATGCATCTGTCAGTTTGTCATATTGTGGGGCTTCCATGTTGCTGTGATGCTGGACTCTTTGTCACTGATATTCAAATGCCAGCAGGGTCACCCATGGTGAACAGGTTTCAGCTGAGCTTCCAGAATAAGACAGACTAGGAAGAAGGACCTGGCAGTGTAGTTCTGAAAAAAATTAGCCAGTGAAAACCTTATGAATTGCATCAGAACATTGTCTGATATAGTGCCGGAAGATGAGCCCCTCAGGTTGGAAAGCACTCAGAAGACGACTGGGGAAGAGCTGCCCCCTCAAAGTAGAGCTGACTTTAACGATGTGGACCTTAATCTGTTGATGTGGTTTGACTCAAAATGAGAATAAACAGCCGCAAACATCCATTAATAATTGGAATGTGGAATGTACGAAGTATGAATCTAGGAAAACTGGAAATCGTCAAAAATAAAATGGAGCACATAAACATTGATATCCTAGCCATTAGTGAGCTGAAATGGACTGGTGTTGGCCATTCTGAATCAGAAAATCATATGGTCTACTGTGCCGGGAATGATAAAGAGGAATGGCGTTGCATTCATCATCAAAAAGAACATTTCAAGATATATCCTGAAGTACAATGCTGTCAGTGACAGGATAACATCCATGCGCCTACAAGGAAGACTAGTTAATATGACTATTATTCAAATTTACACACCAACCACTAGGGATAAAAATGAAGAAACTGAAGATTTTCCCCAACTTGTGCAGTCTGAAACTGATCAAACATGCAATCAGGATACATTGATAATAACTAGTGATTGGAACGTGAAAGCTGGAAACAAAGAAGAAGTATGGTAGTTGGAAAATATGGCCTTGGTGATAGAAACAATGCCGGAGATCACATGATAGAATTTTGCAAGACCAACGACTTCTTCACTGCAAATAACTTTTTTCAACAACATAAATGAAGACCATACAAGTGGACCTTGCCAGATGAAATACACAGGAATCAAATCTACTATATCCGTGGAAAAAGATGATGGAAAAGCTCAAGATCATCAGAAAGAACAAAGCCAGTGGCCAACTGCAGAACAGACCATCAATTGCTCCTTTGTAAGTTCAACTTGAAGCTGAAGAAAATTAGAACAAGTCCACGAGAGCCAAAGTACAACCCTGAGTATATCCCACCTGAATTTAACAACCATCTCAAGAATATATTTGAGTTACTGAACACTAATGACCAAAGACCAGAGAAATTATGGAATAATATCGAGGACATCATACATGAAGAAAGCAAGAGGTCATTAAAAAGACAGGAAAGAAAAGAACAAAAGGGATATCAGAAGAGACTCTTGAACTTGCTCTTGAGCATAGAGTAGCTAAAGCAAATGGAAGAAATGATGAAACAAAAGAGCTGAACAGATTTCAAAGGGCAGCTCAAGAAGGCAAAGTCTGGTATTATAATGACATGTGCAAAGACCTGGAGTTAGAAAACCAAAAGGGAAGAACATGTTTGGCATTACTCAAGCTGAAAGAACTGAAGAAAAAATTCAAGCCTTGAGTTGCAATATTGAAGGATTCTATGGGCAAAATATTGAACCATGCAGGAAGCATCTAAAGAAGATGGAAGGAATACACAGAGTCACTGTACCAAAAAGAATTTTTTGATGTTCAATCATTTCAGGAGGTAGCATATGATCAAGAACTGATGGTACTGAAGGAAGAAGTCCAAGCTGCACTGAAGTCCTTGGTGAAAAACAAGGCTCCAGGAACTGATGGAATAACAACTGAGATGTTTCAACAAAAGGATACAGAGCTGGAGGTGTTCATTCGTCTATAGCGAGAATTTTGGAAATCAGCTACCTGATCAACTGGATGAAAAAGATCTATCTTTATGCCTATTCCAAAGAAAGGTGATCCAACTGAACGTGGAAATTATTGAACAATATCATTAATATCACACGTAAGTAAAATTTTGCTGAAGATCATTCAAAAGTGGATGGAGGAGTATATTGAAAGGGAAATGTCAGAAATTCAAGCCAGATTCAGAAGAGGACGTGGAAGGAGGGATAGCATTGCTGATGTCAGATGGATCCTGGCTGAAAGCAGAGAACACCAGAAAGATATTTACCTGTGTTTTATTGACTATGCAAAGGCATTCAACTGTGTGGATCACAATAAATTATGGATAACACTTGAAAGATGGGAATTCCAGAACCCTTAATTGTGCTCATGAGGAGCCTGTACATAGACCAAGAGGTAGTCGTTTGGACAGAACAGGGGAATACTGCATGGCTTAAATTCAGGGAAGATGTGAGTCAGGGTTGTATCTTTCACCATACTTATTCAATCTGTATGTTGAGCAAATAATCCGAGAAACTGTACTATACAAAGAAGAATGGGGCATCAGGATTGGAGGAAGACTCATTAAAACCTGCGTTATGCCAATGACACAACCTTGCTTGCTGAAAGTGAAGAGGACTTGAAGCTCTTACTGATAAAGATCAAAGACCACAGCCTTCAGTATAGATTACACCTCAACATAAAGAAAACAAAAATCCTCACAACTGGACCGATAGGCAACATCATGATAAAAGGATAAAAAATTGAAGTTTTCAAGGATTTTGTTTTATTTGGGTCTACAATCAACACCCATGGAAGCAGCAGTCAAGAAATCAAATGATGTATTACATTGGGAAAATCTGCTGCAAAAGACCTCTTTGAAGTGTTAAAAAGCAAAGCTGTCACTTTGATGACTAAGGTGTGTCTGACCGAAGCCATGGTGTTTTCAATCGCCTCCTACGCATGGGAAAGCTGGACAATGAATAAGGAAGACCGAAGAAGAATTGACACCTTTGAATTACGGTGTTGTCGAAGAATATTGAATATACCAAGGACTACCAAAAAAACGAACAAATCTGTTTTGGAAGAAGTACAACCAGAATGCTCCTTAGAGGCAAGGATGGGAAGACTTCGTCTCACATACTTTGGACATGTTATCAGGAGTGACTAGTCCCCAGAGAAGGATATCATGCTGGGTAAAGTAGAGGGTCAGTGAAAGAAGGGAATACCCTTAACAAGATGGACTGACAGTGGCTGCAAAAATGGGCTCAAGCATAGCAATGATTATGAAGATGGCACAGGACCAGGCAGTGTTTCATCCTGTTGTACATAGGGTCACTATGAGTCAGGACTGACCCAATGGCATTTAACAACAACAATATCATAGTACACTTATTATTTCATGAACTGCTTCCTATTTGGGACACATTTTGTACTTTCTGTACCCAAATTTGCTTCTGTTATTTTCTCTACCAGGAATGCCTTCCCATCACTCCTTAATGAAAATTAAAGCCATTTGGTACAAAGTAACAACTTAAAAACAGGCCTCTTCTTTGATCCAGCAATTTTTCTTTGGTGAATTTATTCTTAGGAAAGATAAAAATCTTTGCAAAAATTTAGCTACAGGAGTATGACTTTTTTTAATGCTAGGTTGTAGAGTCGCTAGGTTGGAAGAGTAAAAACTTAGTAAACAAAATAATATAATACAACAGAGTCATTGAAATGAAGTTGTGAAAATGTATTTTTTGACAGGAAGATATACACACATTATTGTTAAGAAAGCAGATCCCAAATGAGAATGTAGGGTTTTTTTGTTGGTTTTATTTTATTTTATATTTAATTTCTTCTTGAGACAGTTTGGTAAATCATATTTTTCTAGAAACTTAACCATTTCTTCCATGTTGTCAAGATTATTACCATATCTTGTTATCTCTTCTATCTGCACTATCTGTAGTTTTCTCTCCTTTTTTATTATAATACCATTTATTCATGCCTTCTCTCAGAGATTTTTCTTCGTTTCAGAGAACTAACTTTTAGCTTTATTCATTTCATTTTGTTTTCTACGTATGTCCTTCTACTTTGTGTATATTTTAATGTTCTTTTTCTATTGTCTTAAGTTGTATGCATAGCTCATCAGTTTTTCATTCCTTTTTTTCCCCAATGTAAATAACATTTAAAGATATAAATCTCGTTAGGTTCTGCCTCTGCCTGCCCAGCTTACTTTTTACCTTCTTCTGTCTTATCTCTTCTGAGTCCTAGCTCTGATTTGATCTCGTTTCAAAGAAGAAATGTTTTCATAATTTCTTTTTTACACAGAGAAGTTTGTTTGATATTTCCTTCTGTTGTGTGACCTATTTGCCCTTCTATGTATTCTTTCAGTTATTTGGGGGTTTTCCCCATTACCTTTGCAGTGGTTCCATTCTGGTCCTTTCTGATTGTCTGTGATCTTTACATGGAGGCCATTCGTTCTGGTACAGCTAGGATAAAGGATAATGGGAGAAGGAACCCAGGCAATGAACTGGGAGAGCAAGTTAGGTGTGTTAACTTAGGAATTTTTCTCCTCAAGCCCCCTGCTCTGGGCCTAAGTCTCCACCCCAGGCTACGACATGGCTCACAGTTAAGCCTGAAATGCTGCAGTTCCTATGATTGATCCAGACCAGTAACTGCAGAGCTGACTGTTACCCATAGTGTTTCCTTCACCCTACCACCCTGACAGCAAGAGTGGTTTGTCTGTGCATTTCCTCTTTCTGCTTCATCTTCTCTGCTGCTTCAGGATGTCTCTCAGGCCCCAGGGACCTTCTGGAAGCCAGTCTGTTTCTTACAATAGCAGTCAAAGGGTTGCTGATTTGGCCCATCAGGGTGTATTACTTAATTGTGGAAGACTCTGCTTATTGTTCAAGATCCATAGAATCCTATATTTGCTCTGATATTTCTTTCACAATTTGGTTCATACTTTACTTTATTAAAAAGCAATTATTCATAGGTTGTGGTTTTCAGATTGTGCTCTTTCCCAGGCGCACTGAATTATTTCACACACTCCATATTTACCATGCCAGCTTCTGACCTTAACCTGCTTTCTCTGTCTTCAGTATTTCACATCTTCACCAATCACTGCCACACTTATCCTCCTTAAAATTCCTGTGACATTGTGTTACTTGACACCTCTCCAAAGTTTTTTGGTGCTTTGTGGTCCTCAAAATGATATTCCAAGCCTTCAATGACATGATCCAATCCTAACTTTCCAGGTTCATTTCCACTGCATCCTTCCATTAACCTGACACTAAACACCAGAAATCTTTTCACTTCCAGGACCCACTTATGCTTCTCCCATATCTAAAATCACACTGTGAAAGCTTCCCCACTGTCCAGTTAGGATAAACACCCCTGCTGCTAAGCTTCCAAGCTTGTATTGTAGTTATTTGCATACTTTTCTCTCCTACCTGACTTCTCTCTTTTCAGGAAGTATCTAAACAACTCCTTTATTCTATAGTACCTGCCACAGCAGCGAGCACATTGGTGCTCAATGCATGTCTATTAACAGAAAGAATCAATGACATATTTACCCTTGGGAGTGGTAACTTGGTGATCTGTTTCCTGTGGGTCTGGGCAATATAAGGCACTTTTTCCAAAACCTAATCCACTCCCCCACCCCTATCCCTATTGTCATCCTGCCCTGTTAAATTGGAGCTTAAGAATCATGCCTTGCATAATAGGCAAATCAAGCCTTGAGGTTTAGAAAGACAAGAGTGACTGAGAGCAGCCGCTCTCCATGAATATTACACACACAGTGTATCCTTTCCCCTTACTACTGCTACTCTGCAACCTAGATCAATATAGTGTTGATCTCAAATTCGTCTTTAAAAAAAAATGAAAACATGTTCACGTGTGTGTATAAGGAAATACCACTAGATATCAATACCATAGTATGTTTCTCTGCATTTTTGTTTTATCCTTTATTGCTTCCCATAGATTTTTCAATTTCTTAAAACTATTAATAAATACAGTAAAACCTGCAAAAGCCAGAAACCTGTCAGAGAATGAAAACTCAAATATTTTCCACTGAAACAAGCAATAGAAAAGTGGTAAGAATGCACCCTGTCAAAGGAGGAAAACTTGCAAGACCCGGAAAAACAAGGCAATCCCGTCAGGTTCCCACTCTCACAGGTTTCACTGCATTTTTTAAGACACTTCTGAAAATGAATTTACAGTTCTCCAGCAGATGGCGCAAAAAACCCAATCAGCATAGAAACTGATTTGTAAAAAATAATCCTCACTGCTTTAAGAATGGAGGCTTGCTGACACAGTAGTTAAGCATTTGCCTGCTAACTAAAAGGTCAGCAGTTTGAATCCACCTGCTGCTCCTTGGGAACTGTATGGGGCAGTTCTACCCTGTTCTATAGGAACACTATGAGTCAGAATTGGCTCAATGACAACATGTTTTTTGGTTTGGTAACTTCAAGAGTAGGGAGCTCTGGTGGCACAATAGTTAAGCACTCACCAGCTAACCCAGTGATTGGAGGTTTGAATCTACCAGTTTCTCCAAGGGAGAAAAGACCTGGCAATCTGTTCCCTAAAGATATCTTTACGCTCTTCTCTAATCTTTTTAATTTTCTCTATTGCGTGTTCTGCGATTTGATTAATTTCCTTCCTAATTTCTTGAAGAGTTCTGTATATTAATCTCTTGTATTCTGCCTCTGGTAATTCCAAGCAATTTTCCTCCTCTGGAAAATTTCTAGATTCTTTATTTTGGGAACTTGCTGAAGCCATCATGGATTGCCTCTTTATGTGATTTGATATTGACTATTGTCTCCGAGCCATCAATAAATTATTATATTTATTTATTTTGTGTTAGCTTAGTGTGTCCTAGTTTCTTGTTTTGTTTCGATATGCCCAAATAGGCTGCTCATATGAGCTACTTTGATTACTGGCATCTTTGAAGCTCTAATGTCCTGTCACCAGGTGGTTAGATCTCTTACTAGGTTTGTGAGCTCAGGAGTCCACCCACTCCTCCTGTATGGATTCAGCTCAGGTGCCCAGGTAGATAGCCACCAAGTGTGTGGTGTAGACTCTCACCTACAGTCCTAGACAGGCAGGAGTGATTGGTGTAGGCACAGGCATCTGGTTGCAGCAGGGGGACACACTCTGAGCAAGGCAGGGGGCTGACGGCTGTCCCCAAGTGTCCAGGAGGAAAGCGTGTCCCTGTTCCCTAGAGAACACAGGTGGGTGGGTTTTACAGCCAGACTATGAGCACCCAATGCTGTTGGCTGTAAGGACTGGGGGGCATCTCTTATTCTTGGGCCCCTATCGCAGGTGGCTAGGTGGCGTGGGTGAAGCCACCAGTTCTCAGGCCCCTGATGTGGGTAGTTGAAGACCCTGCTTAATGGGCAGAGCAGCGTCCAATGTCAAGAACCTGCCACTTCACAGCTGAAACAGTTCAAGTTAGACTTCAGGTATATACCCTGTTGTTCTGCGGTAATGAGGGCCTACGCTGTTGAAATGTGCCCACACAAGTCTCTGCAGGCGGCAGGGCACTCAGAGTCCATGGATCCCTTATGCCTGTGCCTAGGCAAAGGAGCTGTGCCTACCCTAGGTTCCCGGCTTAGGGGAGCCAGCGGCTTATTTTTTCCTGTCTGTTAATTTGTTCACTCTCCAAGGCCAGGAGAATGGCTCAGGGCATGTGACAGATCCTACTTCTGGCCCAGGGGACTCAGCAATTGCTGAAGCCGGTCCGGGACCCAGTGCAGGGCAGGGAGTGGGGAGGTAAAGGGGAGAGAGGTTTTTCCCTAAGGGGGGTGTTTTTGATCCGCACAGTAGACCATACACAAGTACTTATCTTTCGCTGATGAGGGCTGCTTCTCACTGGTTCTGGATGGCCGAGTAGACTCTCTGGTACTGGATCTCTCCTGGTGTGTAAAACGCACCTCCTGAACACAGCTGCTTGCCTGCCTCACTGCTCACCCATGAGCTGATCAGGCCTGAAGGGCTCAGGCTCTCGCCAGGTCAGGTCTGGCAACTCCTCCGCTGCTTCTGAACTGTCTCTCCCTCCCCCTGCCACTCAGTCCAGTTCCTCAACTTTGCCTTAGATGTTCAGGGCTCCTAGATTGTCATATACAATTGATTCACTTGCTTTTTCGGGTCTTTGTTTAAGAGGGTCCACCGGAGGCATCTGACTACTCCGCCATCTTGGCCCCACCTCTCCCTAAAGATTTCTTCTTGTTGTTGTTACTAGGTGCCACTGAGTCGATTCAGACTCACAGTGACCCTACCTACAACAGAATGGAACAATGCCTGGTTCTGCACCATCCTCACAATCGTTATTATGCTTGAGTCCATTGTTGCAGCTACAGTGTCAATCTGTCTTCTTTAGGGTTTTCCTCTTTTTCACTGATCCTCAACTTTGCCAAACATGATGTCCTTCTCCAGGGACTGGTCCCTTCTGATAACATGTCCAAAGTATGTGAAATGAAGTCTCACCATCCTTGCTTCTAAGAAGCATTCTGGCCATACTTCTTCCAAGACAGATTTGTTCATTCTTCTGGAAGTTCATGATACATTCAGTATTCTTCACCAACACTATAATTCAAAGACATCAATTCTTCTTCCATCTTGTTTATTCATTGTCCACCTTTCACATGCATATGAGGTGACTGAAAACACCATGGCTTGAGTCAGGCGCACTATAGTCCTTAAAGTGACATCTTTGCTTTTTAACACTTTAAAGAGTTCTTTTACAGCAGATTTGTGGATGTAATGTGTGGTTTGATTTCTTGACTGCTGATTCCATGGGTGTTGACTGTGGGTCCAAGTAAAATGAAATCCTTGACAACTTCAATCCTTTCTCTGCTTATCATGATGTTGCTTATTGGTCTGGTTGTGAGAATTTTTGTTTTCTGTATGTTTTTGTAATCCATACTGCAGACTGCAATCCTTGATCTTAGTCATTAAGTGCTTCAAGTCCTCTTCACTTTCAGCAAGCAAGGCTGTGTCATCTGCATATCACAGGTTGTTAATGAGTCTTCCCCCAATCCTAACGTCACATTCTTCTTCATATAGTCCAGCTTCTCAGATTATTTGTTCAGCATACAGATTGAATAAGTATGGTGAAAGAATACAATCCTGACAGGCAACCTTCCTGATTTTAAGCTACACAGTATCCCCTTGTTCTGTTCCAACAACTGCCTCTTGATCTATGTACAGGTAACACATGAGTACAATTAAGTGTTCTGGAATTCTCATTCTTCCCAATGTTATCCATAATTTGTTATGATCCACCAGTAGAATGCCTTTGCATAGGCAATGAAACACAGGTAAACATCTTCCTGGTATCCTCTGCTTTCAGCCAAGATCCATCTGACATCAGCAATGATACCCCTCATTCCATGTCCTCTTCTGCATATGGCTTAAATTTCTGGCAGTTCCCTGTCAATGTAGTGCTGCAACCGCTTTTGGATGCTCTTCAGCAAAATTTTACTTGTATGTGATATTAATGATTTTTTAAAAATAATTTACACATTCTGTTTGATGACCTTTCTTTGGAATGGGCACAAATATGGCTCTCTTCCGGTCAGTTGTCCAGGTAGCTGTCTTCCAAAATTCTTAGCACAGACCAGTGAGTGCTTCCAGCATTGCATCCCTTTGTTGAAACACTTCAATTGGTATTCTATCAATTCCTGGAGACTTGTTCTTTGACAATGCCTACAGTGCAGCTTCGACTTCTTCCTTTAATACCATCAGTTCTTAAACTACCTCCTGAAATGGCTGAATGTTTTTGGTAGAGTGATTCCATGTATTCCTTCTGTGATCGTTAAGGTGGTATGTCAGATTGGCTGGGCCATGATTCCCAGTGGTTGGGCAGTTACGATATAATTTGGCAGTCTTATGGTGATGTGATCACCTCCATGATGAGATTTGATATAATGTGATCACTTCCATGATTGGATCTGCTCTGAGTAGGCAATCACTTGAAAGGGAGTTTCCTTGGGGGTGTGGCCTGCATCAAATATAAGTAGACTCTGGCAAGGCTTACAGGCTTTTGCTTGCTCTGGATCCTGCAGCTGGCTCCTGTTCCTCTGGCCTAAAGCTCTTGGACTTTAGCTAGCAGCTTACCTGCGGTCTTGCCTGCTGATCTTGGGATTCGTTGGTCTTTGCAGCCTGTGAGCAAGAGCCCTGTTGTCTGACTTACCGATCTTGGGTTTGCCAGCCCCTGTGACTACGTGAATCAGAAGAAGCCTCCAGCCTGACCTACAGATTTGGGACAGTCTAGCTCCTACCACCGCATCAGCCATTTCCTTGATATAAATATCTTTACATAGATATTTATAGGTTTGACTGGTTTTGCTTCTCTAGAGAACCCAGTTTTCCATCTTCTTTTGATGTTTCCTGCATCGTTTAATATTTCCCCAAAGAATCCTTCACTATTGCAACTCAGGGCTTGAATTTTTTCTTCAGATGTTTCACCTTGAGAAATGCCCAGCATGTTCTTCCTTTTTGGTTTTCTAACTCCAGGTATTTGTACATGTCACTATAATACTTGACATTGTCTTCTCGAGCTGCCCTTTGAAATCTTCTGTTCAGCTCTTTTACTTCATCATTTCTTCCTTTCACTATAGCTAGTCTACGTTCAAGAGCTAGTTTCAGAGTCTCTTCTGACATCCATTTTGGTCTTTTCTTTCTTTCCTGTCTTCTTAATGACCTCTTGCTTTCTTCATGTGCGATATCCTTCATGTCATCCCACAACTCGTCTGGTCTTTGATCATTAGTGTTCAATGAATCAAATCTTTTCTTGAGATGGTCTCTAAATTCAGGTAGAATATACTCAAAGTCATACTTTAGTTCTTGTGGACTTGTTCTAATTTTGTTCAGCTTCAACTTGAACTAGCATATGAGCAATTGATGGTCTGTTCCACAGCTGGCCCCTGGCTGTGTTCTCACTGATGATATTGAGCTTTTCCATTATCTCTTCCTACAGATGTAGTCAATTTGATTCCGGTGTATTCCATCTGGCAAGGTCCACGTGTATAGTCACTGTTTATTTTGTTGAAAAAAGATATTTGCAATGAAGAAGTCATTGGTCTTGCAAAATTCTATCATGTGATCTCCAGCATCATTTCTATCCCCAAGGCCATATTTTCCAACTACTGTTTCTCCTTCTTTGTTTTCAACTTTCTCATTCCAACCACCAGTAATTATCAATGCATCTTGATTGCATGTTTGATCAATTTCACATTGCAGAAGTTGGTAAAAAATCGTTAATTTCTTCATCTTTGGCATGAGTGGTTGGTGCATAAATTTGAATAATAGTCGTATTAACTAGTCTAATGTGTAAGCGTTTGGATATTATCCTATAACTGACAGCATTGTACTTCAGGCTACGTCCTGAAATGTTCTTATTGATGATGAATGCCTTCAATTTGTCATTCCCAGCATAGTAAACCATATGATTGTCCAATTCAAAATGGTCATACCAGTCCATTTCAGTTCACAAATGCCTAGGATATCAATGATTATGTGTTCCATTTCATTTTTGATGACTTCGAATTTTCCTAGATTCATACTTCATATATTCCATATGCTGATTATTAATGGATGCTTGCAGCTGTTTCTTCTCACTTTGAGTCGTGTCGCATCAGCAACTGAAGGTCCCAAAAACTTGACTCCCTCCACGTCATTAAGGTTGACTCTACTTTGAAGAAGCAGCTCTTCCCCAGTTGTATTTTGAGTGCCTTCCAACCTGAGGGGCTCATCTTCTGGCACTATATCAGACAATCTTTTGCTGCTATTCGTAGGGTTTTCACTGGCCAGTTTTTTCAGAAGTAGACCTAAATATTAGAGCCTTGGAAACCCTAGGGGCTGTTCTACTCAGTCCTGTAAAGCTGCTATGAGTCAGAAATGACTCAACAGCAGCCAACAACTTCAAGATCGCCATGCAGAGGACATGTTTTTTTAGTGACCAGAATCATCCAAAATGGGCACTGGTTCCAGAATTTTCATCTCTATTAATTTGTTAGATCTCTTCTACAGCCAAAGGTGAATCATTTCTGAGGTACTTAAGGGTCCTCTGTGGTAAGAGGAAATGTGTGGGACCTACAGAGCTTCAGAGCAGCATGGTCCATGTAGAAGATTCTCAAGGAGTGGACAAGCCAGATGTCAGCAAGATGCTGCACCGGGGAAGGGCTTTTGAGATCATATAGTCCATCATTTTCAAATACTGTTTTTATGATGTTCCTCTAAATAAACCTCAATTTATGAAACCAAAAAAAGTAGAGCTATCCTAATTGATGGAGCCCTGGTGGTGCAGTGGTTAGGAGCTCGCTCAGCTACTAACCAAAATGTTGGTGGTTTGAATCCACACGCCGCTCATTAGAAACCCTTTGGGGAAGTTCTCTGTCCTGTGTGGTGGCTATGAGTCAGAATTGACTTTACAGCAGCGGGTTTGCTTTTTGGTTTTTTTATCTTAATTGATGAAGAAATTGAAGACTTTTTACCAACTTCTGCATTCTGAAATTTACTGAACATGCAATGAAGATGCACTGATAATTACTGGTGATTGGAGTGCAAAAGTTGGAAACAAAGAAGAAGGATCCATAGTGGGAAAGCTTGGCCTTTGTGATAGAAAAGATGCCGGAGATCATATGATAGAATTTTGCAAGACCAATGACTTCTTCATTGCAAATAACTTTTTTCAATAACATAAACGGTGACTATACACGTGGACCTTGCCAGATGGAATACACCGGAATCAAATTGACTACATCTGTAGGAAGAGATAATGGAAAAGCTCAATATCATCAGTGAGAACACAGCCAGGGGCCAGCTGTGGAACAGACCATCAATTGCTCATATGCTAGTTCAAGTTGAAGCTGAACAAAATTAGAACAAGTCCACAAGAACTAAAGTATGACTTTGAGTATATTCTACCTGAATTTAGAGACCATCTCAAGAAAAGATTTGATTCATTGAACACTAATGATCAAAGACCAGACGAGTTGTGGGATGACATGAAGGATATCGCACATGAAGAAAGCAAGAGGTCATTAAGAAGACAGGAAAGAAAGAAAAGACCAAAATGGATGTCAGAAGAGACTCTGAAACTAGCTCTTGAACGTAGACTAGCTATAGTGAAAGGAAGAAATGATGAAGTAAAAGAGCTGAACAGAAGATTTCAAAGGGCAGCTCGAGAAGACAATGTCAAGTATTATAGTGACATGTACAAATACCTGGAGTTAGAAAACCAAAAAGGAAGAAAATACTGGGCATTTCTCAAGGTGAAATATCTGAAGAAAAAATTCAAGCCCTGAGTTGCAATACTGAAGAATTCTATCGGAAAAATATTAAACAATGCAGGAAGCATCAAAAGAAGATGGAAGGAATACACAGAGTCATTTTACCAAAAATAACTGGTCGACATTCAGCCATTTCAGGAGGTAGCATATGATCAAGAACCGATGTTACCGAAGGAAGAAGTCCCAACTGCACTGAAGACACTGGCAAAAAACAAGGCTCCAGGAATTGACAGAATACCAACTAAGATGTTTCAACAGATACAACGCTGGAAGCCCTCACTTGTCTATGCCAAGAAATTTGGAAGACAGCTACCTGGCCAACTGACTGGAAGAGATCTATATTGTACCCATTCCAAAGAAAGGAGAGCCAACATAATACTGAAATTATTGAAAAATATCATTAATATCACACACAAGTAAAATTTTGCTAAAGATAATTCAAAAGCTCTTGCAACAGAACATCGAGAGGGAACTGCCAGAAATTCAGGCTGGATTCAGAAGAGGATGTGGAACCAGGGATATCATTGCTGATGTCAGAAGATGGATCCTGGCTGAAAGCAAAGAATACCAGAAAGATGTTTACCTGTGTTTTATTGACTATATAAAGGCATTCGACTGTGTGGGTCATAACAAATTATGGACAACATTACAAAGAATGGGAATTTCAGAACACTGAATTGTGCTCATGTGGAACCTGTACTTAAACGAAGAAGCAGTTGTTCAGACAGAACAAGGCTATACTGCCTGGTTTAAAATCAGGAAAGGTGTGCGTCAGGGTTGTATCCTTTCACCATACTTATTCAATCTGTATGCTGAGCAAATAATCTGAGAAGCTGGACTATATGAAGAAGAAGGTGGCATCAGGATTGGAGGAAGACTCATTAGTAACCTGTGTTATGCAGATGACACAACATTGCTTGCTGAAATTGAAGAGGACTTGAAGCATTTACTGATGAAGATCAAAGACCACAGCCTTCAGTATGGATTACACCTCAACATAAAGAAAACAAAAATCCTCACAACTGGACCAAAAGAAACATCATGATAAACAGAGAAAAGATTGAAGTTGTCAAGGATTTCATTTTACTTGGATCCACAATCAACACTCATGGAAGCAGCAGTCAAGAAATCAAATGATGCATTGCATTGGGAAAATCTCCTGCAAAAGAGCTCTTTAAAGGGTTTAAAAGCAAAGATGTCACCTTGATGAATAAGGTGCTCCTGACCCAAGCCATTGTGTTTTCAATCACCTAATCTGCATGTGAAAGCTGGGAAATGAATAAGGAAGACCAAAGAAGGACTGATGCCTTTGAGTTGTGGTGTTGGCAAAGTTTATTGAATATATAATACCATGGACTACCAAAAGAATGAACAAACCTGTCTTTTAAGAAGTATAGCCAGAATGCTCCTTAGAAGCAAGGATGGTGAGACTACCTCTCACATACTTTGGACATGTTATCAGGGTGGATCAGTCCCTGCAGAAGGAATCATGCTTGGTAAAGCAGAAGGTCAGTGAAAAAGAGGAAGACCATCAACGAGATGAACTGACACAGTAGTGCAACAATGGGCTCATGTATAACAATGATTGTGAGGATGGCGCAGGACAGGGTAGTGTTTTGTTCTGTTGTACATAGGGTTGCTATGAGTTGGAACCAACTCAAGGGCACCTAACAACAACATGCTAATTGAAGCATGGGGTGAGGATAGGAGTAGCAAAAGCTATGCTGAGCCTTCTCTTTGTCTTTGTCCACACCTACCTCCTCGGTGACATAATCAAGAATTGTTCTATTTATGGAATCTGTAAAATATCCCCCAAAAGCCCTAGGGAAAACCACTAATGCAATGCAGTTCTTTCATGTTACCAACGCGGAAAGGGATGCTCAGATAAGCGGAGTTGTAAATTAAAAATAGAAAAATATGTAAGGACAAGAAAACCACATTAATTGCTTTTAAAGTAAAAAAATCAATAAGAACATTCAAAATGCATCAATAAATTCAACACTAATTTTTCTACAAATTTGACATCTTCAGTGAGAATTTATAATGTATTAAATGTCTGATATTTTAAACTTTGGATTCTTTTAAATCATATTTATCATTGTGTATGGTTTATGAAGATGTTTACTTGTGATTTATTGACTATACAAAGGCATTCGACTGTGTGGATGGTAACAAATTATGGGCCACATTGCGAAAAATAGGAATTCCAGAACACTTAATTGTGCTCACGAGGAACCTACACATAGATCAAGAGGCAGTTGTTCGAATAGAGCAAGGGGATACTGCGTGGTTTAAAGTCAGGAAAGCTATGCATCAGAGTTGTATCCTTTCACCATACCTATTCAATCTGTATGCTGAGCAAATAATCCGAGAAGTTGGACCATATGAAGAACAGGGCATCAGGATTGGAAGAAGACTCATTAACAACCTGTATTACGCAGACGACACAACCTTGCTTGCTGAAAGTGAAGAGGACTTTAAGCTCTTACTGATGAAGATCAAAGACCACAACCTTCAGTATGGATTACACCTCAGTGTAAAGAAAACAAAAACCCTCACAACTGGAACAATAAGCAACATGATAAACAGAGAAAAGATTGAAGTTGTCAAGGATTTCATTTTACTTGGATCCACAATCAACACCCATGGAAGCAGCAGTCAAGAAATTAAACGACACATTGCACTGGGCAAATCTGCTGCAAAAGACGTCCTCAAAGTGTTGAAAAGCAAAAATCTCACCTTGAAGACTAAGGTACACCTGACCCAAGCCATGGTGTTTTCAATCACATGCATGCGAAAGCTAGACAATGACTAAGGAAGACTGAAGAAGAATTGATGTCTTTGAATTGTGATGTTGGCAAAGAATATTGAATATACCAATGACTGCCAAAAGAATGAACAGATCTGTCTTGGAAGAAGTACAACCAGAATGCTCCTTGGAAGCAAGGATGGCAAGACTACCTCTCACGTATTTTGGACATGTTATCAGGAGGGATCAGTCCCTGGAGAAGGACATCATGATTGGTAAAGTAGAGTGCCAGCGAAAAAGAGGAAGACCCTCAGCAAGATGGATTGACACAGTGGCTGCAACAATGGGCTCAAGCATAACAATGATTGTTAGGATGGCACAGTACCAGGCAGTGTTTTGTTCTCTTGTACAAAGGATCGCTATGAGTTGGAACTGACTCGACGGCACCTAACAACAACAACAACAACATGTTTTATGAAAACTACAGAAACTCAGCATTTCGGGTAAGTTGACTTTCATGAGTAATATAAGTATATTCCTGGGCTATAATCATATCAGTAAAGTTGCAAATATCTTTTTGCTGTACTTCCTGTGTATTTTAAAATTTTAAAAGCAATTTTAAACCATAAAAAAATACTGATTTGATGGCATGAAGCTAGACATTTTAGAACCTCTGCAATCTCATAAAAATCTGTCCAAATGTCTGTAAAGTAGATGCAACAACCTATTTAAATGTATTTACCTCAAGTTTTTTCTCAACACAAGTTCAAGCATAACTAGTCGTACAAAATTATTCTTAGAAGGTTTTCCTTTGTCTTACCAAATGATCCTTTATTGAAATATTTTCCTTTGTAGTTCTTAGCTAGATGGGCATTAATTCCTTCACACCATTGTTGATGTCATCTATGATGTCATGAGGGTGTGGCCATCAACATTGCAGCCCACAGACTAGGAAGTTTCCAGGATCTCTTTAATGGTTCCAGAGAGTTCCCTAGCTAAAGATCGGTGAAAACTGTCAGGGCAACCTTGGCAATCTAATTGAAAGGGATATTTCTGCTGTGCTTAATATTTTTCTACTTCTTTCTGTCTCTGGGTGGTTCCTTGTGGGCTGTGATGATCAGCGCAGAGGCAGAACCTACCACCTCAATCTGGGCCTTTCTGTTCTGAATGGTCAGTTTTACCTTAATCCTTAAACTCTTCCGATCACCGGTTGCCTACGCAATGTCATCACCAACCTTTTTTGGAGACAGACCCAGGGGGCCCGATCTTGGGGGCCAGGGCAGATGTTGCACCGACTCCCTTCCCTGCCACCTTCCCCGCCCCCCATCCTTCTTTTCCTCTCCCCTACCCACCCAAGCACCTCGGGTAGACGGAACACATCGGGTCCAGAACTGTGATCTCCTCGGGGTCGAACTTAGGCGGCATCAGATGAACCCGGATGCTGGACGACTGAAGAAAGTTGCACCTAGGCCTGCTGGGAGCTGAAAGTGTTTTCTTTGTTTTGAATGGCCAGGTGTGCATGAACCACTGCTTGCTATTTCCAAGAGCTACCTGCTTGACGCCCTAGATTTCCGGTGCACGCTAGATTGTGGATTAAAGCTTTCAGATAAGGCTTTTCAGCATATAATAATCTCCTAAATTAACAGGTCCTAAATTCAGGTGAAAAAAACCTGCAAAGACAAATGGTACGTGGCTTACAGAGCAGATCTTAAATTCTGGCTTCCAACTCCGCTAGCACTGTGACCTTAAGCCTCTGTCTTGCCATGTGTTAAAATCAGAACAATTGTACTGACCTGAGTTGGTTACCAAGTCATTGCCTCAGAGTTTCAAATCCACCTTTTCATTCTCTGCTTTGTGAATATTAGGGCTAGGATTCTACAAACCACATTCCTGCTTTGCCAGCTGCTCCCTGTTAGGCTCTGTCAATAGGAGGCACTGAGGGACACCGGAAGGTAGAGGCAAGAGAAGGGACATGCTTCTTCCTCTTTTTATTGGCATCACCCCAGCAATGATTCTTCGGTTGGACGGTGTTGCACTCCACCAGACCAGCGGTAGGAGAGGCTCCGAGGGGCACAAGTCAGATTCCAGAAAAAAAAAAAAAAAGGCAGTAAAAGCCAGATTGATCAGACAAGGCTTTATTAGGGAATTTACATACAGAAATCTCGCATCAGAGTCAACCGGGTAGAGGTCCGTGCAAAATAGTAAGGATTAGGTGTTTATATATATAATGGTAACACGTAGGGAGAACAATGTACCTGTCTGCCGGGGAGTCTGAACAATGGTTAATGGGGTTGTTTTTGTACTAGTTAAAGGGCTTCAATTGACGTTACTATGGAGTCAAGTGTTCCGTGTGTTTTTTCCTGGCTCAGGTCACTGCTCAATCAGGTACTCTGGTTCCTTTCCAGAGTCCTTTGCAGACAGGTGCCATCTTGAATTGTTCAGGCCCCCTCAGACAGCAGCTGTTGGATTGCAATTCCCAGGTTTTTTTCCCACTCTCCCAGACCCAGCCTAGCATATTCCCTCAGAGATACCAGCACTAGCACCAGCTAACCAGAGCCTCCTCCTCAAGATCTGGATCTCAGCTCTGCGGGGCCCTTGCTCTGAGCTCCGGCGGTAGTAGCACCAGCTTCAGGCTTCCAATAACCCCACCTCTTCCCTTTGTTGCCCGCACCTAAGTTGGTAGCTGCTTCCTATAGTTCCTCTCTCTGTGTTATCTGAGTGACACTCTTTTTCCTTTTCAGTTCTGCAATACCAATTCCTTATAATAATTTCTCTCGGTCAAAACAGCTGATCTGGTTTCCCTTTTCCTGACTTGACTGATAACCTCTGAATCCAGGAAATAGATTCTACAAGATGGGATTCTGGGATTGAGTTTGATCTTGCCCTTGGCGTTGAACACAGTGCTGGCTCCTGGTTGTACGACAATTAATCAGGGAATCAATCACCTGTGGTTGATTATGATGAAACACCTACTGAAGCAAGTGCCTTGGCTGCATTTAACCACTATGACTGCAGGGATTGTGGGATGGATTGGCTATTTCGGAGTGCAATGGAGCTGTTACAGAAAGAAAATGACCAGCTCACGTTATGGTCAGAGAACCAGAGAATTTCTAACGCAGCCCTAAAAGAATATCTTATTTCTTGCAGCTGTTCTGCAGGATGCATCACTACAATGCAAGTTGAATTCACAGCCTTGCAAAGTCCCTCAAGTGCAAATTAGGGCATTGAATGGGAAGAAGTGAGACCTTGAGATTTGGAATGGGGACATCTGTGTGGACTCAAAAACCAAAAATCTGTACTCCCTAGTCCAAGCCTCTAAAGTCTAATAATTCCATCCTTTGCCTTTTATTCTCCTACCTTAGGGGTGAGAACTGCTTCCTGTGCTAAAACTTGGGATTCTTCTTTTGCCTTTTCACTTCTCTAACACCTGTTTAGCAAATCCCTAACATTGAAAACCTCTTGTTAAAACAAACAAACAAAACTTCTCTGGTTTTAGTTCATAGCTCAATGTATCACACACAGAGAACACCCCACAGATACTAGTTTTTTTCTGCTGACCATAACACTACCCTATTATATTATGCTGCCTTCATTTGGGCAGGTCATAACTCCTCCTGAATTTATTTCATTTATAAAATGAGTATATTTTCCCTAAAATTTGAGATATGTGCTTTGGGTAGAGGGTGAAAGAGAACATCCACCAGAGGAAGAAATGAATTGTTGAGTTAGTACTCCTACCCTGCCTACGTTTCACAGGAATTCATAAATACTGGACCTATCATCTGGAGCTGGGTGGTTAGAAAGGCCTCCTGCTCGCTGTTGATGTGTGAAAGAAATACTCTTGAAGAAGTCATAGCTATTTTGTTTTATGGGGCAATCTTAGGACAATCTCTCCAATGAGGCTTTAGACCCTGCTATCATTAAGGATTGCTCTCTCTCATAGGAACTGGTGGGACCAACAGACTATGTTGATCTCAAGCAAGTTTTGCTAAGACTAATGGTACCATTTTAAAAGATAGGCCAATCATTGCACAGAGAATAGAGAACTTGAAAGTCACTGAAAGGTTCTGAGGAGGAAGGAAGCATAAGATTGTGAGGAAAATTTTAATATCTAATTAACAAACTGAAGAAAGCATTGATATACTGTACATTTTGCTAGCTTTTTTGTAGAAGAAAATAAGTATAAACTGCTTGGGTCAGAGAATGTTTTTGTAGTTGGAATGTGTATTAGTTTCCTCGGGCTGCTGTAACAAATTACCACAAACTAAAGTACCTGGGTGGTGCAGATGGTTTGTACACCCACCCAGCAGTGCTGTGGAAGAAAGGTCTGATGATCTGCTTCCGTAAAGATTACAGCCAATAAAATCTTATGTAGCAGTTCTGCTCTATAACACATGGGGTCACCATGAGTCAGAATCGACTCAACAGCAGTGGGTTTAGTTATTGGTTTTATGTGGCTTAAAACAACATAAATGTATTCTCTCACAGTTCTGGAGACTGGAAGTCCAAATTCAGGGGATCAGCAAGCCATGCTCTCTCTGAAGGCTTCAGGAGATGATCTTTTCTTGACTTTCCCAGCTTCTTGTAGCCCCATGGGTTCTTTGGCTTGTGGAAGCATAATGCCGTCTATGCCTTCCCTCTGTGTGTCTTCTCTTCTTATAAATGACATCAGTCATAAAGACAGCAGGGCCCACCTAATGGTCTCATCTTAACTAATTACATCTGCAAAGACTCTATTTCCAAACAAGGTCACATTCACAGATAAAGGGTTAGGGCTTCAATATACCTTTTGGGGGAATACAATTTAACCCATAAAAAAAAAAAAAAAAACACCCATTGCCATCGAGTTGATTCCAATTCATAGCAACCCTAAAGGACAGAGAAGAATTGCCCCATAGAGTTTCCAAGGAGCACTTGGTGGATTCAAACTGCTGACCTTTTGGTTAGCCGCCATAGCTCTTAACCACTATGCCACCAGGGTTTCCAACTGCACCCATAACAGGATGCTAATAAACAAGCTGGTTTTGGAAGTAATAACATATTTATGCTATATAGATAAATCTGCTTCAGTATGACTCCCTGACTTGTTACTGCTTTATAGCCGTTACAAACTGAATTGTGCCCCCCAAAATAGGTGCTGTAAATCCTAACACCTATACTTGTGGATGTAATCCCATTTGGGCATAGGATTTTCTTTGTTAGTTAACGAGGCCATACCAGTGTAGGGTGTGTCTTAAGCCAATCACCTTTGAGATATAAGACAAGTAGAGAAGCACAGAGAAGGAAGCAGAGATGGAGGAAGACAGATGCCATGCCACAAGAAGATCACCAAGGAGCCAAAGAAAAGAAGCTGAAGAGACAAGCACCTTCCCCAAGAGCCAACGGAGAGAGATAGCCTTCCCCTAGAGCCAGGGCCCTGAATTTGGACTTCTTACCTCCTAAAGGGTGAGAAAATTACTTTCTGCTTGTAACAGCCACCCAGTTGTGGTATTTCTGTTATAGCAGCACTAGATAACTAAGACAATTGCTATCACAACAGTCAATCAACAATAGCTTATTCTTATACTAAGTATAAGGTAGAACATAAAAAGTAGTGCTTATCTGGAGTAATTGGCTTAATCCAAGTAAGAAAAAATGTACAGTATCCAAATTTTTTTTTATATTTAGAGGAAGGACTATTAGCCAAGTTTTTTTTTTTTTTAATTTTGACAATAAATATTTATTACTTTTATCATCAGGAAAAAAAAGTGAGCAGTAAGTTTTACAAGAAAATCTACTTTAAAGGCTGATGTGCCATTTCAAGGGCATGTTAACAACAAAAGGGCAGGGGGCGGGCAAGATTGCAAATCAAGACAGCAGGGGAGGATAGCTGGCCTTGCCACCTTGCAATAGGTCCATCAAGTTGCATGATATTTGAAGCTGATGTGGACACAGACAAAAGCTTTCAATAGGTGAGAGGAAAATTGCAGCATTTGTCTTCATTATCAGAGCAAACATTAAAAGAAACTGTGTAGCAGATACAGTGAAGTGTCCCTCACCTGGTCCCCCTGCTATTTCCCCATGGTGCACAGTCTTCTCTTTACTTCGTGGATTCCTAAAAGCAGTTGCTTCATTATTTCACATATCACGTTTTCAGTGTCCTGGAAACTGGTTTTACAAAGTATTCTATAGCAAAGATTATTTTAAGGAAACGGAAAGTTGTGGTTTGACTTCCAAGTGGGGATATGTATTTTCTAACCTACAGGAAATCTTTCACTTCCAGAAATTGTTAGGCTGCCAAGTATAATATCAACAGTCCTAATCAAATTAATCTATCTAGATTTGCAAAGTAATCCCAGGCACAGTAATAAAGCAAAGAGCTGCCTGCTGTGTTCCAGTCATGGATGTTATATAATGCTAAAAAGCAGGATGCCCAAGCCTGACACTCCTATTTCAATGCACTAAAAAATGGAAAAATATGACAGAAACTCCCCATTACTGAGGAATGTTGCTCAGTAAGACAGTAACTCAGATCTATATTAGACTTTTGAACAAATTATTCAAGATAACTGGATTGAAGTTTGCTTTATGGGACCTAAGAATTTCCTACAGTAGTAGAATAAAGTAGCCTAAGTTGACACCATATAGCCAAATACTATGACATTTGATTTTGGATAAATACCTTCAGCACTGGTTAATTAAATCAGAAGCTAAGATGTAACAGGAATTTGCTTAATTTTCAACAAATGATCTGGAGAGATCTACCTACGTGCTTTTTTTGGGCAGGATCAGGCAGTACTTGGCATCACCCAATACTGGATTCAGGACCCTCAAGCCTGAGTGTCAGCCATGACATGTACTTGATGAACCTACAGCAGGTAGGCTAGAAAGACCAAGGAGAGAGAGGACAGACAACCAGGCAGAAGGAAGGTAGAGGTTACTATGAAGGATAGAAGGGAAGAAAAGGGAGCCAGAGAGAGAGAATGGAAGAAGAGGAGAGGTCAGTGGGAGCGGGAAAGGAAAGGAGAGAGAAGCCATTGAGAGGACTTCTTTGCTGACAAGTTTATCAGGAGATAAGATTAGTTATCAGAGGAAATAGGGAAATATAGAACAAATGTTTAAGAACACACAGAAAATATCTCATACATAGCAGGAATTTTAAAACATGGAGATATTTTATTGCTCAAAATTTGAACTTCTAAATTTAAAGAAAAAAAAACTCTCTGACCTATGACCTTGAGGTCAAGTTGCAGTAGACTGGTTTGTCCACATGGCCAAGTTTTATAGCCTCACGCTCAGAATGCCGTTTTGTGAAGCCAACTTTTCTCAGTGTGTATTACATTTAATTTGTGGCTGCCTTAACTTATAAAAGAAATAGGGTGAAAAAAACCTTAGATAACATTGCCTTGAGTTTTTGTAACATCTTTAAAGCCTTTTAATTACAACATTTTCCTTAAGTTTTACAATATCACTCTGAGGTAGATCGGAGAGCTGTAGTTTTACCCCCATTCTACAAAAAAAAAAAAAAAACAGGATTAAATCATATGCATGCCATGTCTAGACTAGGAATGATTTACCTTAGTTGTCCAGTTTAAATCGGGTGTAACAAGACTAAAGTCATTCCATATATTGTGACTGATGAAAGGGCTTAAAGTAAGTTGGTTGAAATTACAAGTAGGTTCAGTTTGGCCAAATGAAACCACATTTCAAACTCAAACCCCTGAGTGTAAAGCTGTAAGGATTTTGCTCTGGTTAGCTTTTTACTTCTGTTTTCTCTTCATTTGGAGATTTCCCTTTGCCCTGAAAATGGGGCCATAGTTGCTACTATCTTTTGGCATCTTTCTTTTTACATATAAATTTTGGCTGAAAAACACACTTTGGACCCACAGGATTTTGGACTCAAGAGCTTCATGGCAGAGACTTCATCTCCGCTTTGTCCTCCACAACAGCAATCATTAGGGCACTTCATAGAACCTACAATCATTTGTCTTTTTGTGACACCTTAAGTTCAGTAGCCAATAAAGTGTGGTGCAATTCTGTGGTTCTGTGGGGAGAGAGAAATGGAGGAGAAGACACATTTCTTGCCTTTGAGGCACTTAACATTACTGATAAAATTGTCTGCTCTTTCTTTTTACAACTTGCTTTTCTTTGGCTTTTCTGCCTTCTAGTGAATATTAGTTTTCTGATTTCTGTGTCTTTACATTTTCATGTTATTTTCTCGTGACTCTTTTAAACACTGACTTAAATAAACCCTAAATCCAAAAAAAAACAAAAAACAAACAAACTCATTGCCATCCAGTCAATTCTGACTCATAGTGACTCTATGGCAAACCTGTATTTCCCCCCAAAAAGAACGCACCCTTCATTAATGCCAATGATTTAATATTCCACTGGCCTTCACAACAGAATAAGCAAGACTTTCTTATTTGTAACTTTGTTTTTAAAAGAAATTTTAAGTAAATTCGGTGGTTTATAGCCCAAGATAAGGAGGCCTGGTGGTGCAGTGGTTAAACACTCAACTGCTAATGAAAGGTCAACAGTTTGAACCCACTAGCTGCTCTGCAGGAGAAAAATGTGGCAGTCTGCTCCTGTAAAGATTACAGCCTTGGAAACCCTATGGAGCAGTTCCACTCTGTCCTATAAAGTCACTATGAGTTGAAATCAACTCGATGGCAATGGGTGGGGAGCAGAGGGTGTAGCCCAAGATGAAGTGAAATCTTCCCCCAAAATACAGCAGGGTAGGCAAAATCCTCAGCCATCACCAAGCCTCAGGGCCATATGTGACAATATGGGAAAAACAGGACTCTGAGCAGTAAATGTGACTGAAATACAAACAACAAAATGTGTAGCCCTCAACTCACAAAGTATTGAATGACAAAACTGAGCAAACTACATTATAATATGCAAGAGGTGTGTTGAAAATGGCCACTGAGCTATGTGTTTTTCCACAGCCACTCAGCTATCCTGGCATTTTGCTTTTTGTTTTTGAGATTCTCGTTCTTTATTGTCAGTAATTTGGCATGAACTGTGATCCTCTGGTGCTCCTCCAACATGTTGCTGAAAAACTGCTGCAGCTGCAAGGACAGAGAAGCCGTTGATAAATGCAATCTAACTTCTCACTTAGACAACATAAGACAAAGTTTATGCTAAGTAGCAACATGATTTTGCAAAGGGATGATTATGGTTGTGTGGCTGTGGAAGCGTAAACCAACATGGAGTCCTTTATGCCATACCAGAAAAGCATGGCTACTACCAGGTTTCAAGGGCAAACGTTTAAGATGTTAAGTAACCTAAATTTTAGAAATAGTAATTAGCTTATTTCTGTAGATTTATGTATGATCAACAGTTCCTGCTCTTTAACTCCTGCATTCCAGGCAGGCAGACACCTGGTTACATGTCTCCGCTCACCAGGCACGGATTCCTCCTCCACCCCCAAAAATTGCAACATTTGTCTTCTTAAGCAAACTAACGTTTCAGAGGAGAAAGGATTTCGAAGGACATTTTAATGAACCTCTGAAAAACCTGGCTAAAACTGCTGGGACATCTCAGACTATCTTTGTTCCACTCTGACTGTATCAACCCTGATACTGCCACATTTCTTTGGAACAGGCAGTTTAGGCTGTGAGTTCCCCAGTCCATAAATCATTGATTGAATAATAAATCTCTAGTTTTTTTTTTTTTTTTAACTTTGTTTCAATTCTCAGAAATTCTTTTACATTTCAGGCATCAGAGATGTGGGATTCCCTAGGTAGCCTCTGCAATCCCAAGATTAATTGCTGGTTTTGAGCTTTGGTATCAAGCTGAGCTGATTGGGCTCCTTTGTCTCAGCTTTATCTTGGGGTCACTCAGGTCAAAAAAAAAAAAAAAAAACTCTCAGAATCTGAGCTCCGCACTGTGTGTAGTAGCTCTTCTGAGTTTTATTTTTTGATTTATGTTTTGAATTGTCGACTTTGGAACTGCTGTCCTGATGGATAGTGTGAACTCCAATATTTATTGTGAGTTTGGTGAATCATAGTGTTTAGCACTGTCTCAGTGTGGGGTATGCTGAATCCAAGAAAGCAGCTGATTTTCCTACTGGAACTCTGGCTCACTGTATGGCCAAGAACTGTGAGTCTAGGTCTTGTTTGTATTTGTGCTTTTGTTTGCCCTCCCTAAGGACAGTTTGTTAAATCAATGGCCACTTTGGGGAACTTTCCAATTGGAGAGGCTAGTATATTTAAGGTCTAAAATAAGAAACTAAAACTCTAGTGGCAGAATGAATTAGGTTCAGAAAGAATGAAACCAGGTTTCGTATGGTTGTTACAAAGGAATCCCAGAGTCTTTAAGCTGCAAAAATATGTGAGCACAGGTTGAGCATCTTAGATGACCTTACAGCTCTCACCACCGACAGAAAAACACCCATGAAAGGATAAGGTGGGACATGAAATGGGCCAGAGCACTAGGCTGCCCAACAGCCACAAGAAAACTCTCATGCAATGGAGGCACATTGTGAAACAAAACACTGACAAAACCCCGTGGCAGACTCTCTGCTAGAAATTTTATTTGACTCTGGGAAACCAAAGTTTCAACCTGAGAGAATAAGATTCTTAATGTCCTTGATAAATGAGTCTGGATTTGCCCCCTACTGGGACACTGGTTTGGGGTTCATGTTCAAAAACACTATAAGCTAAATATACTTGAAGCGACGTGAAATCTCAGTGAACATTTTAGGAAAATGAATTTCCATTTGCGTTGTCCTTTTCAGAGAACTTTTGTTTAATGCTCAGTTTTAGTCAAAGGGTCTGAATAAAATCCCTCCTTGTGAGACTCTGGCAAGTTAATAAGTTTATCTAGGACCTGTTTTTCTGTTGAGTTGATCTCATCCAAGAATTGCTGTATACATTTCAAGAAACTGGGTTCCCCATACATTTGAGTTGTGTGATGTTCAGTATAAGCTTATGTTTTGAGCTGGCCTCATAGACGGTGAATTTTTTGTGGTTTTTCTGTCTCATTTTGTGTTTGAGTTTCTGTCTTGTCTCAGGAATCTGTGACTGGAAGTTGCTGGGTTTTTCTTTTTCTTTTTTCTCATGAGGAAATCTTTTAAGTATTAATTTATTTTCTCTTCCAAGAAAAACTGCTTCTTGCACCTGTCTTATGAGTTGAGCTTTCAGTAACTACATTGAGAAAATTTGATATAAATTGGTCTTTTTGAAAAGTGCAATGAAAAGGATGGACTGTTTATTTTGATTAGTAAAAAAGGCCTTAAGAAGGACAAATTAAAAAGAATAATCTGGATCCTATAGAGGATCCTATAAAGCATGCAAAAGACAAGGTTATGAAAATTAATAATTTCCTACCTCCAGATGGTATTATTAAATTATCCATTGCTGTCGAGTTGATTCTGACTCATAGTGACCCTATAGGACAGAGTAGAACTCAGGGTTTCCAAGGCGTGGCTGGTGGATTCGAACTGTCAACCTTTTGGATAGCAGCCAAGCTTTTAAATTAGATTATAATATTCCTTCAAAGAACTTACTCTGATTGGTTTAATAATAAATAAGTGCTTATATAAATTAAATAGTCCCAATATTCCCAGGAGTTAATGAAAATGAATCCATTCTGATAAAGGTTTTTATGTTTATGTCAACCTTGAAGCAAAATCTTAAAAGAAAAACCTAAGTAACTTAAGCTAGATATTATATGGAATGTGCTCTTTATTTAGGGAAAAGGAGTAATTTTATTCTAGAGTGAGAAGAAAGAATGCTAAACTGCTTACCAAGAGAATAATAAAAATTAGAAGCAAAATAATTTAGTTATTTTTTGTGTTTCAAAATACCTAGGCCAACTTAAACATATGTAAATGAATTGAGATTTACTGAGTCTTTCTTGACAATGAGCCTCTAAGACCTACACTGCTCCAGAGACAGTTTTGAAAAGACCCCTCCCAACCAGGCAAAAACCTTTTTAAGACAAAAAAAAATGAGATAAATAATGTGGACATTAATGAGGTTTAAAATAAGAAAAATGTTGTCTTAATACAGTTACCAGAAATCGGGTGCCTCCTCAACATAAAAAACTCATGGACAAATCTAAGGTTAGATTGAGAAAATATAACAAATGGTAAAGGTTTGAATGGAAATACAGACCATTTAGACAAACTTTACTTCAACAGTAATTATGTTTTGTAATTAATTTAATCAGTTAATTTCCAAGATTTTTACATAATTTACTGATATTAAATTGAGCTAATGGATATTACACTATAATTGAAGTGTATAGGCTCTTACTTTTTATGCCATAGAGAAAGGATACAAATATGTGTATCTGAGTCTGGTATTAAGTGTGCTCATTTTTGCCACTTAAAGTGTTGTACTATAAGAGATAGATAACAAGGACAGGAAATTTAAAAGATCTATTAAAAGGGAATTTATTTGATATGGTCAAAGTTCTTATTTGCTGTGGCTGAAAGTTTAACGGGTTAATATTATGAGAATTTTTAAGAGCTTTAATGTCAAATAGCATATAAAGCAAAGAATTGGGTTTCTCGCTGTTAACAAAATTTTCTTTGATCACTGGGTTAAAGAGTTAATTTTATTGTTTGTACAATCTTCCTTGAAGGCAAAGGTTCAACAGAATAAATTCCTGAGTCAGAAACCAAGCCACATGGCTTTGGAAAAAGCTAAGGTTTTTATCTTTAAGATCTTTGGTTAAATATCTCAAGTGTTGTTTCTCAGTGACCCATGATAAACTCCTGACAACTTCAAAACTTCGAGGAAAGCCACAAAAGATTTGTTTCTATTTCTTAAAGAGAAAAGTGCTAAAAAAAAAAAAAAAAAAGTTTATTTACTGTGTTATGAGTTGCATGAAACATGTCAAGTCAGAAGAAGCACTAAATTTTCTTTGGGTTAAAATTTATGTCAGTGATGTATTATTGCATAATTTTATTATTTCAATCGCTAACTTGGTTGCAACTTTTTTTCCTTTTAATCTAGCATCATCAAAGCCAATGGTTTTAACTGGGGAATTCACATCGTTTACCCATGGAGTTTTTATTACTATACAGATGTTTAGAGACTTGATAATCTTGATATATTCTTGTTATCTTCTGATTATTTAGTATTATTTCTCAAGATTATTATGTGTTATATCTGAAGCTGTTTGAAAATAAGCTTAATCATGTTTAGAGATATTTTTGTCTAAGGTTTTTTTTTAATTGACTTTATTTGGTTTTGCATTACTTTTGTAGTTAAATCCCATCAAGTCTTTCACCTTTAAGAATTATTATTATAAGTTATTATTATTATTAACCACGGCCATTTTTAAGTTTGTCATCTGCAGATAAGTTTTACTTTGCTGATTCACTGAAAACACTTGACCAAAATATTTCAACAAAAATAGAGTGTATCAGACTTATGAAAAGGACTTTAATATTTTGAACATGGATAGTATTGAACTGAATCAAGATATCTAGAACTCTTATGTAGAAACTGATGAAGTTTTCAGACTGCTGCTGATCCAGAATTGCATGGAACCAAAATTAACTACATAGGACTGAGTAAACTAAAAGATTACAATGGGGTTTATACGAGAATTTTGCTGTTCAGTGTTCTATTTTCTAGATATAAGAAATCATTGTTTTTTAAATTTCTTTCCCTCTTTTAATGTAAGAATCAGCTATTTCAGTTATTAGTTACTGAATAGTTACTGAATAGCCTATGGTAAAGATTTTTCTCATCTCCTGATTCTTACTATTTGACTAGCCCAAACGGCACATCTTATTATGTGACTGTAATCTTTGGCGTTGGCTCACATCTGGATGGATTAACACATGTACTATAGGATTGAGCTGGACTCAGACCAAATATTAACTAACTTACCATATTTTTACACAAATAACATGCACGTTATAAGTTTTTTGGAAACCATATACCTTCTGCACATTATTTTCATAAGTGTGCTATACCAGTGTTTTTTTACATGTTGCTGACTTCAATTTCTTTTTTTTTTTTTCTGTCCAGTGAATTTAATGTTTCTGGGATAAAACTGATTTATGGAAACTTCATTTAAGGTGGATATTCTCTTAAACTAATGCAACCAATGGTGAACTGAATGGGCTCATGATGGAAATGGGAAGCCATGTTGAAAACAAAGAGTATGAATGCATGAAGAGCTAGAAATTAGTAAGTAAGAAATGATCCCAGGACTAAAACTGCAAGAATAAGATACTGTTTATATTTTACTGCTTTCATCAGTCTTAAACTGAAACATAATTGATAATCAGTATCTTTGAAATCAACAAATAAAAGTCACCATAAGAAATTGTGTTTTCATCTTAAAATAGGGCATTTTAGTTTATTCATTCATTACCATCATCATCATCACCATCTGATTCCTGGAACCCTTCAAAGTCTGATCCCTTGTCACTATCATCATTGAAATATCCCAGAACTGCCTGTAGACGCTCTTCCATGACTTCTGAACTGATGTCATTAACATGACTGCCTTCGGCCTCTTTATCTTCGCCATCAATATTCTGCTGTTACTCAATCCCAGCCTTTCTGAAACCATTGTGGATGGTTTCTGGGGTTATCTTCCCCCAAGCAGAAGGCACCCACTTGCAGACTTCTGTAAACATCACCTGCTTCAGTCATCCTGATGGTGTGAACTCATGAATCCTAGACTGCATCCATTCATTCCTCTCTCTTCTCACGAAAGTCTTGAATAAGTGGTTGACTGCTATATCTAGCGGCTTCAGCTTGCAGTAAGACCACCAGGCATGACTGCTATATGGGCATCAGTTGAGTTAATATAATTTTGAACATTTTTTTTCTTTGTGAGCAGCCATGGCATTGAAAATTAGCAAAGACTTCTTCAAAAAGAACCCCCTGCCCCTTGCCTGGCTTGTAACATTTATCTACCCATAGTTTCATAACATCACAGTCCATCCATCCCTCCTTATTACAATGAACAACCACACCGGTGGCAGTTTTATGTGGGGCATGGTAACTCTCTGGAAAATTACCATCGGCTTTAATTTCACCCCACTCATAGTGCAACCAAGGACTACAGTGAAGCAAGCCCTCTTGTGCCCACTGGTTGTAATTGCTACAGTTTTTGTACCTGAAGCAGCTACAGTCCTGATGGCTGGAATGTCAAAAGACATCGGAACCTCGTCCGTATTAATTACATCCATTGCAGAGATACTGAGTTCAGAGATTTTTTTTTGATGACAAATTCACGGAAATTGACCATCTTTTGCTCCCTGTCATCTGAAAGTTGCTGGCCTACAGTGGTTCTCATTCTCACAGAAAAGCCATCCCTTTTCATGAATTTAGAAATCCAGGTGAAACCCACCTTGAAATCTGGGATACCTCTTTCATTTGCCAGAAGCTTCTCTCTGATCTGAATTACAACAGTAGAGACAGCTTGCTTCTTTCCCTTCGAGAAATAATCCACTCTTTCAAGTCATTCTCCAACTCAGGTCATTTCACTTTGGGCCCATGGCATGCACATTTTCTCCAGCTCCTTTTTTTCCTTTCTCCATTTGTGAATGGGTGACTCTCTAGCCTTGAACTCTCTTGTTACTGCTCTGTTGTTTGTTTCTTCCACCCTCACAGTGACTTTCAGTTTGAAGTTGGTGGTGTAGGACTTGCATTTAATTCCTGCCATGATCCTAAAGATTTCTAAGATTTAGATTTATAAACTGAAAAAATGTGCCCAATATAATCGATAACTGGCTGGTTCTAGTAAACCTGTTGCTGTCGAATCAATTCCGACTCATAGTGACCCTATAGGACAGAGTAGAACTGCTCCATAGGCTTTTCAAGGTGGATTCAAACTGCCAACCTTTTGGTTAGCAGCCAAATGCTTAACCACTCCACCACCAGGGCCCCAGTTCTAGCAGAGAGATCATAAAATTCAAATGTGATGTGTACAAGTAGCAAGAATCTTTTTATATGCTAGCAAGTATATGACTAAGGTGACTTATGATCATTGAGCAAAGCCACTGGTGCTAATGAGACATAATTAGACTATGAAATAAGCAGACCTAATATGGCTTAATGGTTTCACTTAAGATGATCTGGTAAGGTTTTCATAATGAATTGTTGATTCAGGAGCAAGCATGTATCAGTTTTGCTTTATTTACTCCTCCAGTTTAAAGCCAGAGTTGGAAGATGGCTGTGATAATTATGTCAATGATGACTGAATCGAGATTCCTATTGATAGCTACTCGATGCCATTTATGTCAGTACAGGCTTCACTTTGTTTATGCTTCCAATTGATAGCACATGATTTATGGACAGGCTTCAGTAGGTTCAAGATTCCGACTGATGACTCAAAAGCAACAGGGATATAACTATCAACTTAGATTAATAGAAACAAATGCACAGTTTCAATTGTTTATTTTCCAATTACTTGGGTACTACCAAACTTGATCCATCACTTCTTGATCATGGCTTATACCTTTATTATGATCAAAAGTAGCATTTTCAGACTACTGAATGGAGGTCAATGAAGCTGAAATTCACTTCTGAAAATGTCACAAGACATGCACGGTATATGCATGGGCGTGCTATGCTAGAACTTTTTTTACATAATTCATCATTTCTGCATTTTTTGTGTGTGCACGTATTGTTTACGTAGGCATGTTATTTGCAAAAAAATACATATATATGGTACCTCTTCCAGCTGATGTCCCTCTTTTAAGAGCTCATTAGTCTAGATCTATATTTCAATGGTATAATCTTTTAGCTTCTAATTTTGTACCTCAAGTAGGGGTAGAAGATGTTACAGCCCGTGTCAAAGTTCTGACTAAATATATTCAGAATATTTTAAATAATTCCACCCATGGTGTCTTAGGCTGGGTTCTCTAGAGAAGCAAAACCAGTAAAGCGTACTTCCTATAAATATATCTAGAGATTTATATCAAGGAAACAGCTCACATGATTGTAGAGGCTAGAACGTCCCAAGTCCATGGGTCAGGGTAGAGGCCTCTCCCAATTCATACAGCCGCAGAAGCTGGTGAACCCAACATCAGCAGGCTGGAGAACAGGGCTCCCGTTCACAGTCTGTGAAGGTCGACTAATTCCAAGATCGACAGGCAAGACCACAAAGTTTCTCCTGATTCACATAGGTGCAGGGGCTGGCGAACCCAAGATCAGCAGGGCTGGGAGCAGGACTCTTGCTCTCAGGCTGTGAAGGTTGACGAATCCCAAGATCAACAGGTAAGCTGCTTGCTCAAGTCCCAAGAACCGGAGGTGAGACGACAAGAGGCAGTTGCTGGATCTGGAACAAGCCAAAAACTTTGGCAAAGCAAGCAGAAAGGAAGTAGCTGGTGGAGAGCAGAGAGATGAAGGTGGAGGGGGCAGTCAGCTGCCACAGGCCCCGCCACCACTGGTACCACTCAGCAGATTCCATCATGGGGGTGATCACATATCAAATTTCAACAGGGAAGTGATCACATTATACAAGTGCTAAAACACTGAGAATCATGACCTAGCCAAGTTGACATACAATCTTAACCATCATAGTCCACCTCTTGTCAACTTGGCACCTGTACACATCTCTGAATAAAGACCATCACAAAGTCATACTTGCATCTAACATGATACAACTAACACATGTACAACCAAAAACACACAGCCCTGTTTACATCTATATTTTATAAGTGAAGAAAACAAAAATATCTGATGCACACATACAAAGCAGAAAATGACAATTATAGTCCTGATTTCTGCAACTGGTCATGTGGCCATAACTGGTATTTAGAACTACCTTCTTCCACCACCTATTCTGTATTCCCTTTGCACTCAGTAGGCACCTCACCTGTTTGTGGTTCTTTGCCTGGCGGGGTGACCCAAACCTTCATTCCTGAAGGGTATAGGCCATTAGTCATGTCAGAATTGAGTTGCTGTAGTTTTCCATTGACTTTAATCACAGGATATGGTAGTACTAAGAGACGCCCTAAGGGATTTCCTGCATTCCAGACATACTTTTCTTTACCTCGATTATGTAATATCAATCTGACTTCCTCTTGGTAATCAGGATCAATCACATCAGCCAGTATGGTTACTCCCTTCTTTGACTGTTAAGCCAGAGGCATAAGGAGCCCAAAGTGGCCAGGTGGCATTCTTAGCTCCCAGTTCAATGGAATCAGTGATGTGTCTCCAGGTGGGAGCATTCCTCCCTTTGGAACTAAGACCTATAGAACTGCAGAGCATAAGGTCGTGGGGATGGGAAGCAAAAATCCTGTGAGTAGGTCACTAGGGGTAATAGTGAGTGGTGCCACCCCCATTTCCACCCCTTGATTCTATGGGAGAAACAGCTGGTTTAGATCATATGCAGCCTCCTGGAGAACATTACCCCAGCCCTGCAAGGTATTGCCACCTAGGTGGCACCATAATTGTGTCTTTAGGAGGCCATTCCATTGTTTTGTCAAGCCAGATTCTTCAGGATGATGGGGAACATGGTAAGACCAGTGATTCCCTGAGCATGGGCCCACTGCTGCACTTCATTTGCTGTGAAGTGAGTCCCTTCATCAGAGGCAATGCTGTGTGGGAAACATGACGGTGGATAAGGCATTCTGTAAGTCCACAGATGGTAGTTTTGGCAGACGTATAGTGTGCAGTGAAGGCAAATGCATATCCAGAGTAAGTGTCTATTCCAGTAAGGACAAAATGCTGCCCTTTTCATGATGGAAGTGGTCCAGTGTAATCAACTTGCCACCAGGTTGCTGGCTGATCACGTTGAGGGATAGTGCCATATGAGGGACTCAGTGTTGGTCTCTGCTGCTGGCAGATTGGGCGGGCACTCAGCAGTGGCTGTAGCCAAGTCAGCCTTGGTGAGCAGAAGTCCACGTAGCTGAGCCCATGCATAATCTCCATCCCTGCCACCATGGCCACTTTGTTCATGAGCCCATTGAGCAATGACAGGAGTAGCTGGGGAAAGAGCATGAGTGGTTTCCATGGAACGCATCATCCTATCCACTTGATTGTTAAAATCCTCCTCTGCTGAGGTTACCCTTCGGTAAGCATTCACACGAGACACAAATATCTTCACTTCTTTGGCTCATTCAAAGAGGTCTATCCACATACCTCTTCCCCATACATCCTTGTCTCCAATTTTCCAATCATGTTCCTTCCAAATCCATGACCTTCCAGCCAAACCATTGGCCACAGCCCATGAAATCAGTATACAATTGCACATCTGGCCATTTCTCGTTCCAAGCGAAGTGAACAACCAGGTGCACTGCTCGAAGTTCTGCACATTGGGAGGATTTCCCTTCACCACTGTCCTTCAGGGGGTCCCAGAAAGGGGCTGTAGTGCTGCTGCTGTCCACTTTCGAGTGGTGCCTGCATATCGTGCAGAACCATCTGTAAACCAGGCACGAGTTTTCTCTTCTTCAGTCAACTGGTCATAAGGAACTCCCCATGAGGCCATAGATACAGACTGGGAGATGGAAGGTAATGTGACAAGAGTGGAGACCATAGGCATTTGGGCCACTTCCTTATGCAGCTTACTTGTGCCTCCTTGTCCTGCTCAGGCCTGATTTTGTATATCCCACTTCCATTTAATAATGGAGTGCTGCTGTGCATGTCCAGCTTTATAACTCTGTAGGTCAAACAACACCCAGTTAATGATGCGCAGCTCAGGCCACATGGTGACTTGGTATCCCATGGTTAAGAATTCAGTCTCTACTAAGGCCCAGTAACAAGCCGAAAGCTGTTTCACAAAAGGAGAGTAGTTACCTGCAGAGGATGGCAGGGCTTTGCTCCAAAATCCTAAGGCCCTGCACTGTGATTCACCAATAGGGGCCAGCCAAAGACTCCAAATAGCGTCTCTATCTGCCATGGAAACTTCGAGCACCACTGGATCAGCTGGATCCTATGGCCCAAGTGGCAGAGCAGCTTGCACAGCAGCCTGAACCTGTTGTAGAGCCTTCTCTTGTTCTGGGCCCCTCTCAAAACTAGCAGCTTTTTGAGTCGCTTGATAAATATGCCAGAGTAGCACACCCAAATGAGGAATATGTTGCCTCTAAAATCCAAAGAGGCCCACTAGGTGCTGTGCCTCCTTTTTAGTTGTGGGTGCAGCCAGATGCAATAACTTATCTTTCACTTTAGAAGGAATATCTCAACATGCCCCACACCACTGGACCCCTAGAAATTTCACTGAAGTGGAAGTGCCTGAATTTTTGTGGGATTAATTTCCCACCCTCTAGCATGCAAATGTTTTATCAATAAGTCTAGAGTCATTGACACTTCTTCCTTACTAGGTCCAATCAGTATAATGGCATCGATGTAATGGACCAGTGTGACATCTTGTGGAAGGGAAAGGTGATCAAGTTCCCTGCAGGCTAAATTATGACATAGAGCTGGAGAGTTGATGTAGCCCTGAGGTAGGCAAGTGAAGGCGTATTGCCGGCCTTGCCAGCTGAAGGCAAACTCCTTCTGGTGGTCCTTTGAAATAGGTATGGAGAAAAAGGCATTAGCCAGATCAATAGCTGCATACCAAGTGCCAGAATATGTATTAATTTGCTCAAGGAATGAAACTACATCTGGAACAGCAGCTGCAATCAGAGTCACCACTTGGTTAAGTTTTTGATAATCTACTGTCATTCTCCAAGATCCGTCTATTTTTTGCACAGGCCAGATAGGTGAGTTGAATTGGGATGTGGTGGGAATCACCACCCCTGCATACTTCAAGTCCTTGATGGTGGCAGTCATCTCTGCAATCCCTCCAGGAATGTGGTATTGCTTTTGGTTTACTATTTTCCCAGGTAGAGGCAGTTCTAGTGGCTTCCACTTGGCTTTTCCTACCATAATAGCCCTTAGTACATTTGTCAGGGATCCAATATGGGGGTTCTGCCAGTTGCTGAGTATATCTATTCCAATTATGCATTTTGGAACTGGGGAAATCACTACAGGATGGGTTCGGGGACCCACTGGACCTACTGTGAGATGGACATGAGCCAAGACTCCATTAATAACCTGATCTCCATATGTCCCCACTCTGACTGGTGGGCCACAGTGATGTTTTGGGTGTCCTGGAATTAGTGTCAGTTCAGAGCCCGTATCCAGTAATCCCTCAAAAGTCTGATTATTTCCTTTTCCCCAATGAACAGTCACTCTCATAAAAGGCCGTAGATCCCTTTGGGGAAGGCTGGGAGAGAGATTAACAGTATAAACTTTTGGCAGTGTATTGGAGTCCTTCCTCAAGGAGACCTGGCCTCCCCTTCATTCAAGGGGTTGTGGGTCTTTAAACTCACTCAAGTCTGGGAATTGATCAAGGCATTATGACTCTCTATTCTGGTGATTTGAGTTAGACTGTCGTTCACCTGACCTAGAATTCATCTGTTTGTATAGATCAAGTAAATATTTAGTAGATTTCCCATCTGTTTCACTCCTAAGGACACCATGACTAAGCAACCAACGCCATAAATCCATATAAGTCAGACTATTCTGATTACTGCCTTGACTCCACTGTCCATTACTGTAACCATGCCCACCTTGTCTTTGTTGATTGAGTGCCACCACTTGGCCTCTACTACCGTGGGGCCATTGTAGTTAGGTGTCTTAATTCATTTAGGGCCTTTCCTACTTTCAAATCTGATTTACATAAAATAGCAATCACAGCCGTCTTAAAGGATGCTGGAGCTCCCTTCACAAATTTATTCCTCAGAGTTGTGGTAAAAGGTGTGTCCTCTGGGAATTCCATGTGTGGGTCTGTGGGTTTAACCTGATAAATCCACTCTAGCATGCCAATTTCCCTAAGCCTTTACATACCTTCTTCCACAGTATACCAAGAGAGGTCTGGTACTTCAACTCGATTTAGTGCAGACCACCTCTTAATCCATGCTTCAGCAACTCAACCAAACTATTAGATCCTTTCCTAACTTCTTGAGCTGAAACACTGAATGAACAATCTGTGCTTAGTGGATCCATATCAATAAACTCAGACTGATCCATCTTTATGTTCCTTGCACCATTATCCCACACCCTTAGTAGCCATTCCCACACATATTTCCCAAGTTTCTGTTTGTATATATTAGAAAAGTCAAGTAGTTCTTTTGGAGTGTAGTGTACCTCCTCCTGGGTCACACTTTGTACTTCACCTTTTGGAGATCACTGGGACTTAAGTCTAATTATAGGTCTAGAAGCCAGAATCAGTACTGTAGAATTGTTTTGAGAACATTCAGCACTGTCTTGTAAAGCATCTGTCTCAGGCGATCCTCTAGGCAATGACTCGGGCAAGGGCTCTTTAGAGGCAGCTGGGCTAGGGCTAATCTCATTAGATGGGAGTGGAGGGCTAATGGTTTTTTGGGGGCAGGATGGTGTAGCTGACAAACATGAAGTAATCTCTTCAGATGGGAGTGGTTCTGTTGGCAGGAGTGATTCAATGGAATTTAGAGACTCAGTGTCTCCAGCCTCCTGATTATTTGCCACATGTCTCCATCCCAAGTTTCAGGATCTCATATCTTCCCAGTCAACGCCCTCACTTTAACTTCAGATGCCTCTCAAGGTTGGCAATTGAGCTGACATTGTAATTCAGTCACTCTTACAATAAGAGTCTGGGTTTGGTTTTTGGCAATATCACCTCTGTTACTACAAGAAATAAGGCTTTCTTTCAAAGCACAAGTGGAAACTATGAGGTCATTTATGTGACACGTGAGCTTTGACTCTGAATCCCTGAGTACATCTCTTTCTTTCACCAGTTTGTCCAGCGAAAGTAGGACCAACCAGCCAGCTTCCTTATACTTCTCATTATGACAAAATTGTAGAAAGGTATCATATGTGCAATCACTCAGAGCCTCACCTTTCACCAATACCTGATCTACTGGCAGTGATATTTTGCATATTTGAATTGCCACCTCACACCATGGATTAGCAGTGTCCTCTTTACTACTGGAAGCAGAGTCATCAACATCTTTAAGACTAACCAGACTTGAGAACCAATTTAGAAAACTCATCCTTACTATTTTGTTTCTCTAGAACCATTCTTGGTATCAAATGTCTTAGGCTGGGTTCTCTAGAGAAGCAAAACCAGTAAAGGACATAAATATATACAGAGAGAGATTTATATCAAGGAAACAGCTCACGCGATTGTAGAGGCATAGAACATCCCAAGTCAGTGGGTCAGGGTAGAGGCCTCTCCCAATTCACACAGCCACAGAAGCTGGTGAACCCAAGATTGGCATACCGGAGAGCAGGGCTCCCACTCACAAGCTGCGAAGGTCGACGAATTCCAAGATCAACAGGTAAGCTGCCAGCTCAAGTCCCAAGAACCGGAGGTGACACAAGAGGCAGCTGCTGGATCCAGAACAAGCCAAAAACCTTGGCAAGGTGAGCAGGAAGGAAGTAGCCAACAGAGGGCAGAGAGATGAAGGCTAAGGGGGCAGTGAGCTGCCAGAGGGCCTGCCCCTGCCGGTACCACTCAGCAGATTCCATCATGGGTGTGATCACATGTCATGTTTCAACACGGAAGTGATCACAACGTTATACAAGTGCCAAAACACTGAGAATCATGACCTAGCCAAGCTGACATACTATCTTAACCATCACACATGGGCTCCAAGAAATAGATACTGAAATGACTATGATGAGAAGAGTAGTTCTCCAAAACCAAATGGCTCTTGACATCATCACGGCTGCTCAGGGAGGTACCTGTGCCATTGTTAAAGCTGACTGTTGTGTTTATAGTCCTGATAAAACTGATAATATCACTCACTATGCTTCCCATATGCAATGTACATTATCAAATCTCAATAATTCTGTTCCCTCTTTGATGTTTTAAATAATTGCTTTAGTTCTTTGGGTGAATGGTAGAAGAAAATATTAACTTTCCTTGGATTCTTTCTATTCTTCTTTGTATCTATCTTTTGTAACTATAAACTATTGTTTTTTGCTAATCAACTATTGAATTTCTATGGAGTGTTGTGCACCTAAACCTACTCACCCTGCAGATAAACTGGTGTTAATCACTTGTACTTTTCAGCAAGGAAATAGTGTGTAACTCTTTGCCCTTTGATAGACAGGTATTAGCTAATGTTTTTAAGGTTGGCTAAGGAGTTTCTCAAATTTGGCCTAAACCTTCCAGTAAGAAAACACCAAAATGACTCACCCAGAAGAGGAGGACTAATAGCATGGCAAGGTGAAGAAAATAAACAAGAAACAAAATGACAATGAGATAAGGTAAACGATGGAGTGATCAACAAGAAGTAAATTCTTTGCAGAAGAAAGGTTATTCCATCTATAAGTGATCAGTGCTTCCTAGTGGTGGTTTGATCAAAAGAGGGAAAATGTGGCTGTGGAAGCCAAAACCAACATGGAGTTCCTTATGCCATGACGAAGAACATGGCTACTACCAGGTTTCACAGAGCAAATGTTTAAGATGAAAAGAAACCTTATTTTTAGAAATAGTAATTAGCTTGTTTCTGTAGATTTATGTATAATCAACAGTTCCTGCTCTTTAACTCCTGCATTCCAGACAGGCAGACACCTGGTTATCTGCCTCCACTCAGCAGGAATGGATTCCCCTCCACCCCTAAAACTGCAACATTTGTCTTCTTGAGCAAACTAACATTTCAGAGAAGAAAGGATTTTGAAGAACATTTTAACAAACCTCTGAAAAATCGGCTAAAACCACTCTGGTGTCTCTGGGACTCTGTTTCCCTCTGACTATATGAACCCCAATGCAGCCACATTTTTTTGGAACAGGAGGTTTAGGCTGTGTGTTCCCTGATCTGAGAATCATTGAATGAATAATAAATTTCTAGTATTGTTTTTAACTTTGTTTCAATTCTCAGAAATTATTTTACAGTTGGAATGAATAGAAATGTATATCCCTAGATTGTGTGTCCCTGGGGAGACTGAGATGCTCACTGTGATGAAGACCACACCCTCCCCTCCTAAGAATTAGATGTAGACTGGAAGCGCCATGAAGCAGGAACTTCATTTCTCTTATTCACTGCTGTATTCCCAAAGCACATAATAGGTGTTAAACACATATTTACTGAATGCATAGTGGATATTATACAAGATTTGTGGACAGAAATACTATGAGAACTTTTCTTATCTCAAAAGGAACTTTGCAACTTCCAGTGCTCAAAACTGGTACATAACATTTATGTCTTTACAAATGTTATCCTTTATTTAAGAATATTTAGCAAGTAGATTCATCTATAGGCTAAAGCCCCTCATCAGGTCTGGTCAAACATTCAGTTACGGGAAATTTGTCTCAATATTACATATAAGCCAGACCTCAACTAATAAGTTATATTCCAAAAGTCTATTTCTGCATCTGTGAATTTGAACTCAGAACACCGTAAGATGATAATGTATACATTGTTGTTATTGTTAGTTGCCCCTGAATCAATTCTGACTCTTGGTGACACTCAGAAAAGCTCAGTTAAACCCTGATGCGTTTGAAATGGAGCCCTGATGACACAGTTATTAAGAGCTTGGCTGCTAACCAAAAAGTCAGCGGTTTGACTCCACCAGCTGCTCCTTGGAAACCCTATGAGGCAGTTGTAATCTGGCTTATAGGGTCGCTGTGAGTCTACTCAGGACTCAGCAACTGGTTTGGTTTTTTGGCTTCGCATTTGAAATTGAGTAGTAATAGGACTATCAAACCTAATTACAATGCAAAAGAAAGGTGTGGTTCTAGGGTGAAGAAGTAGGAGCCCCTGGGTGGTTTAAATGGTTAACAAGCTTGGCTGCTAACCAAAAGGTTGGAGACTCGAGTCCACCCAGTTCTGAAAAACCAGCCATTGAAAATCCTATGGAACACAGTTCTATTCTGACACACTTGGGGTCGCCATGAGTCGATGTCAGCTCAACAGCAACTGGTAGGGTGAAAGTAGGTTAAGTAACCAGGAACAAATCTCCCACTCTTCTCCTTCCCTGCCCACAGCTGCCAGGCAACGAGAGCTGCGAGCTCACAGCACTGTACCATTAGCTATGTGCCCACAATCTGGCTCCCGTAGTGCGTGGGAGGGAAGTGAGGGCCTGTGGGATTCTAAGTGGGGCTTCCTTTGTGTTTGAAGGTATGAGTGAGGCCAGGCTTCCAGCACAGTGGAGTGTAAAGACCAGAGATGAGGAAAGAGTATGGAAACTGTGCAAGTGGGGAGGGAAAAGGGACTCATCTGACTTCCTTTTTATTAATCATTTTAGATATTATAATGTGAGCTGACACATTATAGTAGGATTATTGGGCATTAATAGTTTTTGACAAGGATATTTATAGTAGCTAATTTGTTTTTAAAATTGCAATAATTTAACTACTGTAAATCCTTTTTTGCATTTTTTTTTTTTTTTTTTTTTTACTATTAGTGAATTTTGGAACTTTGATCAATGCTAAATTTACTCAAACTTAATCTATCCATTTATTAAACAACAACAACAATAAAACTTGACTGGGTTCTGTAGAGGCAAAGATGAACTGACACACTTTGGAATATATGATAACAAACTCAGTCCTGAGTCCAGCTTTCTGTCCAGCATGTTCTGGGTGTGCCCTTCTCTCTCATCCAGGGAATCCCTGATAAATCTCATCCTGACAGCTAAGCCTCAAGCGGGCCAAAACTTAAACAAGATAATTCCCTTCGGAATTCGCGTTTCTTCCTAATAATAACAGCTACATTACTGACTGCTTCTTTTTTTTTTTTCCCTTAGAATCAAATTTCAGGCCTTTATGACCTACACTTATATTAGTTTATTTGCTGGTGAGGGTGGGGTCTTAATTTTCCTTTATTTGTTACATAGGCCCTTTCTATTGTTAAGGAACACTGGTGGCACGGTGGTTAAGAGCTCAGCTGCTAACCCAAAGGCTGGTGGTTCACACCCACTAGCTACTCCGAGGGCAGTTTCCTTCTGTAAAGATTACAGCCTTGGAGACCCTAAGGGGCAGTTCTACTCTGTCCTATAGGGTTGCTGTGAGTCCAAATCAACAGCAATGAGTTTGGTTTTGGCTTTTGCTATTCTTAATAATATAGTTTCAGACTCTGGTGTTTAGTTGGTACTAATATTTTGTATTTTTATCAATTTTATTGAGATATGAGTTACGTACAATAAACTGTATCCACTTAAAGTGTACAAGTCAATGAGTTTTTACTGATGTATAATATACCTGAGAAACCACGGCCACAATCAAGATACAGTACATTTCCACTGCCTGCAAAAGGCTCCTTGTGTTCTTTTGCAGTCCATCCCTTCCTGTCACAGGCAACCACTAATCTGCCTTTTGTTGCTATAGATTGGCTTGCATTTATTGGAATTTTATATAAATGGAATGATACGATATGTTCTCTTTTGTATCTGGTTCCTTTTACTCAGGATGTTCATATTGAGATTCCTCCATGATGCTACATGAAGTTGTTCTTTTTTACTGGTGGGTACTATTCCATTGTATGGATATATTACATTTTCATTATCCATTCACCTATTGATGGGCATTTGGATGGTTGCCAGTTTTTGGCTACTGTGTATAAAGCCGCTATGAACTCATGTACAAGTCTGTGTGTGGACATAGGTTTTCATTGCTCCTGGGTAAAAACCTAAAAGGGGAATTGTTAAGCCATAAGTGCCTGATTAACATTTATCAAAACTGCAAGTTTTCCAAAGCGGTTGTACCATGTTGCATTCCCACTAACAGGGTAGGCAAGTTCTAGTTGCTCAACATGTTTGCCAATGTTTGGTATTGTAAACCCAATTTTAGCTATGCTACTGGGTGCGTAAAGGAGCCCTGGTGGCACAGTGGTTAAGCGCTCAGATGCTAATTGAAAGGTCAGCAGTTCAAACCCACCAACTGCTCTGCAGGAGAAAGATGTAGCTGTCTGCTTCTAGAAGGCCTTGGAAACCCTATGGGGCAGTTCTACTCTGTCCTATAGGGTCACAATGAGTCAGAATCAACTCAGTGGTGGTGGGTTTTGTTTTTGGGTTTTACTGGGTGTGTAGAGGCTATATTTATATTTTACTCTTGTTTAATGCCATGTGTGTATGGCACTTTTTTGGAGACATTTGCTTTTGTTCCCTAAGTTTAATTTCTGGTTACAGAATCACCCTTTTCTTTCCAGAACTATGCCTCTTCCCTCCCAGTGCCTGTGGTTTGGGTGGGACTGGCTCCAGGTGTAGGCACATGACGCAGGCTAGGCCAATCAGAGTATTTCACATAGACACACCTCCCCACACACACATATACACATACACACACCCAGATAGTGATTGGTGCATGTGACCCAAGTGGGATTTTTTTCAGGACTGAAACTTGATGCTGGGTGATGAGGGCGCTAAGGATCGTGTAAGCGTAGAGCTACACTTGCTACCATGTGGAGAAAGCCCACCTAAGAAGAAGTTCAGCCCAAAGAAAAGCAGAGCCAAGAAATGGCAAGCCCCAATATTAGGCTCGAGAATACAGATATAATTAAGATATGGTGTCAGTACTCAAGGAGCTCATTGTAACCCCATGGGGTAGACATATTTATACAACTGTAGTATAATGTGGTAAGTGCTGTGATAAAAATATTCACAGGATGATTTGCAAGCACAGAGGAGGGGGATGTGTAAATCAGCTCATGAAAATGTTCTTAGAATAGGTGGCTGGAGCAGGATCTAAAAGGATGATTAGGAATGATCAGCCAAGGTCATGGACTAGGAGAATGCCCAAGACAGAAGATAAAGCATTTCTGAAATCTGTTGTTGTTATATAACAGAATGAAACATAGCCCCATCCTGTGACATCTTCATGATCTTTGGTATGTTTGATTCCATTCTGTGGCTATTATGGATAACAGAACATTCTAAAATCAAAGGTGTGAAACAACACGATACAAAGAAAATCTGTAAGTGGCTCAATACAGCTAGAGGGAGGGTGCCTGGGGGGCATTTGCCTGTCATTCTTGCTCTCTGACACTCAGTGGTGGGGGTGGGCAAAAATGAAGCTAGAGAGTAAGGCAGGGGCCAGATCATGAAGGGTCTCATGTGCTAATGAAAAGATTTTAAAATTTCTTCTGGAAATTATGAAGAGCTGTGGACAATCTTGGAGGAGGGCAATGACTGGCAGCAATGTAAAGGATGGGATGGAGGGAAGACCAGCCTGGGGCAGGGAGCTGGGACCAGAGTCTACTGCAGTAATTCAGGTGAGAAAGTCCAACCCTCCATGAATGAGAACAGTCTCTATTTGAGGAGCAGGATATGATTAAAACAACAACAACAACACTTCATTCACAGTGATAATAGCATCCCTGGGAACACAGAATGTAACAATTCAGATAAGCATATTATTTTTAATTTTAGCAACTCCAAATTATATAAAAAGTGGTTTCCAAGTTATCATTATATTTTACAATATTTAAAATACTTACCTCCATGATCTGCAAATCTGTACTTATGGTTCTCCCTATAATATACATTAAAGTAACCAATGATTGTGTTCCATACCTACAAAGCAACAAGATGCTAATCAGGAATGGAAAGTGGTTTGCAAGATAAAGCTGTATTTTATACAGCAGATAAATGCTAAGTACACAGTCTTCATTAATTCCTATTTCGCAAATCTAAGCAAAAACATGTATGAACTAGTTTAGCTGCATCTTTTAACAGAAAATCTATTACATAGCAAATTCTATTAACACTAAAGAAGTATGTATAGTTAAATAATTATTTGTGTAATATGTAATTTTAACAGTTTTATTTAAATATAAAAACTCTTCTAAGAAACAAATGTTCTTATCCTTTTAAGAGAGGTGGTTAGAATGCATGCCACAGGTTTCAAATTAAGAAAATGTATAAGGGAGTAAATAAATATGCAATTTATGCCCCTTAAAGAATAGTAGTTAATACAGGACCAGTTTCAGACTCTCTGACTAAAACACCCTGAAAGCCTATTTAAAATTTTGTATTTGTGGATGCTTTTTGGAGAGAGGGTCCCTATCTTATGAAACCCTCAAAAGGTAAGTGATCACTGAAGGCTAAGTACCATGGCTGTTTTTGCACTCCCTCAAACAGGCATGGTAATAAAAACTTCCCCTTTACTTTGATGTTCCTGAATATCCAATGAGAATCATCTAAAAAAAACAGCCATGAATTGTTCCATGGAAAAACAGCAAATACATACCTGTCCAAAGCGTTGCTGTAGTTAAAAAAGCAAATAAAGGACTTTTGGATGCATTAAATAAGAAAGAAAAATTAAAATAGGATTAATATAATGAACACAAGGAAATAGGTGACCTGCCATTGGGGTTAATAAACACAATTGATCTACTTCAAAAATATATACCCGAAATTAAAATTGTAAGAGTTACTTTGGTATAATATGCAAAAAAGGTGAAAGAAAATAGTGATTTTTGTTCTTTTTAAGTTCCCAGTTGTAACATAAGCTCTGCCTACCTGAGCCAAGTGGAGAGAAAGAAATAGTCTGCATATAACTCAGGCAAAGCAAAATTTCTAAGGGAAAGAGGAAATAGTTCTCAGTTCTCCATTTTAATCAACCAGGTAGAAAAGGCCTGTGAGATGATTCAAGAAATTTGGCAAAGATTGTAACCTTGAAAGTTTTAACTTAAAAAAAAAAAGTGAAAAACAGAGGAAACCTACCTAAGGTGCTGTTGTTGTTAGGTGTCATCAAGTCAATTTTCAACTCATAGTGACCTCATGTGACAGAATAGAACTGCCTCAGATTGTTTTCTTGGCTGTACTCTTTACAGGAGCAGATTGCCAGGTCTTTCTCCCACTGAGTAGCTGGATGGGTAGGTTCGAATTGCCAATCTTTTGGTTGGCAGCTGAGCGCTTAACCATTGTACCACCAGGCCTCTTTTCCTAGAGGGCTAGATGTGTGATTTTCTACCAGATGCTGGAGAAAAGTTACCGCTAAGAGGCAGGGCTGGGTTTGAATCCCACCTCACAAGCTGCATGACCTCGGGCAAGTTGCTAACTGGTAAAAATGGGGAATAACATATACTTTAAAGCATTATTCTGGAGATTAAATGACATAATGCATGCTGAAGTGCCTATAAGAGTACTTTGCATGCTTCATTCCTTCCTGTTCCGGCCAACTTCAAAAGGGCGTATTTTAAGACACAGATGATTTGACACTTTTGTTGAGGGGCCAGTCTCTTTGCAGTATTACTGAACAAACAAACAAAAAAACCCGTTGCCTTCGAGTCGATACCGTCTCATAGCCAACCTACAGGACAGGGCAGAACGGCCCATAGGATTTCCAAGGAGCGGCTGGTGAATTTGAACTGCCAACTTCTTGGCTAGCAGCCGTAGCTTTTAACCACTGCACCACCGGAAGAAAAACATACACATTACAAAAAGTTTATTCCCATTAGTATTCAAATATATCCTACTTAATATATAAGACAAGAACCAATGTGTAACAATACAGCTATCCTTTTTAAAAACTGACAACATTCCAAGATAGCTGGTACAGTGATTTGGGTACTTTCCTCTGGCTCCACTTCGGCTCCCCGCTTTCTCACATTTCTTCTCTCTTCTCCTCCCCCTGCCAAGTATGATTCTCTGTGTGGTCCCTTTGTACCCCTGAGCAGTTGCACTTCCATCACTGTTATCTCCTGCTTCTTGTCATGCTCAGAATTTAGGACTTCCTAACACTACTGCATCTGCTCTCCTTCCCCAGTCAGGGTTCACTAGTCAACAACTGTGGCACCATGGTACCCAGCTTGATCCAGTTGCCAGGTCATTATAGTGCTTGGGCACTACAGAAACCTCTCATATTTGCTTGTACTCATATTTAACCCTTTTGGGTCTGTTTCCTCGTCATGAAATACAACAGAGTGGAAATGAAAATGAGCACAAGATTTCAAGTTTGGGACTCTTGGCAATATAACAATATTTTTTAAAAGAAATCAAGGGTTTCATGAAGAAGAGGGTAAGATTCCTTTGGTAGCAGTTGAATTTGAAACTGATTATGCCTTGTATTCTATACTCAAATAAAGCCAAGACCTTCCTGTGGGCTGTGAAGCCCATAATTTTAATAAAAGTCAAAAGAAATCTAACAAGAATGATGACAGCACAAATACCGTTTCCACCACATATAATAAAAAAATCACAAAAATCCTGTTGCTTCATCCTCATTCACATGTTTTTTTTTTTCCACAGGATCTATCTCTGGCTGCATGCACATACAGATTTTTCTGTAACGTGAAAAATGTCTCTATAGTCAGTAGAGGTTCTCTCATTGGAATAAATACTCAGAAAATCATCTTTGGTCTAACAGTTAACTATACTCCCCCACAGCAACCAGTACAGTGCCTTGCATATGAGGATGAGGGACAAGATCCAGACAACATTTGTTTAACTCAATTAAATATTTCAAAATATGTTTCCATATTAGGAATTCTCCTTGGGAAGAATTTTGGGCCTGGTTGAGGGGAGCAAATGTTCCTGGCAGTGTGTTCAACTCCATCGCTTGACCTTTATATGGAAATAACGTCCATGAGCCTATCTGTATGTCACTGTGAGGCACGTGCCCATGAATGCTCTCAAGCAAGCGAAGATGTACTCAAAACAACAGCATCAATCACTTCTTATCCAGGGCCAAAGCTGGACATGAGATTGTTTTTTGCACTTAGGCGAGCTGCCTCTAACAGTCAGTCCCTCATCCCACACCCACAAAACATGGAGTCTCTGCCCAAGTGTAAGATCCCAGCTGGCACTGATGGAAGGAAGTGCAAAGCCCCTCTGTCCAAACTCATCCAGATTTCATCTCCCACAGCTGAGGTCAAATTTTTGGACAAAGCTCACCACAAGAAAAAAAAATATACCTTCTAGAATAAGAAATAGATTACTAAAGATGTTTCATTAAAAAGCAACTGAAAAGCCACTACATTTATTTTAAAAAATATTTCTGGAATTTGGATAAATGAATCACATCATATGATTAGTTTTCTAAGTAAAACAATTTTTAAACCTTGGAACAAATTTAGGCATCTCAAAATGTTTAATAGGTATAACATTAATCTATTAAGAATATTGACACTTGAGGTGTCAATTAGGAACACACTAAAAGATTAAAACCTCATAAAATTAACAATTGGCACTTCCTTATTATTTAGCAGGAAGTAAGGACAGAGGCCAGGAATCAGAGCCAGAGGGCATGGGTACAAGCTCTTTCATTCACTGAGTATTGGCTTTGGGCAAATTATTTAACCTTTGAGTCTTGGTTATTAATTGGTAATTATTTCACAGGTTGCTGTGAAAACTGTAATTATTACATATATTGAAGCATACTGATGAAGATCAAAGACTACAACCTTCAGTATGTATTATGCCTCAACATAAAGGAAACAAAAGTCCTCATAACTGGACCAATAAGCAACATCATGATAAATAGAGAAAAGATTGAAGTTGTCAAAGATTTCATTTTACTTGGACCCACAATCAATGCCCATGGAAGCAGCAGTCAGGAAATCAAACAATGTATTGCATTGGGCAAATCGGCTGCAAAAGACCTCTTTAAAGTATTAAAAAGCAAAGATGTCCCCTTAAGGACTAAGGTGCACCTGACCCAAGCCATGATATTTTCAATAATAGTATATGCATGCAAAAGCTGGACAATGAATTAGGAAGACCGAAGAACAACTGATGCCTTTGAATTATGGTGTTAGTGAAGCATACTGAATATACCATGGACTGCAAGAGGAACAAACAAGTCTGTCTTGGAAGAAATACAGCCAGAGTGTTCCTTGGAAACGAGGATGGCGAGGCTTCAACTCATATACTTTGGACATGTGATCAGTAGGGACCAGCCCCTGGAGAAAGACATCATGCCTGGTAGATGGTCAGTGAAAAAGAGGAAGATCCTTGATGAGATGGATTGACACAGTGGCTGCAACAATGGGCTCAAACATAACAACTATTATGAGGATGGCGCAGGACTGGGCAGTGTTTCATTCTATTGCACATGGGATTGCTGAGTCAGAACCGACTTGATGGCATCTAACTACAATGACAAATATATATATATATAAAACTATATAGATATGTTGCATATACACATACATATATAATATATATATATTACTTATATATATATGTATTATTTTAAAAGGCCAACAGTAAGGCATTTTCTTTTTCATTCTAGCCATGGCATTCCAACACTGCTGAGGGATATTATCAGTGTCATAATTGGAAATCACAACTAAGAAAGAGAAGTAAGGTGATTAACATCAGGACTCACACAATAAAACACGTATAGATATTAATAATAATGTTGTTGTTGTATGCCATTGAGTTAGTTCCGACTCACAGCAACCCTACAGAATAAACATTAATTAAGTATTTGTGGGCCGAAGTATTATTATTCCCATTCTATGATTAAGAAAACTGAAGCTTAGGGGGTCAAAAATCTTGTTTAAGGTCCCACATTTAGCAGTCTCCTCAACCTAAAATTGATCTAATTCTAGATTCTTTGTTCTTAACTCTATGGCATACTGTGTCTCTAGGTTGAATAAAAATCTAAGAACACAACAAATAAAAGGACAAAGGAAAGTGTCTTAGTTATCTAGTGTTGCTATAACAGAAATACTGCAAGTGAATGTCTTTAACAAACAGAAATTTATTTTCTCACAGTTTAGGAGGCTAGAAGGCTGAATTCAGGGTGCCAGCTCTAAAAGAAGGTTTTTTCTGTCGGCTCTGAGGGAAGGTCCTTGTCTTTCAGCTTCTGTTTCCTGGGTCCTTGGATCTCTGTGTGGCTTGGCATCTATCTTCGCCCATCTCTGCTTGCTGAATCTGCTCTTTTTATATCTTGTAAGAGATTAACTCAAAACATACCCTACACTAATCCAGCCTCAATAACGTAACAAAGAAAATCCATTCCCAAATGAGATTTTGATTACAGGCACTAAGATTAGGATTTACAACACATATTTTTGGGGGACACAGTTCAATCCATAACATTCCACCCTTTGGCCTCCCAAAATTCATGTCCTTGCCACATGCAAAACACATCCACCCCATCACATCATCCCCAGAGTCTTAGATCAACTCTAAGTCTAAAATCTCATCTTATGAATCATCTAAACCAAATATAGGTGAGACTTTAGGCATATTCCATCTTGGGAAATCTAGACTACAATTTAACTGTTTCCAAAGTACAGTGGTGAAACAGGCACAAGGTAGACGTTTACATTACAAACTGGAGAAATTGGACGGAAAAAAGGGATACCAGGCACCAAGTAAGTCCAAAACCCAGTAGAACAATTTACATTAGCTCTCAAGGCTTGAAAATAACCCTCTGTTCTCTTGAGTCCATCTGGGCAAGGGCCCCACCCTTCAAACTCTGGGTGTTAGCCATGCTCTATGGATTCTGGGTGGAGGCCCCTCAGCTGTGGGCTTCATCTCCGCCTTCCAGATCCACTGGGATTGCAACTCTGCTCCCTTGGCTTTGGGTGGCCCCATTCTCCTACTCCATCTGAGTGGCAGCTCCACCCCCTTGGCCCTGGCAGGCCCCATTCTTCTGTACCTTTAGCCCTGCCCCCTCAGCTTTGGGCAGTGGCCCCATCCCCCTGGCAGTCATGAAAGGCAGCCCCACACTCTGGAACCAAGCTGGTGAAGATCTGTCTCTTTGAAACCCAGCAGACCATGGCCCCACCCTTTGAAACAGAGGTAACCCTTCTTCCCGTGATCCTTCCTACAGTTCTATTGATCTCTGAGTCGCTCTAGGGATGGTCATTTTTTTTCCTTAGAGGACAAAAGATGTAGTTCCTTTGGCCTCTTTCCTGACGGTAGAATTCCAAGAGGCAGACAGCTTTCTTCCCTTCCATCCTGTTCCTGTCCCCTTCAGTCTAAGCTGATGGATCTTCTACCATGGCAGTTGGTTAGATCCATCAGTCACAGGCTTAATCTCCTTAACAAAAGATTGAGTTGACATGTCCTTGCAGAGAGTTTTAGGGCACGTGTCCTTATTTTGTACAACAGAGTTTTCCAGATCCTTAAGTTCTGGTTTCATTTTGTACAGTTCATTTTTAAGTCCATCTCTTTCCTCTCACATTTTACTATAAGCAGCAAGGAGAAACCACTCGGCCCCTTTAAGATTCTGCTTAGAAATCTCCACAGCTAGATATCCAAGTTCATCACTTACAAGCTCTACCTTCCACCAAACATTTGAACATAATTCAGACAAATGCTTTGCCACTGCATAAAAAGCACCACCCTTCTTCCATTGTCCAATCACATGTTCATCATTTCTTTTTAAAGCTTCACCAGAAGCACATTTAACATCCACAGTTCTAGCAATATTCTACTGACAGTGCCATATGTATTCTCTTAGATAATAGAGATTTTCTCTATAGCTCTCCTCACTTCCTTCTGAGCCTTCACCAGAATTGCCTTTGATGTCCATAATTCTACCAACAATCTCTTCCAGGTAATCTAGGCTTTTACTATTAGGCACCTTAAAACTATTCCAGTCCCAAAAAGACCAGATTTACTGGCCTAAAGGAGACTGGAGAAACCCCGAGAGTATGGCCCCCAGACACCCTTTTAGCTCAGTGGCGAAGTTATCTCCAAGGTTCACTGTTCAGCCTGGGAGTGGACAGCCCCGTAAAACCAAATGGGACTAATGAGGTACAGTAGTCCAGTGACAAGGGCCAGAAGGCAGAAGGGGACAAGGAAGCTGGTGATAGGAAACCCAAGGTTGAATAAGGATATTGTTGATGTGTT
>NW_004443983.1:5758417-5781342 GCF_000243295.1 Trichechus manatus latirostris
AAAAAAAAAGGTTGAGAAGTTAGAGGGTTGACATGTTGTGGGGTTGTTAACTGTCTTAGTCATCTAGTGCTGCTATAACAGAAACACCACAAGTGGATAGTTTTAACAAAGAGAATTTTATTTCCTCACAGTTAAAGTAGGCTAAAAGTCCAAATTCAGGGTGTCAACTCCAGGGAAGTCTTTTTCTCTCTGTCGGCCTTCCTCTCTTCAGTGTTCCCCTGGACTAGGAGCTTCTCTGCACAGGGACCCTGGTCCAAAGGACGTGCTCTGCTCCTGGCACTGCTTTCTTGATGGTATGAGGTCCCCCTGTCTCACTGCTCACTTCTGTCTTTTATATATCAAGAGATTGCCTCAGGACACAATCCAGTCCTGTAGATCAGGTCCTGCCTTACTAACACAACTGCCACCCATCCTCCCTCATTAACATCATACAGGCAGGATTTACAACATATAGGAAAATCACACAGTACCAGGAATCATGGCCTAGCCAAATCGATACACACATTTTTTGGGGTACATAATTCAAACCATGACATTAACCAATGTCACAAAACAATATGTGTACTACTGTTTCATGAGAAACTATTTGTTCTGTAAGCCTTCACCTGAAGTACAATAAAAATAAAAAATAAAAAAACTATTCTAGTCCTACTCATTACCCAATTCCAAAACCACTTCCACATTTTAGGTATTTGCTAGCATAGCACCCTACTCTCCAGTACCAAATGCTGTCTTAATTATCTAGTGCTGCTCTAATAGAAATACCACAAGTGGGTGGCTTTAACAAACAGAAATTTATTTTCTCACAGTTTAGGATGCTAGAAGTCCAAAATCAAAATGCCAGCTCTAGGGAAGGTTTTCTCTCTTTGTCAGCTCTAAGGGAAGGTGCTTGTCTCTTTAGCTTCTGTTTCCTAGCTCCTTGGAGATCTCCATGTGGTATGGCATCTATCTATGCCTGCTTAATCTGCTCCTTTTATGTCTTGTAAGAGATTGACTCAAGACACTCCCTACACTAATCCAGACTCATTAACTTAACAAAGACAACCCATTCCCAAATGGGATTATAACTACAAGCATAGAGGTTAGGATTTGCAGCACATTTTTGTGGGGGACACAATTCAATCCATAACACAACGTAATGAAGAGACACCTCCCATAATTCTCAGAGGAAGAAACTACAACTTTGCTATAGTGTTCTATGTAGGTCCTCCCTACCCCACCCCACCCCACTCTAGAACTGTCCCCAATAACTTAAAAACATTCACAATCATCCTACTCACAATCATCCTACCGTCACCATCAGGCACAACCAATGTGTGCCTCACATACTACAGAGCTAGGAATAGGAGATCACCAATGAAGAACACAAAAAATAAAACTCCTTGGCATGATATTCAAGGGTTGTTATCACTTGTCACTATGCCCCCCCCCACCCCCCACTGTTCCCAACTTATCTTCCCAGCCCCATATCCTCCTTTCTTGAGTCTTAGGATCCAATCAAACAAATATTGTGACCAGTCCCAAGCCTGCCTTTCAGTACCGCCTCCAGGCATTTCCTGCTGTTCTCTCCTCCATGTGGAAGGTGATGTTTTTTCCAACTCTGTCTCTTCCAATCACATTCAAACCCCTTTCTCTCATCTGAATTCCCAAAGCCCTCTCTCTCTCTCCTCTACAGCATTTATCAGATATCACATCCTAATCAATTTTACATCCCAGAAACAGCTTGATCGGCACCTTGACATAGAAGAGCTATAACTTTTCAGTACTGGAAAGAATCTTAGAATTGATCAAATGTAATGATTTTCATTTTATAGAAAAGGAAAAAATAAACAAACCAAATCCACTGCCGTTGAATCAATTCCAACTCATAGCAACCCCTATAGGACAGAGTAGGTCTGCCCTATAGGGTTTCTAAAGCTGCAGTCTTTACAGAAGCAGACTGTCACATCTTTTTCCCTCAGAGCAGCTGGTGGGTTCGAATCGCCGACCTTTTGGTTAGCAGCAGAGCACTTAACCACTGTACTACCACCAAAGCCTAAATGTTAACTGACAGGCAAACAATAAATAGATGTTGTTCCAGTTGCAGATGAGTTGGAGAATTTAGTTTCTCTTAGGAGCCTTTCTCACAGAACAAGGGATCTACTGGCAAAATGACACTTTGTTTATATTAGCATATTCCAAGTTGGAGTTCTACAGGACTGCAGCTGTAAGATTCTAGAAAGTCAAAGGCAGGTAGAAAGCTAAGGTTTTCTTCTGCAGGGATTCTTGGAACATTTACAATGTTAGCATCAACTGTGAATGTGCAAAAACCAGGGGTTAAAACAGTTTTCAGACTAATTGGGCTACTGTCTCCTTCCATGAATTATGTTCAGTGGGATACCCCCGACAAACACTAACTTAAGCGTTAATTTGCTAGTGATCAGTCACATTTTAGCAAATTCAGAATAAATACTTTTCACGTAACTATTATAAAATTTAATTTGTCATAATCATTTATCTAATTATACTTTTATGCTGTTTTTATCATTACATGAAGACTGATGACACGCAAATATTTATGTCAAATATGACTGCGTACTAAGTGATGATTAAATATTCTTATGTACAAAGTCGTAAATACTTCTCTGTCATTCTGAGTATATGATTTTACTTTTTAAGCTGAATTTTTAATTTCCTTCTAACAATCTATTAATAGTATTATACTCTATTCAAACAAAACCATTAGCAAGACTGAACAAGACCAGTGAATATAAATTGAACCCTAAAAATAAATGTAGTAGATGTACAAAGAAAATTTATTTGAATCTGAAAGATTTTTTGTAGCAGAGTGTGGAAGAAGAGTGAACTAAGATAAATTTACCAGAAATAGAATAAACATCTGTTTTATGAGCGTGGCATTTTGTCTTCAAAAAGATAAAAAAATTGGAAGTCACAGTTAAAAGTTCATGCATTTAGAACAGAATTTCAAATTCTCATGGAATCCAGAATTTCTGGCGCATGGAGGCTGAATGAACCCCAAAATTATTGCCCTAAGATAATCTTTAAACTTTAAACCAAAAATATCCCCTGAAGTCTTCTTAAACCAATCACCAGTTTAGCTTAACCAGTAAAGAATGTCTGCCTTGAGCATTATGCTCTTTTAAGAGCTATCTATACGGCATCAAACTGACAGGCTCAACTCAAAAGACTGGATAGGAAACTGAAGGGGCAGTGAGATTATGTTAATGGAGGAGGAACAACTCAGAAAAAGAGGGTGAGATGGTTGCACAACTCAAAGAATGTAATCAATGTCACTGAAAGGTACACGTAGAAACTTGAATTGGTGTATGTTTTTGCTGTGTATATTCGCAACACCAACAACAAAAATAAAATAAATTATTTTTAAAAAGTTCATGCGTTTATAATTCTAGGAACTTCTTGGGAATAACAATAAGACCCATTTACAGTAAAAAAAAAAAAAAAAAAGAAATTCCTTGTATACTCTTATTTAATACAGTTACATAGGTCATTTAAATAAATTGCTAGGAACCCTGGCAGTGCAATAGTTAAGCGTTCCGCTGCTAACCAAAAGGTCAGTGAGTCGAACCAACCAGCAGCTCCATGGAAAAAAGACTTGGCAGTCTGCTTCCGAAAAGATTACAGCCTAGGAAACCCTATGGGGCAATTCTACTCTGTCCTGTAAGGTTGGAATCGACTGGAAGGCACACAACAACAAATAAATTGCTAGACACTGGACTTTTCGAAGAGTGGAATTTAAGTCTTAGCAGCATATTGCCAACATTTTTCTGTCCTCTGAATACAGAAAAAGTTTCTTTTGAAAATAAAAAATTAAAACACACTTAAAGTCACTTAAATTAAGAGTAATCTTTCCCATCATAACATCTGTGTTATAGAGGCCTAGGTACAGCACATTCTTTAGTTTTTTTTTAGGAGCAAAATACCTTGTTTATTATAGATAAAAGACTAGTTTGGAGAATATAGTGTAGACTCATAGGCAAGTAAGTCTATTAAAATTAATTGAAAGATTTGATTAATGCAGTCCTAGGCACAAATCCAAATTATTTATTTTTTCTTTTGTTGTTTGCGCTTTTGGTGCCATATTGAAGAAACCATTCCTATTCCAAGGTCATGAGGAATTGTCTCTATGTTTTCTTCTAAAAGCTTTAAAGTTGTAGCTTTTAAATTGAGGCCTTTGATGAATTCTGAGTTATTTTTATTTTAGAATAGTTTTAGGTTTATAAAAAAGTTGCAAGAATATTAGAGTTCTCATATACTCCACACCCAGGTTCTCCTATTATTAACATTACTAATGAACCGATCATCTTCTCATTTTAAGTGAGAAATTTAATGATTAGAAACATGCCTTTATCATTCATTGTCGTTGAAGAGGTGTCAACACGAAGAATGCAGTCTGGCAGCACAAGCCAACAGTCGGCAACAGGACCAAATATGTGACTCAGGTGCCACCATATATTTACTTTATTCCCCATGTTGAGCAAAACCATTTTTAGGGTTCATTTTGCATATGTGCTGTGTATAGTATACCCATCAACCCAAACACACTGCCGTTGAGTCGATTCCAACTCAAAGTAACCCTATGTGACAGAGTAGAACCCCCCCATAGGGTACCCAAGGCTATAAATCTTTACGGAAGCAGGCTGCCGCATCTTTCTCCTGCAGAGTGGCTTGTGGGTTCAGACCACCAGCCTTTCAGTTAGCAGCCACGCACTTAACCATTGTGCCACCAGGACTCCTGTGTATAGTATAATACAGGAAAAACTGAATTGAGAGGCTGGTTTAACTCTCAGATCAGTTGAACTTAGTCTAGCTGAACTTTCTGCAATGATGGAAATGTTCTGTATCTGTGTGGTCCAATATGGTAGCCACTGGCCACACTGAGCACTTGAAACATGGCTAGTGCAACTGAAGAACTGAATTTTTAATTTTATTTAATGTCAATTGATTTAAATTTAAATAGCCACACGTAGCTAGTGGGTAGCATGCTGGACAATGCAGCCTTAGATAATTTTTTAATCCAGTATCAGCTGGTCCCAAGTTAAGCTATATCGGAGTCATCTGGGAAGCTTGTAAAACGTAGAAATTCCCTGCCCTGTTCAGGCAGATTCTGATTTTGAAGGGGTGGGTAGGGCCTGGGAGTTTTTACACTAACCACCTCAGGTGATTCTGATGTTCTGCTAAATTGAACAATTCTGGTTTGCGCTGAGGCTCACCTGTGTGAATGTGGACCCTGCCTGGGGCTGACAGGCACCTCCTCACCTTGAGGCTGAACAGCAATACTTACAATTCTTAACACTTATAAATGCACACCACATGCCAGGCACTGCTAAGCATTAAACTCTGGAAGGAACTGTGAGCTCGTGTCCTGCCTCAGGGCCGCAAAGAGTCTCAGAAGAAATGGAAAGAGTGGCTGCCTGTGGTGATTACAAGTTGAGTTCTCAGGCAAATCATGATACGTTTCCTAAAGGAGCTGTTCCCTGAGCATTTTAACTCCATAGTCGCTACTAGAAAGTTCAGCAGAAGTCTTTGGAAAACAGCAGCCAAGAACTGTAGCTGAGGTGAGTGACTTTAGGCAAACTGACCAAGGCAGCAAAAGAACAGACAGATGGACTCACAGGCGAGGCAAAGCCAGGCTTCACAGAACAGGCAAAACCAGACATGTCAGACCTGGAGTGGCCACAGGGACAAAGATTTTGTGGTAAGCTCCAGGGAGAGAGAGCCATAACTAACAGACAACCTTGTAAGGTTTGAATCTCTGAAACGGATTTTAAGAATGTATGGTTAGTAATGTTCTAGAAAAATCAGCCATCATGTTAATGCATATTTTACCCAATAGAGGGGCTATGAAGCAAGCAGATTTAACCTTAAAAGACGAGAAATATAAAAAGTTCAAAGATCTACAACCCATATATATCATGGGAATAAAATAAAAGACATTAGCAGCATCCAGATCAATGTAGTAATGGGCATTGTTGTTCCTTAAAGATATGATGTACTTCACAAAATAAATGAATGGATGGTGTACACTCATACAAAAAAGTGACTTGCTCTAATCTGTGTCTCTTAAGACAAACTCCTTAGTGGGCACAATGGGAAACTGAGGCAAATAAGCATTCCCATGGAAATCCATTTTCATACAGAAAACCAGAACTGAGGGTAAGTGACCTTGTCTTCTGTAACAGCCAGACTGTGGTGAGATTAATGTAAGAAAAATCACAACTTTTCTAATCAATGCAAAGGACTTTTGTGACCTACTCAGATGAAAGCAGAGCTTCCAGTGACCTAAATAAAACAGAGATCTTAGTTTCCTTCTTACCTTTCACTCACAGCTTGCCAATTGTTGACTAAAAAGTCCTTTGCGATGTATCGGCCAACTTCAGATGCTGCCACAACTTCAATTATATTTGTTTCATTAAAATTGAGTGGAGATGTAATGATGGCATATTCCATATATCTGCAATAGTGCATTTCAAAAAAAAAAACAACCAGGAATCCAATATAAAATGTTAATTTAAATAAATGGAATTAAAATCCCATATGGTTCTAAGCTAGTAATGCACAAACATGAATTGTTTAAATTCTTACATTAGTACGTTTCTATTTTTCTCCCTTTGGTTTATTAACTGCATTCCTGCCCCAGGGACTTTCAAGATAAGTTAATCATAATCACCTCTTAAGTATCCATGGGTCTTTACTGCAGCTCAAAGCATAAGCAAGTTGAATCCTTTCTTCTTCCTTTGTTTTGTTAGTGTAGATACTTAACAAAAAGTCCCATTCTTTATCATTTCCCAAGGCAATGCCATAACATAAGATCACATTTTTAATTGGATAAGGTATTCTGTAAGGTATAACATGCAATGACATCTGTCATAGTAGTTAAGTTATACAGTTATCTGTGTTGTCATGTATTTAAAAATATAAATCTAGAAAAAATATTTGAGATCTCAGATATAAAGATCAAAAGTAGGGATCTAGAGTGGCAGTTGTGGGAACTGTTATTAGCGTTAATACCACGAGAAGAGAGCAATAAATTAATTTAGAAACTAAGGAGTTCTAAGGGAGAAATAAATTGGAATTATATAAATAGTATGTATTGATAATTTAGTTTGGTCTTTTATCTCATTATTTGCATTTCCAAACAGACCACTGGAAATGGTAGAGATAATAAACCAAAATGACAGAATCTTAATCTCAGCACTCAGGGAGACTGCAAACTCAGAGAGGGACACATGCTCTGATGAACTTAGAAATATAACAATGATAAAAATCATGAAGAATGACCTATATTATAAGACTCAAAACAAGCAGAGAGAGTTAAAATAAGTGCTTATCGGAGAACGCATTGGCAATGGAAAATCCTGGGTGACAATTCACTGTATAAATTCTAGTCTTCTATTGCTATGTGCAGATCTATATTGGAAAATAATACGAAAAATAAAAATAAAAAAGATATCTGAAAAGAATAGTAGGAAAGAGAAAGTGAAAGCAAAATGATCAATCCCATAGTGAGAGTATTAAGAGTATTAAGAGTATTAAGAGAAAAATTATTGGTGCTGAAATAGAACAGAAACAAGGGAAATTACAACATTACTCTCACTCATTCTCTGGATGGTTCATCCATTTTCTGAAGAATTCTCTTGACAGCTGCAGACAGTCTTCAAGGCCCAACCAACATGCAGTTCCAAAAAGTTTTTCCAGTGATGTTCTTAAAAGAAAAGTAAAACAGTTTATTTTGCATTACTACGTTTATTGTCTCTGCCTCCAACAATGTCTGTTTAATAAGAGGATGGGTATTTTAAAGCATCCTTCCAATAACATCAGGTTTTTTTTAAAAAATAGCTTTTGAGGATGACAAATATATTTATAATTCGCAGAGCTATTTGCTGAGAGGCTCTGGGCCACCAAAAAGCTCCTAAGTCTGATATTTTTTGGAAGTTTGAAATTACTGTCGTCCTCTATCCTCCTCATACACATGTGGGTGTATACACACTCCACATCTGTGACCAATTTATTTTTCCTCCCTCTTACAATTATTGCCTTATGGATAAAAAAAATGACTTTAGAGAGTCTGATATAATGCACTTAAAAATTCAATTATTTCTTTCTAGAAGTAAAGGAGAAGGAAAAGCTTATTTCTCCCCTCCAACAATGTACCTTCCCCTTTGTGAAGCTTTTGCTTCTTTCTTTTCTCTTCCTGGCTGCTAGGTTTATGTCCAGAAAAAAAAAAAAAAAGTTTTTTATTTTAATTATTTTGTTTTGTTTTGATAGTTGATCAAGGACATATGTTATAGTTCAAAACAAAGTAAGTTCAAAAAAATGCAATGAAAAGCAAAAAAAATCCAGGTAACTAGTAATTGCAGTGTGTCTCCCTATCCTCTCTAAATTGGGGGTCACGGATAAAGAAACCCAACTGGCCATAAGGAAATGCAAGAGCAAAATCTCCATTGTTCCACCCTCTGGTTACAACCTAGCCTGGCCTGACTTTGAACAGAAGTGGAATGAATGTCCAAGGGCAGAGGTCCTCTGAGACACTTCCGGGTATTCATTTACAAATTCCATCTCCCCACCCACCTCAACCCCAAGCTGGCTGCAGCAAGATGGAAGTGCTGTCTAACTCCCCAACTTTGCTCTAGAGAACTGGTCCCAGGATGCTACAAACATAAAGTAAGCCACTTAAGTCCAATTAATGAGAGTTGAGGATATGGCTGGTTAAAATAGAAGCTACCTGATTGAGCATAATTTTACCTTTCCATTCTTCACACAACTTGCCTACCCACTCTCTATTCCATCTGGTCCTTGTGTCTTCCACCTACTTGTCCATTTAACCCTATATCCTCCCAGTCACTAAAAACCCTATGCTCTAGCACTAAAATTCCTACCCACTTGGAAACATATTCTTGAGAGAAAATAATCACATTTTGTACATTTTGTATTTCTTGTTTGGTTTAATTGATTCAAGTTTGGTGTTGACCAGAAAAAACTTGGTAGATATAACTTCTGTACCATTTTTGGCTACAAACTCCCTACTACACCTAGAAGCTTAGCCTACAACATGTACCTCGGGTCACAGAGAGGCCAGCAGTACCACCAGTTCCACTTGGACTTTTACCTCACTCCCAGACCATCAAGAAAATGTGCTTATGCCTCTCACCAAACCAGTGATCTGAAAGCCATCTGCAAAACTTACTCATGCTCGCACAAAAATGACAGGGATATTTCTCTATTAGTCTTCCCCATCATATTTGCATAATGATAGAAGTTTTGTTATCAATAATATGCCAGGGGGACTGTTGTCCCCTGTGGCCTTCTTAGACCCTTCAATTCATTATTATAGCTAGCTTTGCTTAGCACAACCCTTCACCAACAGTAGAATGCACTTAGAATTTCATCCAGTAGTCGAAGACATGAGAAATACAGCTACAAACTCCTTTGTGTACGTATGTGTCCCTGCATGTAAATTAAGAGCCTAAACTACTATTTCCTTTTAGGATACATGTAGCCCACCAATCCCAGAGCTACTGTTCTCAAATAGCATACAGAATCTCTCAATGAATCATAGGTATTAATATTTTATTTTGTGAATCTGAAAACCTGTCTATTAATATGTATCATTTTATTCAATGGTCACTACTTAAAAAATACTTACAGAGCTAAATAGTCATCTTGCAATGCTGCCAAGTTTTCACGAATGATAGTTGAGTAAATATTCCATATTGAGTTAAGTCTCTTTAATAGATATTTCTATAAATAATAAAGAAAGTATACTGTTACTTCTGTCTCAGTGCTGATTTTGCACTGTATTTCTCTGTATCTGGAAGGATATTAGTAGAGAAGTGGCAGTTATTTCTGCAGAAGTGATCTTTATACGTTACTAAATGTGTAACTGGTTTATTTTTTAACATCTCTAGGTTCAGTTTTCTGTCAAGTAAAATGAGGTTTACAATAAAACCAATACTATAGTGCTATTGTGAGGATTAAGCAAGATAATGTATATAAGCCACTTAGCACACGGCCTGTCACACAGTAAGAACTTAATAAAGATTAGCTGTTACAGGCAGTCCCCGACTTACGACGTATTTGAGTTACGACAAACCACACTGAAGATCATCTGTTCTTTGATTTGTTTTGTTTTTGTACATTATCTTATCGTTAGTAATATGTATTACATACAGTGTTGCAGGGTTTAATTTGCTGATGTTATCGTTCTCATGCCAACCCCCAAAGAGAAATAAAGATTGGATTTATAAAGATACTGATAATGAAAGGCAATAATCATGAAAACTAAAAAAAATGAGGTATTCGACTTAACGTCAGAACCAACTTAGAACTGTTAAGTAGAACCCCATGGTAAGTTGGAGACTGTCTGTATTATCATTTAATATCACCCCAAACATTTCAAGTGTTTTCAAAATAGAGGGAAAAAATAAAAATATTAAACTTTCTAACTTAGAAATTCCATGCTGAGTATATATACCTTCAAGAAAATAACTGATTTATGCCTTGGACAATTTCAAGCTCTCACCCTGAAGCCCACTGGGTAAAATTCTGAGTCTGAAATAAAGTTTCTTCAACTTAGCCATCAGTTGGTAAATAATAAGATTATAAAAGTCACACCTTTACTAACACATCTCTTAGAACGAGCTAGATGTTATTCATTGAAATTCTTTAAAAACAAATATCGGTTTTTACTTCTTTTATCCAGAATCAGTCATCGATATTCTCCGTGATCCAGCTCAATCCCACAAAGATTCAACTGTCAGCTTTAATTCATGACCATCCCCACACTCAACCAAGTTCCCACAGCACTCTGGACGTTCGAAAAGAACACTCTGGAACCCTGAGGCATTTGTCATCTCGCCCTCAGACTGATCCAGAAACTCACCTGGAATCATCATGTCACACACTTTCAGGTTTGTTTGTGGCCTCTAACAGTCCCAAGGGTTGCTCCCTAGCTTTTCTTTAATTTTACCTTTGCCATCTTTCTTATGATCGCTATTTAAAATCTAATAGTGGAACTTCCCTCCTTTTATATTTTTTTTGATTATGTTGGTATGCCATTTCTTCATTCATTAACTCTAATTTCTCTTCAGAACAACCTCAAAAGCAGCTTCTTTTTACTTTTCCTGGAATATACCTCTCCAGTTTTAAGTGATGTTCCTGTTGATCAGAATATTTCAATTATGAACGTAGGGTTATTAAACATCATTCTGTTTATCTAACACTTATGGAAATAGTGGCTAATAGACGCTATCCTTTTCTTTAAGCAAAACAGCATACCATTTTTCTCCACTTCTGGTTTCTTAGGGCACACTGTCATTTCACCTATAAAGAGGTACCCTTCCAAACTTCTCACGTACTTATCTCCTAGACCAAGTCTATGATGAAGGTCCTTTCTTTCAAGAATAATCAGACTTTACTTGAATATAGAAAATGGATATATGTGGAACTAATAGACTTTTACTTCAATACAGACCTATCTCACAGGTGCTGGCTAGAATGTGGAAAGAGGAAGAGAAGATTTCTTTTTAAGCCACATAAAAGAATGAAATTACCTTTAATAATGGGTATATATCATAGCTGTTCACATCAGAAACAAGATCCCTGGTTACCAGGTTTGCCAAGACTGCATGCCATACTATGATCTCATCTTCTTCAGCAAGGTACTTGGTTAAATCAAGTGCTGTTTCAACCTCAATATAATTGTTTCTGTTTGGTTTAAAAACACACACACAAAAAAAGCCTCCATTGGCTAAATGATTTGCACACTTTCCATATTTGTTCCAAGCTTCAATGACTGACTTCAATCAAGTTATGTGAATAAATCAGGAAGATAGAGGGTAAAGGTCCCATCTTATTGAAAAGATGGAACCCAAGTAATGTTGATAGGCTTTCTATTTCAATCTGGTACATTCAAGTACCTAAATTCTTGGAGGCTATAGAAAATCCAGGCCAACTGTTGGACTGATTATTGGGAAATAGAATATTTTTGCATTTATTATACATTTTTATGAGAATACACTTTTAAACAAGTGGTAAATTAAAAGTCATTCTCTTCTAATGCTCTGGTGGGACCACAAAATAAGATATATGACACTAGTCTTGCCTACCATAGAGAATCTTATCATTTCAATGAGAAGCTAGGATTTATGCATAAGAAGCTGTTAATAAAGGCCCCAGAAAAGGCAATGAATACTATAAAGTAGAAAAGAAGGGAAATATACACATGTGATGGAGAAGTCAGGGAAGGCTTCATGGAGAAGGAACTTGAGAAGGGCAATGAAGGATGGGTAGGATTGAAATAGGTAGGGAGAAAGAAAAAGTAGCCTCGACAAAAAAGATAAAGTGGGAATGAGTGTGATGCATAGAGCATGCTAACGAGGCAAGGATCTTATTTTGTATATAAGTGAGAGGTGAGGTCGAAACTGTGGAGAGAGCCTTGAATGTTAGGTTAAAGTGTTTAAGTTTAGTGAAATGTACTCTAGGTATTTAAACAAATTCAAAGGCACCAAAGGCTAAAGAATAACGCAATAGGCCAGGCAAAAGATGATGAAAGCTTGGGTTAGTGTGGAAGCAGCAGGGCTAACAAGTAAGGTGAAAATCCAAGAGACATTACCAAGAATGGAGGGTAAGACGTAGTGACTAGATGAGCATGGGAGATGGAGAGGAGTCGAGGATACCTTTGATGTTTCCAGTTTGATTGCTGGGAAGAATAATGGTGCCTTTGTCAAAAAGAGAGAAATTGATAGCAGGAGCAATTCAGAAACAGAAAAAAGTTCAGGATAAAACCACAGGATAAACAGAAGACAGGAGGAAAGACAAGTAGGGATGTAGATTTGGAAGTCATCAACATATCCTTCCACAAACATTTGTTAAATTCCTTATATCTGCTAGGCATTGTAAATGTACATAATAAAATGATCCTTGAAGCCATAAGAATTAATAATCCATCCATAATAAGAATGAGAAGAATATAACATAACCATTATTAGTCTTGAGGATGCTCACAACAGTGGGAAGAAGAGTCAGATACAGGAAGAGAACCAGGCAAAAAGGAAGTTTTCAAGAGGATGTGATCAACAGTGTCGAAAGTCTTGGGAATCTTAGAGAGGAATTTCAGCAAAGCAGTGGGCAAGGAAATGTGCAGTAGGTCACAGAGTGAAAAAGTAGTAAAGATACGAAGGATAAACTAAGCAGACATTCAAAAAGAAGGAGAGAGCACACTGGATAATTCATTCATATACTTCTTAATTTTTATTGTTTGAAAATTTTAATTCTGAACATATACTAATTTTCAAGACTAAATACTTAATAGTATAGCTTATATTGAATAAACCTAATGTAAATAAAATTAATAATTTTTCAATATATTAAAATACAGACCAGATCTCATTAAAATTATATCCATAGTCATCACCCTTGGGTAATAAAAATCACTTTAAAATCTCAGCTGATAGTCTCTTTATTTCCAGCAACTCTTTATGTTACAAAATTCAGCTATCTATAATCACAGAATTTGGTCCTTATCTTAATAAGTTAGGACCTATGTATACTAAAGAACCAGTTTCATAGTGATGAAGCTATTGTTTCTGTAATAGCCTCAAGATCCGGTCTAAAACCATTAGAGAAGAAAATGTACTCACTTAGACAGGGAAAAGGCATCATCAATCAACTGCAGTCTGTGAATAACAGGAATAGCCTGCAGAATTCAATCCAAATGTGTTCAGAAAAAAATGACAACATTTTTAAATAAAAATATAATTTTCAAAATAATGACATTTAAAGATCTTTGCTGCTTTCAAAACACTTTCTTGTGAATTATCTCAACTGCAGAGAAATGATGATTACCAAGAATAGTGTCCATAATTTATTATGCATCTGCTTTTGATAAATAATCCCCTAGGACATCAATTCATAAGGCTTAAATATGACAGAGAGTTTTGCTAGAGTACTCCCTCAAACATACCATATTAAAAAATAAGACAAGAAATCAAGTTAAAAAGATCTCTTCAAATCAGAAAGGTTACATTAAATTATATCACAATATTCGAACTATTGTCAGGGGAATTTTTGGCATGGTATGCCTTAAAAAATAAAAAAAAAACCTTGTTGCCATGGAGTTGATTCCGATTCACGACGACCCCGTGTGTTACTGAGCAGAACTGCTCCATAGGGTTTTCTTGGCTGTAATCTTTACAGAAGCAGATCACTAGGCCTTTCTTCCATGGCATCACTGGGTGGGTTCAAACCGCCAATCTTTAGGTTAGCAGCCAATCACAAACTGCTTATGCCACTTGGGGACTAAGTAGGCCTTACTTGTTGCCGTCAAGTTGATTCCAACTCACAGCGACCCTACAGTACAGAGTAGAACTGGCCCACAGGGTTTCCAAAGCTGTAATCTTTACAGAAGCAGACTGCCACATTTTTCTCTCACGGAGCGGCTGATGGGTTCAAACTGCCAACATTTTGCTTAGCAGCAGAGCATTTAAACACTGTGCCACCAGGGCTCCTTTTAGTAGGCCTTAAGTACATATTATTTAGCACTATTTTGGTAACATTGAAGTACACTTTTAGATGGTATCTGTCTTCGTAAGATTTTACCAATTTGGCACAATACCACCAACACAGTCGTTTATGACCACAAAAAGGCGGGAGTCAATTGCCAACCTAACTCTTCAGGCTTCTGTTTGAGCTCCTTAGCATTGCCAGACCACAAGGCTCTTCAATTTTAGGTTCAGTCCCCTAAGGACAACCAAAGCCTCCTACAGCATATTCTTTCAACATGTTCCAGCACTTCCATATTTTGGTCCTAGAAAATTTATCTTCACTACATCCCTGTGAGCATCTGAGCAAGCCAAGCTTAATTCTTCCCTTGATAATAATCTCATTTATTTTCTGGCAGTAATAACATATTTTCTAGAACAAGATTAATAAGAAAAATTCTATTTTACTTTCTCACTGACTATGTTGTAGAAATAATTTACCTCAGTTTTTCAATAAGTAAATCTGTAATTGTTTTAAGAAATCGATTTAATGGTATAACCTAGAGTTTCCATGGCTTAGATTGCCCTTAATAATTAATAAGAATTTAGCCACTCTGAAAAAGATTTGAAAATAAAATATTATAAATGTTTTGGAGCTTTATTTGAAATTCCAATAACAATTTTTAAAAATTACTAACCATGTTCTGAATGCCGAAGTGTGTCCGGCCTCGGTTAAACATTATTTAATCTTCACAATAACCCTTTAAGGTTGGTCTGTTACATTATACAGATAAGGAAACTGAGGAACAACTGGTCAAATAAGAGGCCCAAAGACATAGAACTGATAAACAATGAATAAAAATATGAACTCAAGTCTATCTGACCCAGAACCCGAGCCTCTGCAACAATATACCATACTGCCTCCTCTGCTAGAGAGGCTGCTAGGTGTCTCAGAGAATTTTAGAACAGGGAGACACCAAGATATCATTTACTTCAACACTCCAGTTTTACAAATGGTGTCTAAGTAAACTGCCCAAGGTTACACAGCAAGTAGCATCAGAGCCAACTCCACAGACTCCTCAGTCAGCGTCCATGTCTTCCAAAGGAGACTTGGTTTAATTCAACCAGTTAAAATCAGATTGATTACAGCCAGCCGAAGTTTTAATGTTTATACATTGTATAATCATTTATAGTAATTTTATAATTTAAAATGTGTTATAGATTCAATTGTGTCCCCCAAAATGTGTGTCAAGTTGGCTAGGCCATGATTCCCAGTAGTGTGCAATTGTCTACCATTTTGTCATCTGATGTGATTTTCTTATGTGTTGTAAATCCTACCTATCTGATGTTAGTGAGGCAGGATTAAGGCAGTTACGTTAATGAGGCAGAACTCAATTTACAAGATTAGGTTTTATCTTGAGTCAATTTCTTTTGAGATAAAAAAGAGAGAAGCGAGCAGCGAGACAGAAGGACCTCATGCCACCAAGAAAGAAGAATCAAGAGGGGCGCACGTCCTTTGGACCCAGGGTCCCTGCACTGAGAAGCTGCTAGACCAGGGGAAGATTGATGACAAGGACCTTCCCCTAGAGCTGACAGAGAGAAAAAGCCTTCCCCTGGAGCTGGTGCCCTGAATTCAGACTTCTATCCTCCTAGACTGTGAGAGAATAAATTTCTCTTTGTTAAAGCCATCCACTTATGGTATTTCTGTTGTAGCAGCACTAAAAAAGACAGAATTTGGTACTGGGAGAGTGGGGTGCTGCTCTAATAGATACCTGCAATGTGAAAGTGGTTTTGAAATTGTGAATGGTAGAAGCTGGAAGAGTTTTAAAGTGCCTAATAGTAAAAGCCTAGATTGCCTTGAAGAGACTGTTGGTGGAATTATGGACATCAAAGACAATTCTGGTGAGGACTCAGAAGGAAGTGAGGAGAGCTCTTACACTGGAGACAGTGCAGACGGCAAGAAGCAGCAGCAGAGAAATGGCAGCAGCAGAGAAATGGCAGTAGCAGAACCAGGAGACCAGCTTGAGAGAGCACTGGAGCCAACCCACAGAGCAAGACAGCTGAGTGTCTTTGCACAGGAGGCTTCCTGGCAGAGTAGGGTGCCCCCAAGCACTTATCAGTGGAGCTACAGAGCTTGGAACACTTGTCCCAGCAGGGAAGACTGGGCAGCAAAGTTGGAGGAGCCAAGAAGCCAAGGAACCAGACAGCAGAAGCTGAAGAGACAAGGAACACAGGAAGCAGAGCTGCTTCAGTCTCAAAGGGTAGGGCCACAACCTCTGGAGTCTCAAAGTGTGGGGCCATAGCCTCCTAGGTTTCAAAGAGTCAGATCTTCACCAACTCAGTTTTGGAGTATGGGACTGCTGTTCATGACTTCCAGAGGGATGGGGCCAGATCCACTGACCAAAGCTTAAGGGCCGGGCCTGCCATGCCCAAGGGGCAGAAGAATGGGGCCTGCCAGGGCCAAGGGGGTAAGGTCATCACTCAGATGGACTAGGAGGATGATGCTGTCCAAATGCGAGGGAGCAGAGTTGCCATTCCAGTGGACCTGGAAGGCAGAGCTGAAGCCCAGGGCCAAGGACCTCCACCCAGAATCCAGAAAGCGTGGCCAATACCCAGAGTCTAGAGGGCAGTGCCATTGCCTAATGGTCTCAGAGAACACAGGATTATTTTCAAGCCTTGAGAGCTAATGTAATGTGTTTTGCTGACTTGCTTGGCGCCTGTTATCCCTTCTTTCCCTCCAATTTCTCCCATTTGTAATGGAAATGTCTAGTTTGTGCTGTTCCACCATTGTACTTCGGAAGCAGGTAACTTGTATTCTAGATTTCACAGATGAAGAGGAATTTTTGGATTTTGGACTTGGAGTTGAATTAAGATGTTTGCTATGATATGATGGGGTGAATGTGTTTTACCTGTGGCAAGGACACAAATTTTGGGGAGCCAAAGGGTAGAATGTTATAGACTGAAATGTGTCCTCCCAAAATGTGTGTCAGCTTGGCTAGGCCATGATTCCCAGTATTGTATGATGTCTACCATTTTGTCATCTGATGTGATTTTCCTATGTGTTGTAAATCCTACCTCTCTGATGTTAATGAGGCAGGATTAGAGGCAGGTATGTTAATGAGGCTGGACTCAGTCCACAAAATTAGGTTTTATCTTGAGTCAATTTCTCTGGAGATATAAAAGAGAGAAGTGAGCAGAGAGACAGAGGGACCTCATGTCACCAAGAATGAAGAACCAGGAGGGGAGCGTGTCCTTTGGACCCAGGGTCCCTGCACTGAGAAGCTCCTAGACCAGGGGAAGATTGATGACAAGGGTCCCCCAGAGCTGACAGAGAGAGAAGGCCTTCCCCTGTAGCTCGTACCCTGAATTCTGACTTCTAGCCTCCTAGAAGAGAATAAATTTCTCTTCGTTAAAACCATCCATTTGTGGTATGTCTGTTGTAGCAGCACTAGATAACTAAGACAAAGTGATAGTGGGCTATTATATGATTTATATTTTATGAATTCTCCACTGTGAGGGAGAATGGGAATGTGCTTTCAGGAACAATATTAATAGTGTCTAGCACATATGGCAAGGAACTCTGATGGTTAAGTGCTCGGCTGCTAACTGAAAGGTCGACGGTTTGGACCTACTAGCTGCTCTGAGGGAGAAAGACATGACAGTCTGCTTCTGTAAAGAATACAGCCTTGGAAACCCTATGGGGCAGTTCTACTCTGTCCTATAGAGTCGCTATGAGTTAGAATTGACTCGATGGCAATGGATTTGGTTTTGGGTTTGGTTTAGTATATATGGAGTCCCTATTATGGGCTTAGGGAGCCCCAGTGGTGTAGTGGTTACAGCACTTAGCTGCTAACAGAAAGGTCAGTGGTTAGAAACCACCAGCCACTCCATGGGATAAAGATGTGGCAGTCTTTATCCTCTAAGAGGCTAGAGAGCACATTGTTAATGATATTTAATAAAAGGTATGAAGATTAAAAATCTTACCTTAGGATCTTTTCCAAGCTGTTGGTTTAATTTCTTCCAACCTAATTCATCATAATTAACTCTATAATATCCAGTCATATTCAAATTTAAAATCACCCAATCATGGTCAGAATCTGAAACCTGCATTTCAGGAAATACTTCTGCAAAGGAAGATGTGAATAGTTTGAAATGGTACTTTTTAAAAGATTTTAATACATGTTTATACTATACAGCCTTTATTCTAAACTCCCCAAAACAAAGACAAAAAAGATAAAGGAATTCTAAAATATATATCAATCTTACCACATACTATTATTTTTTAACATAAAATGGCTTTTGTTTTGGAACTTTTCTTCAAAGCTATATGTTCAACAAGAATGATATATTTTAGTTTTAAATTAGATAGCCTTTCAAAACTAGACATTTCAACATTTCATTCTCTGCCTTTGTATATTTCATTTTCTGCCTTTATGTATGCATGTGAAAATGTTTTTAAAATTTGTTACTTACTGCTGCTTTTATCTAGCCAGACTAAAGATTGTGTAGTTCCATTTTTTATCCAAAGAATAGGGACAATCCATGTGTCACTTATTGAAAGAAAACAAAAATTCAGTTAATTTTCACACATAAGAATATAACCTCTGACCCAACATTAAATGAGGTAACAGAACTCGAGTTCTTTGGTCCTTCCCTCTGGATATGCAGGACTTTGTCCTTAGGATTATTTGCTGTGGTTTTTACAAGCCAGTTTTGCTTTGTCTATTTCTTTACTCTTCTCTCCTGTGTCTTAGAGATTTACTTCTTATAAGTTAGATATCTACTAACACTGTATTATATCTGAAATGTTCAATGGCCGTTTATATTAAATTATAGCCACCTGCCCTTGCCCAAAGGTAGTTCAAATGCTGCAGACAGACCCAAATCCCTCTGTGTCAAGAGAAGTGAAGAGTAATTTAAGAAGAAAAAGCTTGGCAAACATTTCAAAATACTTTTTGACTTCGAATGTTTTCCCCATCGGAAAAGTGTTGAACAGCAGTCAGCCAGGATACTCAAATTTATTGAAATAGCTACATTCTTCCACAGTGGTGGATGTGATCTGCGGGAAGTAGCAGACCACAGCAAGTACATTAGTTATCTGAACAGACACACTACTTTGGGGTTGGGTAATATTTCCAATCTTGCTTAAATGCTTATGAGCCTGGTCTCTCAAAGACTTGGAACCATGGATCTGTGTTTATCTGCATAGCTAAGATGCACACCTCTTCTCAAAAATCACAGAATATTATATGAGAAGGAACTTCTGAGTCTCCTGGTCTTCTGCCTCCGGCATTTTAAAGAAAGAGCAGGCCTAGTGGAAAATCTTGATGATGGTATTTGAAAATTACTCATTTGTATGATACTTCCTACAAGGAGATGTGAGGATCAACACTAATAAAATAGTTGAAAGTTATCTAACAAGTCAAGAAAGGTAAAGGAAGGAGAAATGACTAATACTGGCTACTTTATACTCATTATTTCAGTTCATTTTTACAACAATCCCCTGGGCTACATGTTATTACATTCGCTTTATAGATAAGGCATCTGAAACTCAAAGAGTTTAAATAAAATTTATCTAAGGTTTGAATTTTGGTGAAATCAATATTTAAACTCAGGTCTAACTGAATCTAAAGGCCATAATTATAATACTGTAAGTATAGCTACAAATACACACACACACACACACACACACACACACACTCCTATTCCTCATAGACATAGTTACCATTCAGTTCCATTTCTAGAGAAGACTACCTTGCAACAGGACCCCTTCTTCTCTTAACTAATATGTAGCTCTATGTTACTGCCTCTTACCCAGAATCTTGAGTAATTCATTATCTCTGTTTGAAGGACAAAGAGATATAACACGTTTCTCATCACTGGTGTGGACCTAAATTCCAGGGAAGGGCACCGCCTTGATTCTTAAATGCAGGTCAACCTCTGGCCTTGCTCAGCTCATCAGGGAGCTGCCATATAGGTAGCACCCCAGTAACAACCCTGAGTGGAGCCCTAGGTCACCCTCTCGAGTCACTTTGCAGAAGAGTGTGTACCCAGCAAGGGCAATGCTTATTCACCCTCAGGCTCCATTTGATAAGAGCTGAACCCCAAGGAAGATAAAGATAAGAGGAGCAAATTGACCTACTTGTGGGTTAGAAGAGTCTGATTTTTAACCTTTCCAAGATAAAATGGCTCCTGTTTTATAATGCCGGTGGATACATTTAAGGTGATAACTGGAAAGCCACTCTTGTGTGTCCAACTGTCCATTATACCTTTTACTGTTGCAGGCAAAATAATTTTATTCTGGTCATCTATGGCCTGTTTTAAAAAATCATCAGAAAAGCAGATGAATTTGTCATCAAAACCTCTTGAAGTAGCAATCTCCTAAAAGAAACTATTCCTTATTTATGTAGTAATCTCCAGTGAATAATACTCAGGGCCAAATTCTATATAGGAATGGTTCCTTAGTCCATTCATTCACTCAATACATATTTATGGATCTAGTATGTGTCAAGCACTGTTCTGGGTACTGGGTACAGTGGTTGACAATAAAACACACAACCCCTCACATAAGGGAGTTTTACAAACCAGACAAAATCGTTTTTCTGTGACACTGTTGTGTGAGCAGGCCTCCAGATATTGTTGCACTGCATCATACAAAATCACTCTGCAAATACATGTCAGAAGGTAAGACAATTACCATTTGAAAATGCCTCCAGAGATCATCTTGCTCAGCATTTGAGTAAGAAAATGTCTCCAAATATGACTAAAAATAGAAAAGGCTAAAATAAATAACATGCCAAAGCAATTTATGTTTCCTGCCATCCAGGTAACAACAATTTTGTAAACTCACCTTGAGTGCGCCAATAAACAAATTCTCATTCAGGAAACTGGAAAGCATCCGTGCCATGGACGCTCCCTAGGACATAAGAACCTGTCCATTATTTGAACAAAAGTCAATATCCACATACTGACACATTCCATTTTTATGAACAATTTTCTGGGCTGTGCTCCTGATTGCATTTTCCACTCTAGTTCAATGTTTGGTTTATTCCAAAATATGCTAATAAAATAGTAGACTGTCACTAATTACTAGGTAAAAGGTGAACAAATGTCCTATATAAAAAGAGTTCAAGGTACACAAAAATTTTAAAAATTGAGATATTTACATGGCAAAAATAAATCTCCACCAAACAAAAGGATTCACCTTAAAAGCAGCAAGTTCTCTACATTTATTTATACTGGTAGACAGTACTAAGCTCTTAATAAATATTTACTAGAATTGATTTAACTACATTTTCTGAAATTTAACTACATTTACTGAATACAATTAGGTTATTTGTATCAAAAGTTTTATAGTAGCATATTAATTGATGACTCTAAAACTCATTTAAGGAACCCTGGTAGCACAATGGCTAAGTGTTCCACTGCTAACCCAAAGGTCAGCCACTCCTCTTGAGAAAAGATGTGGCGATCTGCTCCCATAAAGACTATGGCCTAGGAAACCCTATGGGGCAGCTCTACTTTGTCTTATAGGGTCACTATGAGTTGGAAGGGCACACAACACAGCAACAACATAACCCATTTTATGCAACTTTCAAAAAGAGTGCAGAAGAAAAGGAAACATATAACTGTTTTTACCTTGTTGTAAGTAAATAAGTCAAAGAGTTCATTTATTTCACTCATCTCTGTGAAATTTTCCACCTTCATGGATACAGCTCTAGACACTAGGGCATGATCTTCTCTGAGGACGCCATGTAAAATGTTAGAAAAAAAGACTTCATTCTATAATGGAAGAGATTGAGTCACATTAACTTCAATGGTATTACAGAAACACAAAACCCAATGTCTCTAAAATTCTTTTGAAATTGATATTAAAGGAGGAAGAAACAATCATTGAGAAATGCCCTGTGAGGCTTCATTGGAGAATTCTACCAAATATTCAGAGAAGAGCTTGTACCAGTACTACTCAAACTGTTTCAGAACATAGAAAAGGAAGCGACACTTCCAAATTCATCCTATGAAGCCAGTATAACCCTGATACCAAAACCAGGCAAAGACACCACAAAAAAGAAAATTACAGACCAATATGTCTCATGAATATAGATGTAAAAGTTCTCAACAAAATTCTAGCCAGTAGAATTCAGCATCATATCAAAAAACTAACACACCATAACCAAGTAGGATTCACACCAGGTATGCAAGGATTGTTCAACATTAGAAAATCAATCAACGTAATCTACCACATAAATAAAAAGAAAAAAAAGAATCACATGATCATCTCAATTGATGCAGAAAAGGCGTTCAACAAAGTCCAACACTCATTCCTGATAAAAACTCTCAATAAAATAGTTATAGAAGGGAAATTCCTCAACATAATAAAGGGCATCTATGCAAAATCAATGGCCAACATTATTCTTAATGGAGAGA
>NW_004443983.1:5782185-5847412 GCF_000243295.1 Trichechus manatus latirostris
AGAGGGTCCCATACAGAGCTGGAGAAAAATGTAGAACAAAATTCTAACTCACAAAAAAAGACCAGACTTACTGGCCTGACAGAGACTGGAGAAACCCCAAGAGTATGGCCCCCAGACACCCTTTTAGCTCAGTAATGAAGTCACTCCTGAGGTTCACCTTCAGCCAAAGATTAGACAGCCCCATAAAACAAAATGAAACTAATGGGGCACAACAGTCCAGGGACAAGGACTAGAAGGCAGGATGGACAGGAAACCTGGTAATAGGGAACCCAAGGTCGAGAGGGGAAAGTGTTGATATGTCGTGGGGTTGTTAACCAGTGTCATAAAAGAATATGTGTACCAAGTGTTTAATGACAAACTATTTGTTCTGTAAACCTTCAGCTAAAGTACAATTAAAAAAAAAAAAGAAAAGAAAAGAAATGCTCTCTGAATTAGCCAAATAAGTCAATTTTCCTTAAATAACAAAACTCAGGATAGTTTCCTTTTCATTTTGTACTTTTTTTTTCAAAAAATAAAATTTTCTAATCAGTTATAAAATTAATGTTTTTCAGGAAAACTACCTACATTTCCCTTAAGGAGGTCTTTGGCCACCAGATAGGGCCTCCCAGGGAATAATATCTCTAGGTGGATTTAATCTTCACAATGTTACTGTGATTTTATTAGCAGACCCTTAAAGTTGACCAGTCTCTCTTAGATGGACATTTGCCAACCAAACACATGCCAGACTGACAAATATACAACGATGCTGTGTAAAAATTTACAATAGGAAATAAATCCACAGACTGGATACTATAGTTTATGACTCATGCATTATGGGAAGGCAATTTATCATACACTACTGAGAAGTGCAAAGAGCCCTCGTGACACAAAGGTTAAGCACTCGGCTGCTAACTGAAAGGTTGGTGGTTTGAACCTACCCAGCAGCTCTGTGGGAGAAAGACCTGGTGATCTGCTCCCATAAAGATTATAGCCTAGAAAACCCTATGAGGCAGTTCTACTCTGTCACATGGGGTCACTATGAATAGAAATTGACTTGATGCACACAACAACAACAATGAGAAGTACAGACTTTTCTAAAAGACTAGCTATCTGCTGAAGGAAAGCTACAAGGAAAACCAGTTTATAGCCAAAGAGGTGCTTGGGACAAAGTAGTCAAGGCAAAGGGCAGTGGAGAAGCTGGAGGGACAGCTCGCTCACAACCTGGAGAGCTGGATGAGCCCCAGGGATCCACGTGAAGCCTCACTCCTGACAGCCCATCTCTGGGGCCCTCAAGTTTACTCTCTCACCCCTGGACAGTGTCAGATAAACTGTCACATTCTGCCCCGTTTCCATCTGTCAATGTCCCAATCAACCCTCTCCTACTAACACACTATATTTAGAGTTATTAATACCACCAATTAGGCTATCATCAAACTCTGCTCTACCAGAAGGAAGAAAGACTGTCATTGAAAGCACTGCATCTGAAGCTTTAATGTGAATAAGGATTACCTGGGGATTTTGTCAAAAGCATATGCTGATTCAGTTGGTCTGGATTGGGGCCTATATTTCTCATAAACTACCAGATATGCTGATGTTGCTAGTTCAAGGATGCTACTTTTAGTTGCAAGGATTTAGAAGAAATATCTGCATAAGTCTAATCCTATCCATGATGTGTAGGTTTCATTAGTTTAACACTCAGATTTCTTGAGACTGTCTCACTGTTGTTCCCAAGTGTAATACAAGTACAATGCAGCAAACAAAGTAAAACACTCCCACAATCCCGCACCCTAACATAACCACCAATAAAATATTAGTGTGGTTCCTTCCAATATTTTCCTGTGTATCTATTTATTTTCATAGTTGTAAAATCTTTGTCTTGTTTATTTACTTATTATATAACCAAAAAAAAAAAAAAAAACCATTGCCATCAACTCGATGCTGACTCATAGTGACTGTATAGGACAGAGTAGAACTGCCCCATAGGGTTTCCAAGGCCGACATCTTTATGGAAGCAGACTGCCACATCTTTCTCCCTCAAACTGCCAACCTTTCAGTTAGTAGTCGAGCGCTTAACCACTGCACCACCAGGGCTCCTTTCTTCTTAGCACAGTACCTGGCAAATAAGACATGCTCAGTAAGAGTTAACCACTGCTGTTGTTATTATCACTACTATTATTTCCTCATAGAGTTGTTCTGAGGATTGAGTGAGATAATGTATATGTCATGGATTGAGTTGTGTCCCCCCAGAATATCTATCAGCTTGGCTGGGTCATGATTCCCAGTGTTGTATGATTGTGTATGTGATGTGATTTTCTTATGTGTTGTAAACTCTACCACTATGATGAGATTATATGTGATCTTATGTGTTGTAAATTCTATCACTGTGATGAGGTTATACTGATGAAGTTGACAAGATTAGATAGTGTCTTAATGCAATCTCCTTTGAGATATAAAAGAGAGAAGTAAGCAGAGACACATGGGAACCTCATACCACCCTGGGAGCAGAGCATGTCCTTTGGACCTGAGGTTCCTGCGCAGAGAAGCTCCCAGACCAAGGGAAGACTGATAACATGGACCTTCCTCCAGAGCCGATGGAGAAAGCGTTCCCCTGGAGCTGATGCCCTGAATTTGGACTTGTAGCCTACTGGACTGTGAGAGAATAAACTTCTTTTTGCTAAATCCATCCACTTGTGGTATTTCTGTTAGAGCAGCACTAGATGACTAAGACAGTATATAATAGCCTATAAGCACATAAACAAAAACCAAATCCATTTTTGTCTAGTTGATTCTGACTCACAGCTACCCTATAGGACAGAGTAGAACTGAGAGGCTGGTGGATTTGAACTGCTCACCTTTTGGTTAGCAGAAGCTGCTAACCACTGTGCCACATAAGGAGTGCTTAATAAATGGTATGTTAGAGTATTATATAGTAGATGCTCAGTAATCTGTTGAATGACTACATGAATACTATCTTAAGTATGAAGAACTATAGCTCAGAGGTGTTCAACTACTTGTCTCAGCTATTCACAATAGTAGTAAATGGCAAAGCAAGATCTGACCAGCTACAGGGACTTTATATGCCGTTTCCCGTCACCAGTCTGCTGCTTCCTTATTGTTGTTGTTCTTAGTTGCTGTTGATTCCAATGCATGGAGATCCCATGTGTGCAGAATAAAACTGCTCCATAGGGTTTTTAAGGCTGTGACCTTTTCGAAGCAGATCACCAGGCCTGTCTTTCAAGGTGCCTCTGGGTGAGTTTGAACTGCCAGCTTTTCAGCTAGTAGCTGTTTGCACCACCCAGGCACCAGGCAGAAGAAGAGAGATAGGAAAAAGTCGAATGAGTGGCAACGTCAGAGCTGGAGCTGCAGGGGCCAAGAAACCAAGTGGTCTTTAAAGTTCTGAACCCTTGACCATGAGCCATTCATATCATGCTTTAATGATTTTCAGATGAAATTAGACCAAGAAATAGGAAAAAAATCATGGAAATCTGGATCTGTGATCCCCTTACTTAGTTTCAATCAAACTAGTAGATTAAAAGGAAGCCGAAGTTCTTGATCTCTCAAGATAATGGAAGCAAAGAGCTTTGTAAAAAGAAAGCTTGGGGCAATTTCCTCAAGTCCCAGGATCTGATACTATTCTGGCAACGGTTATATTCACTTAGCTACACAAGGGACTGAGAAATGTAGACTCAGAAGAGAATGATTAAGAAACCAATGATAAAATCAATGATAAAAAGAAATTACTAAATGGTACAAAAAGACACAAATCTTGCAATCTTACCTTCATAAACACCAATAGTATGCACTCATCAACTTTCATCAGTTATGTTTTATCAGATACTGATAATATCATGGCCATTTTAGTTGCATTAAGTAATTAGAATTGATGTTAATGATGTATTCTATTCAACTAAGAAAACAGAGGATAAATTCAATTGTTTTATGGGAATGAAACTTCTTTCCTGATTGACTCTAAGCACAGAGTTAATTTGGGATACAAATGCTTTCAAAAACAGTTGTAGATGGCACTAACCATCTGTAGATTCTATTTTATAAAAGAGACACAAAAGATTTTGTAGATATAGAGTATATGGGGAAACCCTGGTGGCATAGTGGTTAAGAGTTTGGCTGCTAACCCAAAGATCAGCAGTTCAAATCCACCAGGCGCTCCTTGGAAACTCTACGGTGCAGTTCTACTATGGAAAGGACCTTTGGAGACAACTACAGTTTACTACGTGTGTATAAATTTATATTTATATATATGATGCATGTATGCACACCATTAGCTCCTTGAGAACAAGGACACTCCCCCTGTGTTTTATCTGTAGAGTCAGTGGTAAAAGGATGGTTTTTGAACCATCAGCTGAATCTCAGCTGAGCCCTTGGGCAACTTACTTAATGCCTCTATGCCTCAGTTTCCTCATCTATAAAATAGAGATAACAACAACTACACTTATAGGGTTGTTTTGCGGACTGAGTAAGATGATACATGTGTAGAACTCACATTGGCACATATTAAGTCCCAAGTGCTCAATGAAGGTAAATACTGTATAATTGTTATCATCATCATCATACTAGTCCCAGAGAATGGGGTTATTGTCAGAGTTCTGTTCCAATTAAGCAAATGAGTTTGGGTAAGTCACTTAACCTTTCAGTACCACTTAACTTTTCAGTACTTCAATCTCCTGATCTATGCGATGATGTCCCAACTCTCCCCCAGGACAAGTCAACATGTGCACAGTCAGGGGAGAAAGGCCTGAGGCACTGCAGAGGGGCTGGGTAGGGGGCATTTTACAGAAGGTTCACAAAGAGTAGGGTGGATGTCATGGAACTAGAGTATTAAGATGCTGCTCTACGTCAGTGCTATCCAGGCAATAGGGTTCCACAAACAGAAAGGAAAATTAAAAAAAAAAAAAAAAATTTTTGTTTTTAAGTTTCTGTGAGGTCAAGATAGGTTTATCAGTTTTTTTTATCTTGTCAAGCAATTAACAAAAATAAAATCATCTACCTACCATCACCATCCTGTCATTAAAAAAGGGAAATAATACTATCAAAATATTAAAAAGAACATACTCTTAGAATTGCCTTTAAAATGGATAAACCTAGCCATAGGAGGATCTGGCCAGTAGAAATCAGCCTTTCAATATCAATAAACTCTTTGAAAAAAGGAGGGGAGAGAGAGAGGAGAAAAGAGGCCGAGAATCTAGCCTTGGAAACAAGGAGAGAAAGAAGAGGCAAACCAGAAAGGACTTGTGGTTTGCTATAAAGAGGTGAGGTCTGTGTCAAAAGACATGACACCTAAAAGTTTAAACATCTAAATAAAAGCTTTATTATGCCACTCTGAAAGTGCTACCTAATTACTGTAAATAGATTAAGTACCAGAAGTATAAACTACGGTTAAAATAATCACATTTGCATACCCATGAATTTATTTTTCAGTATTACCACTTACTCAAAGCAGCAAAACAGTATCAGCAATAATATTTAATATGATTGACTAATAGTAGCATATTACATATCATTAAAGTCATAGACTAATGATTACAACTGCTTTAAACTTTAGCGTAGGTGGGAATAAGTGAAAATAACCTAAAATTGAACAATAAAGAAAGATTATAAGCATATACTATGTAAGACAACATAATAAAATATTAGGTAGCCATAAAAAAATCTTGTTTTCAAAAATGATTCAATGATTTGTGGAATTGTTCATGATATAACATGAAGTAGAGAAAGAATTACAAATTTCTATCTAATTTCCACTTTTATGAATATCTACAATAGGTAAAAACCTGGGGTAAAAACACAACCAAAAATAACACCGATTATCTCTGGTATTATAGATCATTTAATACTTCTTTAATTTTTCTGTATTTTACATGTTTTCAACAATATTTTTATAATTGGGGGAAAATGTTATACAAATTTAACAAAACACTTACTTTAGGGAGTTTAGGATTGAAGTAGTTAGTTACTCCAAACTCAAAATAAGATGCAAAACCTTCATTGAGCCAGATATTGTTCCACCAATTCATGGTAACCAAGTTTCCAAACCACTTTTGGAGATGGGAGAAAAGAAAACTTTCTTAAATTTAAGTAATATTTGTTATAGTTACATGTTAAATAAATGTAAGGTTAAAAGATAAAATTTGTTTGCCATTAATAATAAAACTTGAAAACAAGACTCTAACAATCACATTATTGTTTTAACATGAAGAGATATCAGGCATGTATTGCTCTCAAATAATTACGTCACATGCAATGATTGAGAGCAATTTTTGTTTTTAAACTATGATGTTCAAAAATAAAGTAAGCTAAAGTAAAACCCATTGCCATAGAGTGGATTCGGACTCACAGAGACCCTATAGGACAAAGGAGAACCGCCCCACAGGGTTTCCAAGGAGTGGCTGGTGAATTCAAACTGTGACCTTTCGGTAAGCAGCAGAGCTCTTAACTAACCACTGTGCCACCAGGACCCCGAGCTAGAGTAGCATTTCTTAAACTGTCCACTTTGCTCAAAAGTTGTGTTACATTAAACAAACCGGAAGTCCTCAATGCTGACTTAACACCTACTAATTTATAGCACGCTATACTCTAAATGGAGCCCTGGTGGCGCAGTGGTTAAGAGCTCGGCTGCTAACCAAAAGGGTACTTCGAATTCACCAGCCGCTCCTTGGTAACCCTATGGGACAGTTCTACTCTGTCGTATAGGGTTGCTATGAGTCGGAATCAACTTGATGGCAACGGGTTTGGTTTTTCTTTTTTTTTTGGTTTATGCTCTAAATAGGCTACATCAGGATTTTGCTCTAAGCAGTTATGTTTTAAGAACATGATTTGACCTGTGCCATCTATAAATCAGTGACAAGACCATGCAGGTCATATGTTCTGCAACGTGATTCAGCTGTAATTATTTTCTATTTCGGTTTAACAGAAAGAAGGTGTCAAATGGATCATGAACAGCATCAGGAAAGAAAAAAAAAAACCTCCAAAACCAACAAACCCATGCCTAGTACTTAACTAAATTCTTACAACAGCTGTGATATATTCATAGTTAGAAGCCTGTATTTCAAAACAATGTGTCATTTAAGGTTATAATAAAAAATGACACTTGGGAGAATGATCAAAACTTGTGAAATTGTGTGTTGACTGTGTAACAGGGTGTTCCTCCATCCCAGCAATTCGCTCTTTTCGAAAACTTCTTAGGGCATCACATCACTATGAAGATAATTTCATACTTTAGAGGATTTCTTTCTTGACAAACCTGTATTAATGGAGTACAGGCCAAAACGCAAACGTGAGAATCTCCATCAAATCAAACAGCCAAACTTCTAAAATCACCAATGTGCAACCAAATAGATCTAACGAAGTGAATCATGAATCCTTGTTTACACTGCCTTTTAGAATACAGTTCAAGGATTCATTACTGCTCACATCACCAACACTTAACCAATATATTGCCTGTATCCCTTTAACCTCTTTCGAAAAAAATAGAAGTTTACAACAATCTACTGATGAAATGCGGGTATCTTTCAGAGACCTTTTTGAGTATTATTTATTTTAAGATGAAATTAAAAACAAATAATCACAGCTCTGCTTGGCTTACTTTTCCTGAAGCAGATTTTATGGAGCAAAGTTAGCCTTTGGATATAAACACCCAATCTTCAGCTGAACTGTCAGGTCAAATTACTATGAGCCAGCACCAATAGTTCAAATCCACCCAGAATCTGATTATACTGTTTCTAATTTGTTTCTAATTACTGTCACACCTTTCATATATATATATATATATATATATTTACAATTTTGGTATACAGCAGGTTTTTTGTTTTGTTTTGTTTTGGGTTTTTTAGTAGAGCAGCTGAAGAATACCTTTATGTGAAATAAGAAAGAACATTTTACCACATGCCTGATGTCCAATCTCATGGGAGATAATGTGGAAGATCACAGTCTTCTTTTCTGTTAGTTGATCACTTGGTTGCAGCAACAATAATGACTCATCGAACATCAATAGTCCCCAATTTTCCATTGCACGGTTGTCAAAAATAGGCAAGGCAACTATATCTAAGTGGATTTAAATGAAGGGTGAAATGAAATCATCTCTTCCAAGAAATTTGGGATTTCCAGGTTTAAATATCACAAGATGAAATCATAAAATTACTGAAAGAAAATATAAATACTTATAATATGAGCAGAGAGAAAGCTTTCTTTAAAGACTAATAACAAAGACAGAAACCAGAAAATAAATTGTTTTGACATATAAAAATTAAATAATTTAGTTGACCAAAAAGACACCATAAACAATTTGAAAGGCAAATTACAACTGGGAAAAATATTTACAGCATATATCATAAACAATAGACAATTTTTTTTTAATATTTAAGGAGCGCTGACAAATCAAAGAGAAAAAAAAGATGTGAACAATTCACCAAAGAAAGCATTCAAATGGCCAAAAATCAATTCAAAGTATTCAACGTCATTAGTTATCAATAAACAAAAATAAAAACAATGATATAACTATCTTTCAAATTTACCAGAAGATTAATAATTCGTACTGATGTACGTAGAGGAAAATTGGCACATAACTTGTTGGTGAGTGTAAACTGGCACAACCTTTCTGGAGCAATGTGGCAAAATATTTTGTAATCTTGCGAATGTTCATGCCCTTTGAGTAAATTATTCTACTTTTGGAATTTATACTAAGGCAATTTATACTAAAGCATGGAAGGATTTACCAATATTTCCTTACAAGAGTTTCCTTTAGGGTTTTTAAAGTAACTTAGAAAAGGTGGCATTGATTCAAATGTTTAACCACATAGTATTAAATAAGTTGTTTTGGCAAATTGATATATAGGCCTTCTATGTCTTAAAAATGACAATACAAAAGATCATTTAGCTATCTGGATCATGTTGCTATACATTGCTACTTTAAAATGCCATTCAAAGAACAATGTCAACTCTATGATGCAATTTTTTTTTCCGATGAGTTTTTTCTTTTTTAAAAATTTTATTGTTGCACTTTAAGTGAAAATTTACAATTCAAGTTAGTCTCCCATACAAAAACTTATACATATATTGTTATGGGACCCTAGTTGCTCCCTCTATACTGTGAGAGCACACCCTTCCTTTCCACCCCGGATTTCCCGTGGCGCCCATTCAACCAGCTCCTGACCATCTCTGCCTTCTCATCTCGCCTCTGGACAGGAGCTGTCCATTTAGTCTCATGTATCTACTTGAGCTAAGAAGCACACTCTTCACGAGTATCATTTTCTGTCCCATAGTCCAGTCTAATCTTTGTCTGAAGAGTTGGCCTCAGGAATGGTTTTAGTTTTGGGCTAACAGAGAGTCCAGGGGCCATGTCTTCTGGGGTGCAATTTTTATTAAAACAAAAAAACAATTACAGAGACAGAGATTGAGACTAAAATGGATACTGGGGAAAACATACACCAAAAGGTTAGCAGTGGTTATCTCTCCATGGTAGCATTAGAAAAAGGAGATTTTTCTTCTCTTTCTTTTTTTTTTTTCACTTTTCTTTATTTTTCCAAATTTTCTACAATGTGATCATTTATTACTTTTATAACTACAAGAACAATAAAAGTTTCTTTTCTTTTTCTAATGGAAGAAGTATCATTCTTATATATCCATACTACATTTGTCTAATAAATGCTCTGTGCTATGCTATGTTAAATAACTGAAGTTGACTCTCCACATGGCTGAAGCTGATCATGTATAGTAAAGTGTATCCAGTTCATTATATCGCCTCCACCATTGGCACTCTATTATCTTTGCACACACTTAGTTGACTCAACCTGGGTTTCCCATTCTTCTAATCTTCCTTCCCTCACACAAGACCACTCTGCTCCACTCAAGCCAATCCCTTTTGTTTTCCACAACCACTGAGCCTTTCTCTGCTCATGCCATTTGCTATCCCAGGAAGTCCTCTGCTCAATCCATGAATGCCACAAGTACTGGTGGTCAAATCTCATCAGCTCTAAGAGGCCATCTCTTACTAAAATCAATAACTATTTTTATTTTATTATTTTTTAACTTCATAGAATCAGATTAAACAAAATCTGGTTCTTGAAAAAGTATAAGCGTTAGTTCACATATGACCCTGTTTTATTTAATTTTAACGATTAATTCATTATTTGAAAATAATAATATGAAAACCCATGAACCCACAATCCAACCCTGTAAAACAAGTTAGTCTCTTTTTCTATATAGAGTCATATAGTAAATATGTTGGGTTCTGCAGGCCATATCGTTTCACTACAGCTATTGCAACTTTGATATTGAAGTGCAAAAGCAGGATGATGGAGCACTTCTGTGTGGCCCTTCTCACCATGGTCTTGTAACTTCCACTCAAGTGATTGGGTGGGACTGTGCAAATAGGGTAATTGTGGCCCACCAAGGGGATTGGCCATTTTTGCCATCCTGCGGGGCTTGAAATGAGCCATCCCAGAGGTGAGAAGAAGAGGATCTCACGACCACCAAGGAATAAGGGCCAAGAGTGGGACATGTCCTATGGACCCAGGATCCCTGTGCTGAGAAGCTCCTGGAACCAGAAGTCCAAGAGAGAGACAGAGAAATAAAAGGAGAGAGAGAGAGCTGTAACACTGAAGACGATGAGAAGCAGTGGCAGAGAAAATGTGGCAGGAGAGACCACCAGGAGACAGTGTGGTGGGCTTCCCAGCCTATGAAGCAATAAAGCTGAGTACCTTGGGACAGGAGCCTTGCTAGCGGAGTAGGGTGCCTCCAGGCACTTGGTTAAGCTAGGTTTGCCAACCCATGGAGCTAAAGTTGAGTGACTTCACACCGAGGCTTACTGGCAGAGTAGGGTGCCTCTGGGCACTATCAGCAGAGCTAAAAGTGCTTTGTTACACTTGCCTGAGCAGGGCAGAGGCAGAGGGCCAGGGAGAGGCCTGCCTGCAAATAAAGATGCCCTGATAGAAGAACTGTATCCTGAGTGTTCAACCTGAATTGTAACCTGTTACTTCCATAATAAACCCCATAATCACTAGTATTGTCTGTGAGTTCTGTGTGGCCATTGCAATGAATTATCAAACCCAACAGAAAAGTTGAGAGTGCGTGGGAGGGATGGTTGGTGTCAGAATTGGTAAAGACGGTGGAGGCAGGAGGCAGGTCTGATATCTGCCTCACAGGAATCAGCCTTGGGATGTTGATCTTGATTCTCCTTCTCCCTCGTGAAGTTACAGGAAGACAGATCCCTCCACCACACCATTTTTACTTGGTGTCAGAAGTGGGATTCATTGCCATGGTTCCAAACTCATGGAAAAATGGGACTTTGTAAGAGAAATAACAAACAGGCTTGGGAATGAAACTTTTGATTCTTAGATGGTTACTTTGGTTATTATTACCTGTAATGGCTGAAAGGAAAGTTATGCTGCAGCTAAGGGAAGAAAAGCTGGATCTGGGATGTCCTGGGGAAAAAGCCAGGCCAGATAAGCAAGATGATTGATAGGGGTCCTGGGTCTTCTTGTTCCACCCAGCCAGAGGCCCAAGGCCATGTGCATACGAATGGGAAGACAGTCAAAGGGTGGCTAAGAGAAGACACAACTGGAATGTTTTAAAAGGGTTATGTATTTAGATTATGTGTTTATTTGAATATTGAATAATTATGTCTTTTTTTGGATATTGAATGTTTCTCCTACCTAGTTTTGTAAAGAAGACCCAAATGCATGATAGAAATGAACACTGGGTATTATAGATTACAGACAGTGTGTAACTCCACCTTCAGCCAATACTTGATTGGATATGCTAAAAGGGGAACAAGGATTTACATGATGAAACACAGGCTTTTTGTTTCAAGCCAGTAGTCCTGTATATAGAGTGGGGGCTTAGGTTGAAAACCTGAGCCCCACCCAGATTGTGCATTTGAAAAGACATGCAGAACCACCTAGGACTGCTGAAAGAACAGGAGATTTGCACTGGAAGGAAGGACCCACACAAAAAATAAGTGGCTTGTTTGCTTTTTGAATTTTGAGCAAGCAGTTTGCGGTTGGATGCATTGAGGCAGCAAAAGTCAGTGCCATAAGAAAAACCCCCTTCCAGGACTGGAAGTTAAAGGGAGCCAGCAAGTAGACAGCTTGGTATGCTCATTTCTGGTGACCATCCGGGTACACTCATGAGTGGAAGTAGGTGAGATGCAGCAATGAAGACACAGGCTGAGTTTGGACATATGTCACTGGCACTCGTTGACCTAGCCCACAGGGGCCAGGGATGAGACAGAGAGGAAGGGGGGGATGGTCAGAAGTAAAGAGAGTTGTGTGGACTCCTGAGTTTACGGGTGGAATCCATTGACCTAGCCCCAGGGGGCTTGGGATAAGAGAGTGTGAAAGGGCAGTCTGAAGTGCCAGGAGGTGTATGTAAGCTCTCAAGCCTAAGGCTGCTACCCATTGTGACCTAGCTTGGATGGCTAGGGATGAGCTAACCAGAATCTGAACAAATGAAGAGAAGGATGTATGACACCATGAGCTGGTGTAGATTGCTGCAATTTGATGTCTTGCTCTGGACTGGACTTTGCTTATGGATGCGGATGCTCAAAGTTCCAACTGGAATAGAAGACTCTTTGAGACCAAGGAACATGCTTGTCTCCTGAGAGTACTGGTTTAATAAAAATACAAACAAACAAAGCCACTGCCATCAAGTCGATTCTGACTCATAGTGACCCTATAGGACAGAAAAGAACTGCCCCATAGGGTTTCAAAGGAGCAGCTGGTGGATTTGAACTGCTGACCTTTTGGTTAGCAGTCATAGCTCTTAACCACTGCACCACTGGTTTGATAATATGGGCAATTAAAACACTGGCTATCTAAAACAGGGGGAGATAAAGGCATGAAGTTGCTGGCTTACACACTTTCATGGGTGTGCTTACACTCAGAATGAGGGTGTACAAGGGAGAAGCCCCACTGAATAGATTTCTCTTTCTCTGATGGCTCTGGGGAAGGGGTGGGGGGATGCTAAGAGGATTATATAATTAGTTGTGTTGATTGTTAACAGGGTTAATTGTGATTGTAAAAACTGTAATTGTAGAAGCTGTAAGTGTGAAAGAGTGGACTAAGGTGGGATGCACTGCTGGACTGGAGTACAGTGGTCAAACCTAAAGTCCCTTAAAGTTTTTGCTATGTTGAGACCTCGTGAAGCTCAGAGCAGGGGTATAATCTTTTCTCAGTTTAATTTCATCAGACACCAGAAAGGGTGAAGCTGAGATGACTTTTTGAGAACCTGACCAGATCAGGTCAGACACTTGCAGCAGACCTCAATGGCTGGTACCTGAGTAACCTCATCCTTAAGACTCTTTTGCCCTACTGAAGGACAAATTGTTAATGACCGCTTTGGGCTGGTAAAATGTTTGGGAGGGGGAAGTTATCCTCCAACTATGGCTAGAAAAGCCAGGGAGTGGACTGCGGTATGATAGATTGCTTTTGTGTAGCCTTTCTTGCTATGGTAATGTAACTCCCACCCAAGTAATTGGGTTGGATTGTGCAAATAGGATAATTGTGGCCCATCAAGGCGATTGGGCAGTTTTGCCATCCTGCTGGGCTTGAAATGAGCAACCCCAGAGGTGGGAAGGAGAGGATCTCACCACCACCAAGGAAGAAAGGCCGAGAGTGGAACACGTCCTTTGGACCCAGGATCCTTGTACTGAGAAGCTACTGGAACCAGGAGACTGAGAGAGAGAGTTGTACCACTGAAGATGGCGAGAAGTGGTGGCAGAGAAACAGCAGCAGGAGAGACCGGCAGGAGACGGCGCAGTGGGCTTCCTGACCAACAGAGCGAGAAAGCTGAGTGCTTTCAGGTAGGAGCCTTGCTGGCAGAGTAGGGTGCCTCCAGGCTCTTGGTGGAGCTAGGTTTGCCAACCCATTGGAGCTAGAGCTGAGCACCTTTGGGCTGAGGCTTACTGACAGAGTGGGGTGCCTCTGGGCACTTATCAGCAGAGCGAAAAGAGCTTTGTAACCTTACCTGAGCAGGGCAGAGGCTGGGGGCCAGTGAGAGGCCTGCCTGCAAGCACAACTGGGAAGAGGTTATCCTGATGCAAGAACTGTACCCTGAGCGTTCCTCAACCTGAATGGTAACCTGTCACTTCCCTAACAAACCCCATAATCATGAGTATGGTCTGTGAGTTCTGTGTAGTCATTGCAATGAATTAGCAAACCCAACAGGGAAGTAAAGAGTGTCATGGAGGGAGAGTTGGTGTCAGAACTGGTAAAGATGGCAGAGAGACAAGGCAAGTCTGACCTCCACCTCATAGGAATCAGCCTTGAGCTGTTGATCTTGATTATCCTTCCCCCTTGTGAAGTTAGAAGAGGTCAGATGCCTTCACCAAGCCATTTTTACACAGACATAGATACTATGTAAGTGAATTGGCATGGCTATGTTTCAATAAAACTTTATGGACACTGCAATTTAAATATCATAATTTTCATGTGTCAAAAAATATTCTTGGAGCAAAGGAAAATGAAGAAAACCAAAGACACAAGGAAAATACTAGCCCAAAGGACTAAAGAACCACATGAATCAGAGACTCCACCAGCCTAAGACCAGAACTAGATGGTGCCCAGCTACCACCAATGACTGCCTTGACAGGGAATACAACAGAAAGTCCGGGACAGAGCAGGAGAAAAATATAGAATGGAATTCAAATTAATGTAAAAAGACCAGACTTAATGGTCTGACAGAGTCTGGAGGAACCCTCAAAACTATGGCCCCCAGACATTCCACTAACCCAGAACTGAAACCATTCCTGAAGCCCACTCTTCAGACAAAGATTAGACAGGTCTACAAAACAAAAAATAAATACACGTGAGGAACGTGCTTCTTAGTTCAATCAGATATACAAGACCAAATGGGCAGCTCCTGTCCAAGAGCAGGATGAGAAGGCAGGAAGGGACAGGAACTGGTTGAATGGACAAAGGGAACCCAGAGTGGGAATGGGGAGTGTGCTATCACATTTGGGGATTGCAACCAATGTCACAAAACAGTATGTGTATAAATTTTTGAATGAGAAATTAACTTGAGCTGTAAACTTTCACCTAAAGCACAATAAAATATGTATAAACTTTTTTCCCAACAGTTTGAAAATATGAAAACATTCTTTGCTCCTGGGCCATACAAAAACAGATTATGAGTCAGATTTGATAGTTTTCCAATCCATAATTTAGATTATTACCAATAATTCATATTATGATTCCTAGACCAGCAGCATCAGCAACACCTGGGGACTTGTTAGAAATTAAAATTCTAGGAACTCTCCCCAGACCTACTGAATCAGAACCTCTGGGGTGGGGCGTGGCAATCCGTGTTTTAACAAGGCTTCTGGGTGTATCCAATGCCAGCTAAAGTGTGAGAACCACTGACTTACATCTATCTGGGTGCTCCTTCCCAACTCATCTTTGAGCCTATTCTTCCAAAATTAACCAGTAGTCTGCATTTTTTGTTTAACATTCCCTTGCTTTAAAAGAATATATATGTATGTTCTTGTTGCTATGTGCCGTCGAGTCAGTTCTGACTCAGCAATCCTATGTACAACAGAACGAAACACTGCCTGGTTCTGTCCCATCCTGACAATCGTTGCTATGCTTGAGTCCATTGTCGCAGTCACTGTGTTAATCATATATGTGTGTGTGTGTGTGTGTGTGTGTCTGTGTCTGTGTCTGTGTATGTAAACATACATATATAACCCATTGCCATCGAGTCAATTCCAACCAATAGTGACCCTATAGGACAGAGTAGAACTGCCTCATAGGGTTCCCAAGGAGCACCTGGTGGATTCAAACTGTCGACATTTTTGTTAGCAGCCATAGCAGGTAACCAGCACGCCATCTGTGTATATATGTATATATTTATATATATATGTGTATGTATACATATAAACATATATTTGCTGTTTTTGAACTTCAAAGAAAGTGCTTCATTTTCACTGCTATGAATAAGGAAGACTAAAGAAGAATTGATGCATTTGAATTCTGATGTGTGCATCTATTGCTATAAATTGACCTCTAAGCACTGTCCAAACGTATGATGTGTTTTCATTCTCCTTTGATTCTAGGAATTTTTTTATTCCATCTTTGATTTCTTCTATTACCCAGTGGTTTTTAAGCACAGTGTTATTCAGTTTCCATGTAATTGATTGTCTCTCTTTGCTCTTCCTGTTGTTAATTTCTACTTTGATGGCATTGTGAACAGAGAAGATACTTTGTATTAACTCAGCGTTTCAGATTTTGTTGAGGGTTGCTTTGTGGCCTAAGATATGATTTATTCTGGAGAACGTTCCACATGCTTTGGAAAAGAATGTGTACTTTGCAGCTGTTGGGTGGAGTGTTCTATATACGTCTATGAGGTCAAGTTGGCTGATTGTGGCCTTTAGATCTTCTGTATCTTTGTTGAGTTTCTTTCTAGATGTTCTGTTCTTTACCAAGAGTGGTGTGTTGAAGTCTCCTACTATTATTGTGGAATTGTCGGTTTCTCTTTTCAGTGCTGTTAGAGTTTGTTTTACGTACTTTTGAGCCCTGTCATTGGGTGTGTAGATGCTTATTATGGTTATGCCTTCATGATGGATCATCCCTTTAATCATTATATAATGCCCTTCTTTGTCTTTTATGGTGGATTTTGTTTGAAAGTTTATTTTATCTGAGATTAGTATTGCCACTCCTGCTCTTTTTTGGTAGCTATTTGCTTGATGTATATTTTTTCCATCCTTTGGATTTTTAGTAAATTTACATCTTTGTTTCTAAGGTGTGTCTCTTGTAGACAGCATATTGATGGATGCTGTTTTTATATCCATCTGTCACTCTCTGTCTCTTCATGGGTGCATTGAGGACATTTATGTTCAGTGTAATTATTGATAAGTGTGAGTTTATTACGGTCATTTTGCAGTGCTTTTTTGTGGTGCAGACATTGTCTTTGTTCATCTTACTCTTCTGTGCTAAATTCCTTTTGTTCATGGATTTTTTTTTCATTTCTTTTGTTTTTGTAGATTTTGCATTTACTGAGACTTTATGTTTTTCTTCTTTATTTTGATGAGTAGGTTTGTTAACCTTCTTTATGGTTACTTTGAAATTTACCCTTATCTTCCTAAGTTTGAACCAGTCTGTTATTACTTGGTATCGCCTTGCCTTCCTCTTCATTTGAAAGTTGTATACCACACATTTTATTCCCTCTTTTATTGTTCTGACATTGTTGTCATTTACAGATTAACCTCTCTGGTTCCCCGTTGTAAATCTTTTAGTTTTGATTAATCCTTGAGAGTTCATTTCCTAGGTTGGTATCCAGCTGGTGCGGTCTTGTGTCCTAGATTCAGGCTGTTGTCTGATGTTGTTTGTTCTCAAATCAAAGGATGCCCTTTAATAATTCTTATAAGTTTGGTTTGGTTTTTACGTAGTCCCTTAATTTCTGTTTATCTGGAAATGTCTTAATTTCACCATCATATTTGAGTGAGAGTTTTGCAGGATATATTATTCTTGGTTGGCATTTTTTTTCTTTCAAGGTTTTATATGTGTCATCCCATTGCCTTCTTGCCTGCATGGTTTCTGCCAAGTAGTCAAAGCTTAGTATTATTGTTTCCCCTCTGTATGTGACTTTTTGTTTTTCTTGAGCTGCTCTCAGGATTCTTTCTCTCTCTTTGGTTTTAGCGAGTCTGGTTATGATACGCCTTGGTGATTTTCTTGGTGATTTTTGCTTTTGATTGTATCCCACAATCATTCTCAGGGTTTCTTCATTTTTCTTTGTTCTTTTTTATGATTTTTCCTCAAAGTGGTGTCCAAGTATTTGTCTTCAATTTTGTTGATCCTGTCTTCCATTGTTTCAAACCTGCTCCTCAGACCTTCTATGACACTTTCCATTTCTGAAATCTTGTTGTTTATCTTTTGGATTTCCAATTGCCATTTTTGTATGATTTCTAGTTGTGAATTTATTTTGACATTTTGTTCCTGTATCAGCTCCATGAAGCTGCATTCCTATACTCCATCTGCCAATCTCCAACAGGAGTTTAAGATGGCAAATCTGTGCTGCGTTAGCTGATAAGGGACCTCCACTCCGTATCTCTCCCCATTCTCTGTTCTCTGCCAGTTTCTTATTCCATTTGGTGTTTGGTTGAGTTCTTTATCTCTTCATCTGACACTTAGGGTTCAAGGATTGATGTTTGCCTTTTTCACTTAGTTTTTTGGTTCTTTGCTGTGGAGGTATGGCTCAGAGCTTCTGTCTATAGCACCATGTTGGCTCCATCCTCTCGCACATTTGAATTATGGTGTTGGTGAAGAAAATTGAATATACCACAGACTGCCTGAAGAACAAATCTGTCTTGGAAGAAGTACAGTTAGAATGCTCCTTAGAAGCTAGTATGGTGAGATGAGACTTTGTCTCACTTACTTTGGACATGTTATTAGGAGGGACCAGACCCTGGACAAGGATATCACACTTGGTAAAGCACAAGGTTGGTGAAAAACAGGAAGCCCGTAATTGAGATGGATTGACACAGTGGCTGCAACAGTGGGCTCAAACATAGAAAGGATTGCAAAGATGGCACAGAACAGGGCAGTGTTTTGTTCTGTCATGCATAGGTTGCTATGAGTTGGAACAAACTAGATGGCACCTAACAAACAACAGTCTGTTGTGTGAATATACCACAATTTATTTACCCATTATCTTGTCAATGACCATTTGGGTTGTTTTCAGTTTGAGGCCACTATAAAAAGTGTAGCTATGAACACCTTGCAAATGTCTTCTGGTAATATATGTATTCAAATCCCCTTGGGGATATATACCTAGGGATGGAGTTACTAAGTTTTAAAGTATTCTATTGGTCAAAGTTCCTAGATAAAAACAAATATTTTCCAAGTGGTTATAACAGTTGACACTCATATCAACAATTTCAGATTCTCTTCAACACTTGGCATTGTTGGAATTTTTACTTTCTGATAATCAAATGGGTATAAAATGTTGCCTCATTGTGGCTTGGATATTCATTCTCCGGATTATTAGTGAGGTTAATATGTCTTCATAAGTTTATTAGCTGCACATGTTTCCTTATCATAAAGCATCTATTCATATGTTTTTACTCATTTTCCTATAGGGTTGTATTTTTCTTATTTACTTTTAGATGTTCTTTTATATGTTTGGGATACTCCAATTACCACTTCCTTATCCTCTTTCTTTCTTGACTTTTACTTAGCTAGTACTTTATCTCTTGCTTATGAACTTGTTGTTGTTTCTAAAATATGCACGCTATCTCCCTAACTCAGCTACTTGAACAGGGCCTCAGCCACCTACTTCTTTTGCATTCACTTGGCACCTAGAAAAGTAATAGGTACCCAGTATTTGCTCAGTAAATTATCATTTGTTATGGTCATTATATCACTGCTTTCTGATTTATGTCATATACCATTACTTGAGGTTTATTGCTACAAAAATACCATCCGTGTTGTGAGGTTTGATACACACAGTTAGTCCATATTGTAAGTTAAAAGCATGATTAAAACTTACAAGTTGCAGTTTTATATGTTTGCAAATCTGAAAGTTCTGTGTTTATTCCTAAATGCATCATGTCACTTTTTCTTTCAAAATTTCTACTAATAACCCAAGTATCTAACTCTTCAGACTCTGTAATATTCTCATATTTCAGTCCCCTTTTTACTTTAAACAGTTTGAATTAAAATGATAACAACACTAGAAAAAATGCTTTTCTATATGGTAGATTCATGAATATGATTTATATTATCTGAGATTCTAAGGTTTAGAATTCACTGATACAAAGATAAACTAAAAATGGGAGAAATAAACCAAATGGCTTCTTATCTGACTCACTGAGAGTAATAAAACAAAACAAACAAACAAAAACAAAACCAAATCTGTTGCCGGTGAGTCGGTTCTGACTCATAGAGACCTTATAGGACAGAGTAGAACTGCTCCATAGGGTTTCTAAGGAGCGACTGGTGGATTCAAACTGCTGACGTTTTGGTTAGCAGCCAAGCTCTTAACCACTGCACCACCAGTGCCCTACTGAGAGTAGTAGTATAGAATATATGGGAAATGTTCATACGGAAGGTTTTTTGTTTTGCTTTGTTCTTTTTTTTTTTTTTAATGACTCAACCAAGAGTTAAAGTAATTACGAGCCATTAGTTTATCTTTCTCCTAAAAATCCAGTAAGAATAATTTTGCTTATTTTATCTACCAGTTAAAACACACTTTTATCGAGCACCTCGTATGGTGTAATATCAGAGTCCTGGTGCACAGTGGTTAAGTGCTTGGCTGCTAACCAAAAAGTTTGGCAATTCAAACCCACCAGCTGCTCTGTGAGAGAAAGATGTGGCAGACTGCTTTTGTAAAGAGTACAGCCTTGGAAACCCTATGGGGCAGTTCTACTCTGTCCTACAGGGTTACTATGAGTCAGAATTGATGGCAGTGGGCTTGGTTTTAATGGGTTTGTATGTGTAATATTGGGTAAGATGTCAAATTTAACTCTGACCTCCAGGAGTGAATAATCTAGTCAGAATTTAAGTGGAATTACTGAACTAATTGTACATATTTATGTCCCCCACCAAAAAAGTTTACTGTTTACCACTATGAGACAAATACTGTCATGGGAGTACAAATACAAACACAATTCAGATCTTGACCCCAAGTTAGGATACAGTGTGTTAAGGGTTCTGATGGAGGGGTGCGTGGGATTCTGTGGAATCATAAGAAAAGAAGTCAGGGAAGACTTCCTGGATGAGGGGCTGTGAGTTGAGAAATATAGGAATTAACCAGTTGGATAGACGGCATTCCAGAAAGTGCAAACCACATGTTCAAGAGCCTAGGGGAGAGGAAGGGAAGATGAAAGTGTAGGAGGCAACAGAGATAGTGCTAGAGAACCTCCCCACACTGAGGAACTGCTGAAAGCCCTGAGAGGTTGGCAAGGGATGATAGTTTGGACTTTATCCTCAGTGTAACAGGAAGCCACAGAAAAGGTTTTAAAGAGGAAAGTAATATGATTCGATTTTTGCTCTGGAAGGATCCCTCTGGCTTCAGTATGGAGAAACCAGGTGAGAGCTGCTGTGGTAGAGATGTTGATTATATAAATTAGGGTGAACTGGGGGATAGGGAGAAGCAGATGGATGTACAGCTAGTAAGTAGATGACTAACTGGATGGAGGGGGTGTTTTGAGGGAATAAAATATCAAGGATAACTCTGGACTTGTCTTTAAATAAACAAAAGAAATTTTTCTTAGCTAGATAAGGGTCATTTTGAAATTTTCCAGCCTCAGAAGTGCCAGGAGCTTTGCCTGCAAGGCTGGTCTCCAAGGCTGGGCTCCAGGGCTGGGCTTCTGCTGCCTCCTACCCCCAAAATGACAGGTATCCCTCCAGGATCCCTGAATGGGTCAAAGCTGGTCCCATTCCTTCTTAGCTAGAACAATAGAGCTGCAGGGCCACTGGCTTCCTGGTGCTCAGGAGATTTGAGCTCCCAAATACTTACTCCCCACCTTCTTCCATCATCTACCAATGTAAGCAGAACACACTTTTTCCAAAGACTCCAGTGAACATGTTAGAGGAACAAAATTTATTTGCATGATACTCTCAATTTAGAGAGAAAAAATTTGAACAACTTTCTGAGCAGAGTGCTCATACAATTTTAATAATATATTCTGTAGACCTACGGGAGAGAAAATGTTTACGTATTTCCTCAAGGATCATATTATATTCACACATGATTCCAATTTTATACAATGAAAAATTGCAAATGAGACCACCAAGTCCTAATTTAATGACTCATAGCTAAAGAATATTTAAAAAACATCTTACAAATGGGAACTGGAATAACTCACATAGGCCTGCTAAGAGGAACAAGAACATTGCACGGTATATCTGCATTATGAGAGAGAAGGACACAAGGCAAGAGAGAAAGCAGTGGCTGGAGGAGGTGAGCCTACCACTGAGTAACCAGCAGGGATCTAGAGCCTGAGAGCTCTCTGAATACCCACTAGGCACACGGCACTGTACAAAGAAAGGACAGGTCCTAATTTAAATGTGTAAGAGATAATGATGGGAGGCCAGACCCCAAACAGCGGCTAAATGGTGATGACAGGTCCTTAGAAACTCATGTAGGTACCCTCTGACCTCAACCCAAGGACCCCGTAACAGGAAACCAGTTGCACTGGAAAGGAAGATGCCTCACCTGTTTTTGGAAGAGGGTAACTAATGTTAAATAAGTCTTCCATGAAAGAGAAGATGGGACCTGTGATGTTCAAAGCAAAGTCTGCGTTCCCATTTGCGATGGCATCTTTCCGGGCCCAGATGCGTATCTAAGCCAAAACAATCAAGCAGTGATTAGGAAAAGCATTTGTGATGATGGAAAGTGACAGCCTGCTTGCTCCAATTACCTTTTCAGAAGAAGATACATAAAAAAAAAAAATGTTTAAATGCATACATGCTGAGAAATGCCGAGAAGGCTGCTCACTGAAGTTGTAAACAGTAGCTCCCATATAGAGTGTGTTATTTCAACTTTTTACGACAATATGTATAGCTTTTTCGTTAAAAAACAATCCTTGGAATGGTCCACACTGATATCCATTCCCACAGGAAACTAAGATTCTATGTAAGGGTAAAAAAGGAACCTTGTGTTCCTCTTTAGGATATATTCCTAATGATCCAAAACAGAATTCTGCAGTTGGTGGAGGTGGGGTTATATGGTATGGTCCATTTTAAGCAATTTGAATCATGCAAACTTAAAATGGTTTGGTAATTGAAACCTTAATAGTCCCACTTTATTTTCAAAATTTGAAATAAGGTGAGCTTCCCTAGTAAAAAAAAAAAGTCATCGAAACTCATAATTTTTCAAGAATCCAGACTTAGTGGACATATTGAGGCTGGAGAAGTCCCCAAGACTATGGCCCCAAGTTGCTCTTCAAACCCTGAATTGAAACTATCCCCTGAAGTCACCTTTAAAGTAAGTAACAGTTTAGCACAAGAGTAAAGATTATCACCCTTGAGTATTTCATTTTAGAAAAATTATATAAGACAAAAGGGTCAACAGCTATTTTAAACTAGAACAGAAAAAATGAGAACGTTGACCCACTGTGAAGAACGTAACCAATGTCACTGATGGTTATGTCTAGAAACTGCGGAACAGGAGCAAGTTTTGCTGTGTATATTTTCACCAAAAATAAAATTCAAATATTGTTTTAAAAAACTCTTATGATTTTAAAGCTGGTGAAGCAATTGAATTAGAAACTCTGTTTATGCTATTGCCACCTGGCACCTTCACTTTAGTAGATAAAACGAAATCCCTGCAATGGTTTGCCAGTTTCATGTAGCTGTTATTTGGGCACTTGGGAACTTCTCTGTGTGATTTCAGTGACTAACATGCTGTTGTTTTAACATTCATTATTATTGTAATATAAAATCATTTTTTACCTTACAGTATCATCTAAGCACTTTTTAATGGAGTTGCCAGTGTTGATAAAATAACTTGCCTGAAACTCAGTAACTCTGGAACAAAAGTTAGAGGTGGGGAAATTAAAACAATTGCCCTGATGAGAGTGCAATTAATCTAAGAAAGCTCTCTGCAAAACATTGGAGATAATGCTAAGAAAACAAAAAGCAGCACTATAGTATCTGCAGATTTTTGCACTCCAAGAACACAATCAGCTTACTTTCCTCTTCTTTCTGCCAGAAAATTAGTCTTGAATTATGTGACTTTTGAATTACATGAGGTCTTCAGGAATGCGCCTCTTTCACAAAATGCAACCACCTGTGTTTGAAGGCTCTTTGCCTTGATCCCTTCATTCCTTTAGGCTTCCCTAATTTGGGAGAGATGGCCCCAGGACTTGGTCCTGCCCCTACACTAAACTTGCCCTCCTCTAGCTTTATCTTCTGAGGCAAGGGTTAGGAAGGCTGCTAAACCGAAGCCCACACTACAGAGTGGAAATGATAGCCATCTCTCCCCACCTTCAAGATAATGTGTGCATTTTAACTGTATCCTGTTGGAAAATAATCCAGCCCGCTACCATCAAGTCAATTCCTACTCATAGTGACCCTATAGGACAGAGTAGAACTGCCCCATACGGTTTCCCAGGCTGTCAATCTTTACAAAAGCAGACTGCCACATCTTTCTCCTATGGAGCGGCGGGTGGGTTCAAACCGCAGACCTTTCAGTTAGCAGCCGAGTGCTTTTAATCACTGTGCCACCGGGGCTCCTTGGAAAATAATAGCAATAACAATTAATGTTTTTATATTTGTTTTTCGTTTACAAAGCTCCTTCCCATAAATTCCCTCCATAAAGCAAAAGAGAGCCAAATGATGGGGATTTCAAGCTGAGTGGGAGAGCAAGTGACCCCTCAAAAGCCAGTGAAAAATACATTTTGGAAATGCAGTCGTCAAGTTCCTTCAAAATCACATCCGGTCTACCAGTGTGTCCTGGTGGTCTTCTCTATACAACAAAAAAAAACAAACCCCTTGCCATCAAGTCGATTCTGACTCACAGCAACCCTATAGGACAGAGAAGAGCTGCCCCACTGGGTTTCCAAGGAGTGGCTGGTGGATTTGAACTGCCAACCTTTTGGTTAGCAGCCAGGCTCTTCACCACTGTGCCACTGAGGCTCCTCTCTAACCACAGGAGAGCAAAATCTTTACAAGTGTCCATGTGTGTTAAATTCTACTCAAAGTGTGTGATTTCTGACCCTAGTCACATGTTTCCTGTGTTATACTCATACCACATGTTAACCACATTTTCAATTTCACTAAATTTTTATCTCTTATTTGATAAGCAATTTTTGTATAGACTGGACGCTATTCCAAGAGCAGATTTTGGTTCCCTGGTAGGGTATTTGGTGGACTCATTCACATCAGAAAGCTGAGCCATAGCCAAATGCAACATTCCACTGATAAATTCATTCCCAGACTTCTATTTTCTGGCTCAGGACACTACTTTCTTAGGCATGCTCCATTTCCTCTTTGCTTCTATGGCAGCTGACTTCCTTTTCAGGATGATCTTCCCCAAAGAAACAGATTGCATCCTTTTGCAAGAATTGTTGCAGGTAAAGCAGCCTGAGAGGAGCAAGCCACCTGGGATGTGGATGCTGAGGGGCCACCTGGGACACTCTAGCTATGCAGCCCACCCCTTCGTGTCAGGCTGTGAGCATGTGCTTCTCAGTCATGCCTGAGCCAATTTATCAATATATGCCATGAATGTTTGACTTAGCCAACGGTATATTTGAGAATGTCAAGGATCTATTAGTGGTTATTCAGAAAGGGAAATCAGGCCAGACCCAACAGCTGAGGAAGATAACAAGCCGTTTTTGCCTCCAGTAGAGTATTATTAATTCATCATTAGGTTAAGTGGAGTGTAACAGGAGCAGCTTTAAGCGATTCTCCCCCTTGAGATAGGCTTGGCTCTCCCCCATAGCTTCTTTGTCTCCATGAGTCAATAGTAAGAGCCTGGAAGATCCTGGGCCCAGGAGAGGGCCTCCACCTGCTATACTGCTGGATTTTCCTCAGCCCCATAAAGTGGATCTGACTAGAAAGAACTGGGCCTAAGACACTGACCTTACTTATCTCTACACTCTATTACAGGGCGTGGGCTAGTACATAAAGCACTTCCACGATAACTTTAGTAAAATGAGGGTATAATTGGGTGAAAACTAGGTATTTCAGGACAGAGTCCCCACTTTACAAAACTCTGGGGGGGAGTGTCCCACACCCTAGAGTTGAGAAACATGGCAGCCCTGCTTCTAGACAGGGATGATGTTTAACCTGCATGCACCATTTCAGCCATACCAGATGTTTCTTCCTGGTATCTATTTTTATTGGTTGGTGTCTATGTCATATCGGTTGCTAAACATTTTGACTATTATCCCAGCTTCAAAGTCTACATCAACATGACTAAGGAAACAACATGGACTAAACCAGAGCTCCAAGATGCCAGTTCAGCAGCAATCTCCGTTCTCTCCTGTACTGTATCAAGGCAGCAGCTGGCTGGGAAGAGGGGGCTGAGAACCTGCCTCTGAGGAGTGGGCTTAATGGGCAGCCTGTCTGTGGAAACCATTCCACAGAGCTGCAGAGGGAATTGTTGCATTTCCATTCTGCAAAGCCACACATAGAGCTTTAACAGGACTTAGGAAAAGGCAGAGAGAGAACCTGGAGGAGACAATGGGATATGTAAGGGTAGCCCCTGGAAGCTGAAAGAGTGGATGAACAATCTGTAGCCAGTATGTTTTCCCTTACCTGGAGAATCTTCGTTACTCACCTCCTTGCCCCTTTCAGTTCTGTTGACATGGTCATAGTCACATATAGCAAATGCAGCTAAATAAGTTGGCATTTGGGGTGTGGTATAAAAGGTAGTAACAGTCCATTTGCTTCCATTCACATCTTCCTTTTCAGATTGACCTACAAAAGTTTATTTTAGTACATATCACTGTAAACCTAGTCAATAATATCCACTTTAAGCTGGGGACCACGGTCTTGGGGGATATCTAGCTCAATTGGCATAACATAGTCTATAAAGAAATGTTCTACATCTGACTGTAGTGAGTAGTATCCAGGGTCTTAAAAACCTGTGAGGGGCCATCTAAGATACATCCACTGGTCCCATTCCCACTGGAGCAAAGGAGAATGAAGAAAACCAAAGGCACAAGGGAAAGATGAGTCCAAAGGACTAATGAACAACAACTACCACAGCCTCCACCAGACTGAGCCCAGAACAATTAGGTGGTGCCCAGTTACCACCACCACCTGCCCTGGCAGACAACACAACAGAGGGTCCCAGATGGAGCGGGAGGAAAATGTAGAATAAAACTCAAATTCACAGACACACAAAAAAAAGACAAGGCTTGCTGGTCTGACAGAGACTGCAGAAACCCCAAGAGTATGGCCCCTGGACACCATTTTAACTCAGTACTGATGTCACTCCTGAGGTTCATCCTTCAGCCAAGATTAGACAGGTCTATAGAGCCAACAATAACACACATGAGGAACATGCTTCGTAGTTCAATCGTGTGTATGAGACTAATGGTCATACCAGCCCAAAAGCAAAGACAAGAAAGCAGGAAGGGATAGGAAAAGTAGATGAATGGAAACAGGGAACCTGAAGTGGAGAAGGGGAGAGTGCTAACACATCACAGGGTTGGCAACTAATGTCACAAAACAATTTGTGTATTAACTGTTTAATGAAAACTAATTTGCTCTGTAAACTTTCACCTAAAGCACAACAACAAAAAAATAATAATAATAATAATATCCACCTCTGAAATAATTAATCAGCTATAACCCAGCTACTTCTTTGCAACTACTCCTCACAGTCTAGCAGTTTGGAAAACAACTCGATGGTACCTAACGACAACAACAACAAGCTATCAAAAAATGAAGCATCGATGGTTCAGTGGTAGAATTCTCACCTTCCATGCTAGAGACCCTGGTTCGAGTCTCAGACAATGTACTTCATGTGCAGCCATCACCCATATGCCAATGGAGGCTTGCATGTTTCTATGATGGTGAACAGGTTTCAGTGGAGCTTCCAGACTAAGACAGACTAGGAAAAAAGGCCTGGCGATCTACTTCTGAAAATCAGCCAATAAAAACCCTATTGAGATCACAGAGGTTTGAACCACAACCAATCATGGGGATGTGCAGGACAGGGTAGCATTTTGTTCCATCGTGCATGAGGTCTCCATGAGTCAGTGGCTGACTTCATGGCAGCTAACAATAACAAGCTATCGAAAACCACACTAGGAAGATCTAAGGACAGCATTGCAAGCCCAAATCAGCATCTTGAGTAATATGGGCTTGATTGAAGGCCAAATCCATAACACTGTAAGTTTGACCCCTAATCTGCCTTCTCTCTCTTCCACCCATTTCTACCGTTTCCTTGTTGTTGTTGTAGTTAGATGCCATCGAGTTGGTTCTGACTCCTAGCGACACTGTACAACAGAACAAAACACTGCCTAGTCCTGCACCATCCTCACAATCGTTGTTATGCTAAAACTCATTGTTGCAGCCACTGTGTCAATTCACCTGAGGGTCTTCCTCTTTTTTGCTGACCCTCTGCTTTACCAAGCACGATGTCCTTCTCCAGGGACTGACCCCTCCTGATAACACGTCCAAAGTATGTGAGAGTAGTCTCGCCATCCTCACTTCTAAGGAGCATTCAGGTTGTACTTCTTCCAAGACAGATTCATTTGTTCTTTTAGCAGTCCATGGTATATTCAATATCCTTCACCAACACCACAATTCAAAGGCATCAGTTTTTCGATCTTCCTTATTCATCGACCAGCTGTCACATGCATATGAGGTGATTGAAAACACCATGGCTTGGGTCAGTCGCACCTTAGTCTTCAAGGTGATATCTTTGCTTTTCAACACTTTAAAGAGGTCTTTTGCAGCAGATTTGCCCAGTGCAATGCGTCTCTCGATTTCTTGACTGCTGCTTCCATGGGTGTTGATTGTGGGTCCAAGTAAAATAAAATCTTTGACAACTTCAGTCTTTTCTCTGTTTACCATGATGTTGCTTATTGGTCCAGTTGTGAGGACTTTTGTTTCTTTATGTTGAGGTGCAATCTATACGGAAGGCTGTGGTCTTTGATCTTCCTCAGTAAGTGCTTCAAGTCCTCTTCACTTTCAGCAAGTAAAGTTGTGTCATCAGCATAACACAGGTTGTTAATGAATCTTCCTCCAATCCTGATGCCCCATTCTTCATATAGTACAGCTTCTCAGATTATTTGCTCAGCATACAGATTGAATAGGTATGGTGAAAGATACAACCCTGATGCACACCTTTCCTGACTTTAAACCACACAATATCCCCTTGTTCTGTTGGAACGACTGCCTCTTGATCTATGTACAGGTTCCTCATGAGCACAATTAAGTGTTCTGGAATTCCCATTCTTCGCAATGTTATACATAATCTGTTATGATCCACACAGTTGAATGCCTTTGCATAGTCAATAAAACACAGGTAAATATCTTTCTGGTGTTCTCTGCTTTCAGCCAGGATCCATCTGACATCAGCAATGATATCCCTCATTCTATGTCCTCTTCTGAATCCGGCTTGAATTTCTGGCAGTTCCCTGTTGATATCTTGCTGCAGCTGCTTTTGAATGATCTTCAGCAAAATTTTACTTGAGTGTGATATTAATGATACTGTTTGATAATTTCCTCATTTGGTAAGATCACCTTTCTTGGGAATAGACATAAATATAGATCTCTTCCAGTCGGTTGGCCAGGTAGCTGTCTTCCTAATTTCTTGTCATAGACGAGTGAGTACCTACAGCGCTGCATCCGTTTGTTGAAACATCTCAGTTGGTATTCCATCAATTCCTGGAGCCTTGTTTTTCGCCAATGCCTTCAGTGCAGCTTGGACTTCTTCCTTCAGTACCATTGGTTCCTGCTCAGAGGGTACCTCCTGAAATGGTACTGAACAATGAACATTGACCAATTCTTTTTGGTATAATGACTCTGTGTATTCCTTCCATCTTCATTTGATGCTTTCTTAAGTCATTTAATATTTTCCCCATAGAATCCTTCAATATTGCAACTCGAGGCTTGAATTTTTTCTTCAGTTCTTTCAGCTTGAGAAATGCAAAGCATGTTCTTCCCTTTAGGTTTTCTATCTCCAGGTCTTTGCACATATCATCATAATACTTTACTTTGTCTTCTCAAGCTTCCCTTTGAAATCTTCCACTCAACTCTTTTACTTCATTTCTTCCTTTCACTTTAGCTACTTGAAATTCAAGAGCAAGTTTCATAGTCTCTTCTGACATTCATTTTGGTCTTTTCTTTCTTTCTTGTCCTAGTCCAGTCCATTTAATCCCAAGTTGCCCAGGCTGACAGTAGATCAATAGGTGCAATTTTGTCACTCTCAGGAGATTCATCAAGGTCTGCAGTGGTGGCAGTATAGGGCCTTTAAAGCAGAAATCACAAATCCAAATGCCTATGAGGGCAAGGCACTCAATGTGAAATGGGCCAGTGTACAATGACACGGAGTGGTGTGGACCATGGCAGATCAAGGAGCACAGGCCCAGTCTACAGGGAGCCGCTTCTCAGCTCTAACTGATTGCTATCACGTAGGAACTCCAGCTAAGTGTTGTTAGAGCTTCTAATTTTTGAGAAAGTAAATAAGCTAGATTTTATGTGAAATCTCTGGATTTTTAAAAGTTGGAAACTAATTCAGTCAAAAGTAAAAAGTCATGTGAGCCATATCAAACACATCTGTGCACCAGATTCAGACCAAGTCTACCAGCTTGTTATCACTAATGATCAATAGTTGAAGCCCTAACTTCTTCAAACTTCCCAAACTTCCAATAGCAGACTTTCAGTGTATAAAAACATATAATGTCCTCAGCTTCTAATTAAAAAATAATCAGGATTAGGAGTTGAATCATTTCCACAATTTGCTAAAGTTCTGCAAATCTGAATTGTTCTAACGTGAATTTTTAACTCTTTGTAGTCAGTGCAGCCTTTATTGACACAGACAAGTTCAAATATATGATTGCTGAGGAAAAAAAAATAATACCAGGATTTATCATCTCCAAGATGTAAGTGCTAACACACACCCAGGTGACTGATGTCCCTAAACACATCCATCTCCATGGTTATCTCTCTCCCTGGGATCTACCGGGAGGTTGACTACACTGATTTAAAGCTACAACTGAATTGTTTGAAGATAGTACTCCAGTGTAATATTTTAAAATCACTGTCTTTCTTCTGAGCTTTCTAGAAAGCTCCAATATTTTGGGTGACTTGGCATCATTGATAACAACATAATAACATAATGGTTACTATCATGCAACAGTTATAATACATTACCAGCACATTGCCTAGAAAAGCCATTGATATAAAAGCTATTACAGAGTTGAATATGTGTGTGTGTGTGTGTGTGTGTGTGTGTGTGTGTGTGTGTGTATGTATACATATATGTATGATCAATATATGTGATGACAGGTAGCATTACTTACCTAGTCTTGGCATGTTGGAAAGAGCCACATAAGTTGGATGATGAATAATTGTAACATTAAAGGTTGCTTTCAAAGCTGGCTCATCAAAACAAGGGAAAACATTCCTGGCAAATGTGGGCTCCATCTGAGATGCTAACAGGGCCCTGAAATACATTTGTGGGAAAAATTCATTATTTTTACCTCAATAAATCAATGGAACCAAAAAATATATATATGTATCTATATATACACACATATAATCAAGGGACTATGGCTTATAATTAAACCTGGAGTGTGGGAAGGAGCTAGAATACTATCCTTTCATCTTCCTCACTGCCCTCCCCATAACACACACACCAACCTCAATTCTCATTGCACTTCAGAATTCTTGTAAGTCCAGAAATTAAAAAAAATTCATTTTCAACCACAAAATAATATTTGTCATTACATAATAAGCCTATTAAACCTTTCACAAACAAAATAGGAACAAATATAGCAAATATACAATGCCAGTCTTTTGAGAACTAGGTATTTTTTTTAAACTGGGATTATTTCTTTGGAAATGGTCCAGTGTTTTCATCCTTCATTAAAGTACAAGTCAGTTGAAGAACATCTAAATTTTTATCTTTTTTTCACATGTCCCCTCTACCTGGTTGAAAACTTACAAAAAGTTTTACTTTGGATACCCCTGGGGTAAACCCCTAGATCCCCCTGGGTACATGCCAACTGAAAAAAACAATGTGCATCTGGTTAGATTTATCAAATCCCTGCAGTTCCTTCCCCAATCTCCATGGAAAAATACAAAAAAGGACTTTATCCTACAGTGTACTGATGATTGATAGGGAAGAGCTTGGGGAAAAGAGTACCTCGAGCAAACAAGGAAGTCGTCAGGTTCACCCTCTGCAAATATGATCTGAATCTGACAACAGCAAGGATCCCAGTAACCAACTTTCTCCTCAAAATAAACCTGACAATTGTGGATGTTAAAGTCCTTTTTTCCCCTAAGGCCCTGAGACTTAACACCTCTGATCTCTGATGCATTTATTCTTGCTACAGGTCCAGCTCTTAGATAAATAAAAGGTGACATCAACGAAGGTAACGTCTTGAGAGAGCATTTCCCATCCATTACCCATCTCTGTGAACTCCTGCTCCACCATGATGAGACCCAGGCGCTAATAAAAATTCATACAGCTTTAGGAAGGACACACATGACAGGCAGCCTATTCAAAAACCTCTCACAGTCAGTTAATTTGATGTATACATAACCTCACTGTGACAAAACGATAATTTCCAACAGCCTGTTTTGCCCTATTTGCTCTCTCCCACTTAAGTATACTCTTGCTTGCACGTAATCGGAGGAGGGCTGCGGGCTCTGACAGCAGACACCTCAGCTGCAAAACCCTATTCACTGAGCAGTCCTGGACAAATCACATAGCCCTGCACAAGTCACATAACCCTGCTGAGCCTCCATTTTCCCATCTGAAAAAGAGTAACACTAGGTACCTTGTACTGCTATTGAGCTTTGTATTGTTATTAACTAAATTTACCAATAAATGACTCTTGAATTCTCCCATATTCCTTTCAATTTCACAAATTATTCTTGAAACAGATGGACTATAGAAGAATTAAAACAGAGATTAGTTTACAGGGTAGGGGTGGAGAGTTGGAAATTATTAATCACAAATGCACTTTTAAAAGGCTCCAGAAGTCACAGTTGACCACAAGCTCAATATCATTCAGATTTGTCCCCCCAATCAATTTTATGCTACTAGAAGTTAGGGATTATGCATTTCTTATCCAGTACCATTTATAATACTTGGCAAAAAAAATCTGGGTTTGTAGCAATTGAATAAATGTTTGTTCAACCTTGGAGCTATTATAAAATAAAGGCTTAAGACAGTATTAAGTACACTTGCAGAGTTTGTTTCACTGGCATTTGTTTTACAGTTTGGGTTGCTGTCTTTATGAGTGGCAGGATAAAGTAGAGAAGATCCAAGCAGTTGACAGCATAAAGAAAGAGTATCAAGCAGAGGATCCAGCCACCTGAATTTCTGTTCCAGAACTGTGCTGTATCTCTGTTGTGTAACTTTGGGAAAGTTACTGAAACTTTCTGGATGTTTATTTCTATAAAATGCAGAGATGGCAAGAGATGATCTCTAAGGCCACTGAGAGCTGTAAAACTCTGATTCTAGAAGGGATAAAAACATCCAACAAGATGGAAAAAAGAGCCCGTGATTGGGAGAAACGATCCCTCAGAGGATCATGCATGGCCTTCAGGAGGTCCGAGTCCACTAAAATTGTAGGATATTTTATACAAAAGGGGATATATTAGCATGAAAAATTGTAGTGCAGAGTTTAAAAGCACATCTAATTCTATAGTACACATTTATATATTTGGAAAGCCAACAAATGCTCACTGTTTTTATTACAGAAATTACAGAAAGTAAAGTTTGACAGCATCTTCTCAGCTGCTATGACTTCACAAAGCATATGAATCTCAAAGACAGAGCAAGGTGGGGAGTAGGGAGAAAATCAGACTCTCCAAGAAAGTGGGAAATGTTTTATGTTCATCAAAAGGGGCTATGAGTTCAAAAAGGTTAAGAGACACCAGCTTGGAGAGTCACCACTTGAACAAATCAAACATCAAGCAAGTGCCTTCTAATTCCATGATTCAGGTCTCTAGAGAAGTGAAACAAAAGAAACTCTTGGATTCTACTCAACTATTTATCTCCCTAGTTTTAAACAAACAAACAAAACCTTAGGGACAAATCTTTACAACACACAGCCTTTCTGACTCTCAGCTTTAACTGCACAGATCGCCTCTTCACAAAGGTCAGGGCCAACCAGCAGCACTTGTAATCTCATTATGTCACATCTTGGGAACCTCACACTGCTGGATCATTTCCTTCTCTCTCTGCTTTGGGCTCAAGCTACCTTGTAAGGATTTCCTGGCCTCAGAAAATAAAATCATCCACCACCCTCTCTTCCCTTCAAATATCACTGAGATATGCTATTATGATGCTCATGAAGTCTGCGTTTAGAGTGGTCAGCTAATGAGGGATTTAATTTGGGAGAATTTGTCTCCTGGTGGCTCAGTATTATAGACACTCTTGCCTACCCTCGTATATAGTTAAAGAATTGTGGATCACTGTCTTGTGCTGGAAGAGATCTTAGCAGTCAAGAACCACAGAATGCCCTTGACAATCAATGTACTACCATATAAAAAAATCTACTCAGTAAGGTGTTTCATTCCAAATTATTTCATGAACTCCCTATGCCTCCAGCTCTAGTTAACAAGTGCTAAATAACATAGCTGGTCAAGGATTAAATAGAACTCTCCAGAGAATTGTCCAAAAGAATATTTTTACAAATTAACACACCCAGAAATCAAAATGTTTAGTACAGCCAGATGTTATACCACTGGACTGTGGTTCAAGGACTGGCCCATGAATCATGTTTGTTTATTACTTGTGTAACAGGATCTTAAAACTGAAGTTTCCACCAGGCGACAGAACATAATAAAAGTAAAATTCCAAAGAAAGGTGCCAAACCATCATATGAAGATTTTTCCAAGTAAATGGCCTCAAGAACCTGTTTCATGACTCTTGGGTCCCTCAATTAGGTCAAGGGCATAGAAGGGGGTCAGGAAATGGAGAGAAAAGCAGTCTTTGGGTGGGGAGGGATAGTATTTTGCCAAGACCTCTCAGGGAGCTGGCAGGAAGTGCAACCCTCTAACCCTGAGCTAAGAAGAAAAATACAAAGTGTTTTCCTGAGGCTGATAGATCCAGAGGCTGGTGCCCAAATCATTCTTGACACTGTGGCTGGGTAGAACTCCTACCAGGTGGGAATCTATAAGGCAAGAGAAGGTCTGATAGCTTTGAAGACAGAGCCAGAAGAGGGCTTCTGCCTTGGGACCAACATCAGTCCCAGGCAAGAGATGCATGCGTGTTCCTTGGAAGAGCTGTGGGCGCCGAGGCACAGAAAGAGTCAGTGTGGGGTCTGTCTTGGGTCCTGTCCAATAGAGCCACCTGGTGGGGCAAAGAGGCCTGGAAGTAGTCACAAGTGACCATTAAATCAGAGAAATAAGAGAAGCATCCTGCTGGGTCAAGGGAATTGTAGGAGAAAGAAACAGCAAGAAAACTCTGAAGAGTCCAGGAAAACAATATTTCAAACGAAAAAAGCATCTGCTACACCAGAGTAAGACCAACTGATAAGAGTATTAGTTGAAGTAAGAACTTCCCTATGTTTCATCTCTCCCTGTCTTCTCCAGCCACACTGGACTTGGTGGGATCAAAACAATAGCTATTTTGGAGGGAAGGAGGAGAAAGTGAGGTGGAGGGGGGAAGAAGGGAGATTTAACCAGAAGTTAAGTCCAAAGTTTTGATTATTATACAGGATAGGATTTTTTAATTTCTGCATCTGGGCTCTGTTTGAAACCTAGTGACTGTAGATCATCTCTCACCTAAGAATGAGCAAGAAGTCACAGGCTGCTGGAGGCTTCAGGAAGGAGCAGGAAAGATTACCCCATAGACAAAATTGTAAAAGGACAACGTGAGAAACAAAGTTGTCTTTTTATTGAATTACGATGTGTGCCTTTTCAATATGCTAGTCACACTTGTTTCAAAGATACAAGATCTAAATCTTTGATGAGAAAATCCATAGAAAACCACCCAGCCACATGAAATATGTGTGTTTGATTCCTTCAGAGCATAATGAAATGACCTCTTTACTCTGTAACACCAACAGCATCACTTGAGCTCAATGACCTTGCTTTGCCACTTCCAAATTTTTTCCTAATACTTAAATTTCTCTCTTGTGTGTCATACTCTAAGCACTATGCCAGATTTCTCAGCATAGACAGCAACTGCAAGGAAGTCCTTTTCAATATTCTGTTCACTCTGTCTAAAAACGCCAGTCACCATCAAGTTAATTCCAACTCATGGTGATCCCATTGTGTCAGAGAAGAACTGTGCTCCATAGGGTTTTTGATAGCTGATTTTTCTGAAGGAAATTACTAGGCTTTTCTTCTGAGGCACTTCTAGGTAGACTTGAATCTCTAATCAAGTGTGTTAACCATTTGTGCCAACCAGGGGCTCCTCACTCCGTCTATACCTGCACAAATTAATTGATTTTGATGATACTGTTCTTTCTTGCCTTTATTTGTCCCAAACAAAAGATCCTAATTTCCTCCAGCTATTTCACACTAGCAGTTCACTCTCTTCTCTTGATCATTCTATTTTGTTTTCTCTATCTCCCAATTCCTTCTTTTCTTTTATCAAGGGAGTGCCATGGCCAGAAATGCAAGAAATACTCCTAAAGGAATCTTTCAACAAAAATGGGACTATACATTCTCTCTCTTATTGAATTTCAGAGGTGGAAGAGACCTGGGAGAGTGCCACCCTCTTAATTTACAGATTTGAAAGTTAAAACCCTGGAAGTTTATGCAACTGGCTAGACAACTATTAAGTGGCAGGGGTGGTACAAGAACTAGAGCTCCAGCTCCCAAGTCTCAGGTCCTTTCCAATGCACCACTTGCTTGGAAGTGCATAATGTAATAAATATTAAAAGTAAGCTAAGATAATGAAGCTGGGACATAGCAATGACTGGTAAGTAACCTTATAATTAATAGCATTCCCTAATCTAGAGATGATGAGACTTCTGTTTTCCAGCATGAGGGAGTAGCATGTGTTATTAGCCAGGAGTAGCATGGGCTTCAGCCTTCTGCTGAAAGCAACTAGACAATCTGACAAATATATGAACAACTGTTCTGAGAGACTAGACAACAGGAAGCACAAGACCATGATACTCAAAAGAAGGGAAACAAACAAGGTTAATTCTACAATCACCTTGTTTTTCTGCCTGAGTATAATTTCTAAAGTGCAGCACAGGAAAAGGAAACTGAAAGAGAGTCCAGTGGTCTCAACAGGTTGAGGAGACAGAGACTGATGTTCAGGGAGGCCTAGAATTTGCTAGAATTTGCAGGGCACCATGTTAAGAAAGGAGGTAGATATGCAGAGAAAGAGCTCCAGGAATCTGCATAAGATCCCCCTTTCGTTTTTTGGTTGAATATTAATCTGCACAATATAGGGTGAAACTTCATGAGGTCAGGCCAAAAACAGTTTTCAGGGAAAAACAACTACCAGGGAGTGGTAAGCTAAGCATTTCCCAGAGTTCACATAGAATTGTTCGAATTCCTACATGCCAAAGTGTAGAAACATTCAGAATATATGGATTGTTAGCCCTAGAGTAAAGGCTATGCTAGATTCACCTTGAAAGAGCTTAAAAACAAGCCTCAAGAGGATCAAACTGGTCAGCAACTAACTCAAGTGCCTACACAAAAAAAGCCAGCATTCTTTAAAGCAACATAACAAAATCCAGCACTCAACAATATAAAATGTAAATGTTATGCATTCAATAAAAAACTTGGAAAATGTTCTGATTTTGAAAACTAAACAGCACAGTTATAAATAACCCAAGAAGAAATCAAAAAGAAAATTAAGAAGCATTTTGAACAGAATGAAAATGAAAAAGCAACATAACATCATACGTGGGTTGTCACTAAAGTAATAGCGGGGAATTTATAGCACTAAACACTTAGGATAAACCAAAAAAAGAAAAAAAAAAACCCATTGCGACTGAGTCGATTCCGACTCATAGCGACCCTATAGCACAGAGTAGAACTGCCCCCACAGGGTTTCCAAGGAGCACCTGGAGGATTCCAATGCCGACCTTTTGGTTAGCAGCTGAACACTTAATCAGTACACCACCAGAGTTTCCAAACACTTACAGAAAAGAAAAAAAACTCAAATTAATGACCTCAGTTTCTACCTTAAGAAAACAGAAAAAGAAAAGGAACTGAAGCCCAAAATAAGAAGAAAGTAAATAATAAATAAATGAAATAAAAAACAAAAACACTAGAGAAAATCAATGAAACCAAAAACTGGTTCTTCGAGAAAATTAATGAAGTAGATAAATCTCTAGGCAGACTAATCAGGCAAGAAAGGGAGAAGATACAAATTGCCAATATCAGGAATGAGAGATGTGACATTACAGATTCTACAGATATTTAAAATAATAATAAGAGAATATTATGAAAAACTTTGTAGTTATAAATTTGACAACTTTCATTAGATGGACAAATTTCTTGAAAGACACAAACTACCAAAGCTCATTCATAAGGAAATAGATAATCTAATAATCCTGTATCTACTAAAGAAATTTAATTTTCAGTTAAAAACCATCCCATAGAGAAAGCTCCAGTCAAAGGTGCCTTCATTAGTGAAATTTTGAGGAAGAAATAATACCAATTCCGCACAAATTCTTACAGAAAGTTGAAGAGGAGGGAATACTTGCCAACTCATTCTTTGAGGCCAGCATTACTCAAATGTCAAAAGCAGACAAAGTTATTGCAAAGAAAGAAAAACAAACAAAAACTATAAGCTAATTTTACTTATGAACATAGATATAAAAATTCTAAAGGAATTTTACAAATCCAATCCAATAAAATATATTTTAAAAAAATCATGACCAAGCAGGATTTATCTCAGGAATTCAAAGTTGGTTTAACATTAGAAAATTAGTGTAATTTACCATATTAACAAACTAAAAAAGAAAAACCATATGATCAGAAGAAATTCTGACTCGTAGCAAAAAAAAAAAAAAAATTGACCAAATTTGCCATCTAGTCATGATAAAAACTCACAGCACATTAGAAATAGAAAGGAACTTCCTTAACCTGATAAAAGGAATCCACACACACACACACACACACACACACTACAAGAAAAATCATCATTAATAGTGAAAAACTGAATGCTTCTCCCTTGAGATGAGGAATAAGACAAGGATGCCTTATCATTCCTATTCAACATTGTATTGGAGACCCTAGACATTGGAATGAGGCAAGTAAAAGAGACAAAAGGCATCCAAACTAGAAAGGAAGAAGTAAAACCATCTTTATTAAAGATGGCATGATCATCTATGAGGAAAATCCAACGGAATCAACAAAAAAGTTCGAAAACTAAGAAGTGAGTTTCATAAGGTTACAGTAATACAAGATCAATATACAAAAATGAACTAATAACAAACAATTAGAAATTGGAATTTTTTTAAATACCATTTATAAATGGAATAAAAGTTATGAAATACTTAGGGATAAACATAATAAAATATGTGCAAGACTCGTACAGTGAAAACTATAAAACAATGCTGGGAGAAATAAAAGATAACCTAAATAACTAGACAGATATATCACGTTCATGGGTTAGAAGACTCAATATTTTTAAAATTTGAATTCTTGCTAAATTGATCTATTGATTCAATGCAATCCCAATCATAATCCCAGTAGGATTTTTTTGTAGAAATTAACAAGCTAATTCTAAAATTGATATGAAAAAGCCAAGGACCTAGAATAGCCAAAACAATGCAGGAAAAAAAAGAACAAAGTTTGAGGATGAATACTACATGATTTCAAGACTTATTATGAAGCTACAGTAATCAAGACAGCGTGTGACTGGCATAAAGATACACAAATACAGACTTACTGGTCTGACAGAGACTTGAGGAACCCCTGAAACTATGGCCCCCAGACACCCTGCTAAATCAGAACAGAAGCCACTCCCGAAGTCCACCTTTCACGCAAAGATTAGAAGGCCTATAACACACGTGAAGAACTTGCCTCTTAGTTCAGTCAAGTATATGAGGTCAAATGGGCAACACCTGCCCAAAAGCAAAGATGAGAAGGCAGGAAGTGACAAGAAAACAGGACGAATGGACACAGAGAACCTGGGGTAGAAAGGGGGAGAGTGCTGATACATTGCAGGGATTATAAACAATCTGTGTATAAATTATTGGATGAGAAACTAATGTGCCCTGTAAACTTTCAGCTAAAACACAATGAAAAAAGAAAAAGATACACAAATAGGTCAATGAAACAAAATAGACAATCCAAAAGCAGACTCACATATAGACATATATATGTGGGTTATATGTAGTTTTTTGTTTTTTTGTTTTTTAAGGCGTGAAGATAATTTAGTAGAGAAAGAATAGCCTTTTCAACAAAAGGCACTGGACAGTTTAATATTCATATGCAAAAATAACGAACTTCAATCCATACTGTCTACCATATATAAAAAATTAACTCAAAATGAATTATTGGCCTAAATATAAAACTATAAAAAATTCCATAAAAAAAGCATAGGAGACAATTTTTGTGAACTTGGAGTAGTCAATGATTTCTTATATGTAACACCAAAAGCCTGACACATACAAAGAAAAACTGATAAATTGGACTTCATCAAAATTGAAAACTTCCGCTCTTTGAAAAGCACTGTTCGGGTGGAGGGGGGAGCTAAATAGACAACAGATAAGTGGTAACTTTGGTGAAGGGTAAGACAGTAAACAACACTGGGGAAGCCAGCACAACTTGTCCAAGCAAGGTCATGGAAGCTCCATAGACACATCTAAACTCTCTGAGGGATCAAATTGCTGGGCTGAGGTCTGTGGGGACCATGGTCTAAGGGAATATCTAGCTCAATTGGCATAACATAGTTTATAAAGAAAATGTTCTACCTTCTACTTTGGTGAGTAGCATCTGGGGTCTTAAAAGCTTGTAAGCAGCCATCTAAGATACTCTACTGGTCCCACCCCATCTGGAGCAAGGGAGAATGAAGAAAACCAAAGACACAAGGGAAAGATTAGTCCAAAGGACTAAGGGACCACAACTACCACAGCCTCCACCAGACTGAGTCCAGTACAACTACACGTTGCCCAACTACCACTACTGACTGCTCTGACAGGGATCACAGTAGAGGATCCCAGACAGAGCTGGAAAAAAATGGAGAACAGAATTCTAATTCACAAAAAAAGACCAGACTTACTGGCCTGACAGAGACTGGAGAAACCCTGAGAGTATGGCCCACGGACACCCCTTTATCTCAGTAATGAAGTCACTCCTGAGGTTCACTCTTCAGCCAGGGATTAGAAAGGCCCATAAAACTAAATGGGAAAGGCCCATAAAACTAAATGGGCACACCAGCCCAGGGGCAAGGCCCAGACTAAATGGGCATACCAGCCCAGGGGCAAGGACTAGAAGGCAGGAGGGGACAGGAATGCTGGTAACGGGGAACCCAAGGTTGAGAACGGCAGTGTGACATGTCATGGGGTTGGCAACCAATGTCACAAAACAGTATGTGTATTAATTGTTTAATGAGAAACGAGGCTGCTCTGTAAACCTTCATCTAAAGTACAATTTTAAAAAAATTTAAAAAAAAAATAATGACTGTAAGTTTTTCCCACAGATACAAGAAACTCAGTGAACTTCAAACAGGATAAATCAACAATAGCTGCACTGAGGCAAATCATAATCAAATTGTTGAAAACAAGTAATGAAGAGAAACTCTTAAAAAGCAGTTAGAGAAGAAGGCAAATCCCATTTAGAGGGATAAAAATTAAAATCCATAGAGTTTTCTTTAGAAACTATGTAAATCAGAAGACAGTGAAATATCTTTGAAATGCTGACATTAAAAACAACATAAACAAACCTGCCAACTTAGAATTCTATTTTGTTGTTATTGTTAGTTGCTGTTGAGCAAATCCCACCGAAAAAGGAGATATAGCTAATTATCTGACAGTTAAGATGAAATGGAGTATTAAAAGATAATCTAAAAGAAGGTAGAAAAAGAGAAAAACAGGACAACAGATGGAAAAAAATAGCAAGATGGTAGATTTCAACCTAGCCAAATCAATGATTACATCAAATGTAAATGGTCTAAACATACAATCAAAAGGCAGAGGTTGCCAGGCTGTATAAAAAGCAAGACCTAATTCAATGTTTTCCACAAGAAATTTACTTTTAATATCAAGTCACAGATAGGTTAAAAGTAAAACAATAGACAAAGATGTATCAGGCAAGCACTAATCATAAGAAAGCTGGAACAGGAAGATGGGAAAGAAAATTGATAGTAGAGAATATGAGCTGCATAGGGCATATTCTCTCAAAAGTGCTATGGGCAGGTCAGGCAAGGATTGGCATTTCTAACACAGAGCTGTACTTCAGATGTCTCAAACAAAAAGAAGGCATTTTCTTCACAGTTAAAAGACTTTGTTCCAAACCTCCTCAAACCACTTACACCAATATGAAAAGGAGGTGGCCTTAGTACTTCGTATTGCCTTCTAGTTTTCAGTGAAGTAGCTCTCCTGCTTCTCATGTCCATCCATACTTTACATAAGTCTTGCACACAGTAAATGAAGAGGTGGATGCAAAGAAAATCTCATAACTAGTAACTAATCTCATAACTAATTAAAGATATCCCAAAGGCCCCATTAGTGCTATGAACAACGGGTCTTTGGGAAGACCAAGCCCATCTTAAAGGAGTGCAACTGGAATATAAACCAAAAACCAAACCCATTGCCGTCAAGTCAATTCTAACTCATAGAGACCCTATAGGGAAGAGTAGAACTGCCCCACAGGGTTTCCAAGGCTGAAATCTGTACGGAAGCAGACTGCCACGTCTTTCTCCCATAAAGTGACTGGTAGGTTCGAACTGCTGACCTTTGAGTTAGCAGCCAAGTGCTTTAACCACTGCACCACCAGGGCTTCTCAATTAGTTCCCTAATATTCTCAGTACTGGTATCTCTAATTTTATCCTCAGGAATATATTTCAGAAAAGGCCTCCTTACTTCTTAAAAATGGCCAAAGATGGCTTGTAGTCATTCTGTAGTCCAGAGCTATTTTGTGTGATTTGTACTTCCAGGAAAGGAGAAGATGTAAACTTTTCTTACTTTTCCAATGCATCTACTTTTTCTTACTTTACCAATGTCAGTAACTAGCCTTCAGCATAGGAGTATCCTTTGCAATGGGCTCCAAAGGTCAGAGGCAACTGGTACAAAATACAGACTTTCATAGGGCAATGTTTTATGGAGTCCTTGGTAATACTTATTTGGAAACCTTGGATGAATCAGAATGTTATGACTCCTATCATTTGTGTTAAATGACATATTTCTTTTATATGGAAGGGGTTTCAGGGGGTTATCGAAATTTATTTTCCAGAACACAGATCTGTAAAACCAACTGTTTTATAACTAATCTCCTCATCCTCTGGAACCCATGTTCTTACTGATGATAGGGAAGAGAAAACAAACAAACAAACAAACAAAAAACCACAGGCTTGCCCATTAAATCTTATTCATTGTTATCAAATTTAAAACAATCTTGTTCAGGAAGATAGTCGATATAAAATCCAAACTCCATTTCAGGGCTGTTTTATTTCCATAGGACATGAAAACTAAGAAGCTTCATCCTGCATCCAGATAAAATACTGGGAAAAGGGAGGGAAGGAGGAGTCCTCTTGAAAGGAAGAGACTTTTTGAATTCACCAGACTGTGATGTAACTGGATTCTCTGGACTCGTGCTGCTTGTGTACTGTTGCTTCACATTAGTCAAGGCTCCATGGTTCCCGTTAATGACTTGCATCCCGGGAATCTGCATTTTTCACAAGATCCTCTGGTGTTTGTGAACACTAATGTTTATGAACCACTGCTGTAATGCAAGATTTTCCAAGGTGTAGGATGCTAAAATGTTTTCAGTAGGCCCCAAACACATCATTATACAAAACTTACTTACACATGAGAAAGTCAGGTCTTGCTCAATTATCTGAGTCTTTCTGATTATGTCAAAAGAAAGTCTCAGTGTGGTTTTATTTGTCTTGAACACCTAATTCTAATTTCCCTTTTTAACAAAGAGAAGCTCTCAGCTTCAGGGCCTTCACAGCCTTCAGCAGACAACAGTAATAGGTAGAATTTAGTAACATTATTTGGTTTTCATTGTATTAGATTGTACCATTACCTTCCATAAATGGCAAGTGATTGTCCATTATGATAATGGTATAAAGTTTCCTTTTTAATTTAAGCTAATAAATCAACTACAGTTTTTAGTAAATAATGTGGCAGGTTTTTTCACATGTGAATATGGAAAAACCCAAGACAGTGATACACCAGTGAGTTAATTTTTGGAAACACTGCTCTGAGGGGCATTAACATTTGGATCTTGCTCTCAGCTTTCTATGCATGGAAGGAGGGATCTGGATGCTGTCACACAGAAGCCCATGTTTGAGGCACCCAGGAGATGGTTCCTATATGGCATAAATATGATGGCGCCTGCCCGGTGAAAAAAGACACAGGGAAGGTAGGAAGTACTCCCAGCAATCTCTGGGACTAGAAAATGGTAACTATAAGATCCTAAACCTTAGAAGTGTGAGATCTTGATGCTTTTTGTATTTTCTGAAATGATTCTCCTTCTCTTTTCCCTTAGCATTAAGAAAAATCATTTAAAATTATCAGTCTGTCTGAACTGTGAAAAGGAGTTACCAAAGAAGAGAGGTAAGCATTATCCAATCACTGCAGCTGGAATTAGAGGCCATCCAAGAAAATGTGAAATCATGTGGGCAGCTTCTTCCCACCTGGAATTTTCTTCTAGGACTCATGCTACCAGGAACTTGATAGGTTCCACTTTTAGATAATAAGAAGTTGTTCCCTAACAATCATAATCTGACCTAATAATAGACGCCTCACAACTGGACCAGTAAGCAACATCACGATAAAGGGAGAAAATACTGAAGTTGTCCAAGATTTCATTTTACTTGGGTCCACAATCAATGCCCATGGAAGCAGCAGTTAAATCAAATGATGTATTGCATTGGGCAAATGTGCTGCAAAAGACCTCTTAAAAGTGTTAAAAAGCAAAGGTGCCATTTTGAAGACTAAGGTAAGTGATCCAAGCCATAGTATTTTCAACTGCCTCATATGCATGTGAAAGCTGGACAATAAATAAGGAAGGCTGAAGAAGAATTGATGTATTTGAATTATGGTGTTGGTGAAGAATATTCTATATACCATGGACTGACAGAAGAACAAACAAATCTGTCTTGGAAGAAGCACAGCCAGAATGCTGTACTTAGAAGCAAGGATGGCGAGACTTCGTCTCACATACCTTGGACATGTTGTTAGGAGGGAACAATCCCTGGAGAAGGATGTCACACTTGGCAAGTAGAGGGTCAGCAAAAAAGAGGAAGCCCCTCAACAAGATGGATTGATACAGTGGCTGCAACAGTGGGCTCAAACATAGCAACAATTGTGAGGATGGTGCAGGACTGGGCAGTGTTTTGTTCTGTTGTACGTGGGGTCGCTATGAGTTGGAACCAATTCTACGGCACTTAACAACAACAACGATAGCAGCTACTGCTGCACCAGTTGTTCCAGTCTCTGTGCACCACTTTCTTATTTAATCCTCACAACTCTATTCCACAAATGAGGCAACAGATTCACAGAGGTTATGGGACTGGCTCAAGTCACACAGCTAAGGTTTAAACCCAAGTTCTAAAAATCTGCATCACCACAAACCATCATTTTGCCTCAGCTCGCTATGACTTTTGCTTCAAACAGAATCACAGGTTTCTTTTCCTTGTGGTTTCAGAAGCAGAGACCCAGAAGAAATACTTCAGGGTAACAGTTCTTCCAAGATGTCACAATTCTGGAGGGTGCAAATGGTTAACAGGTGTCATGGATTGAATTGTGTCCCCCAAAAATATGTGTATCAATTTGGCTAGGCCATGACCCCCAGTATTGTGTGATTGTCCACCATTTTGTCATCTCATGTGATTTTCCTATGTGTTATAAACCCTACCTCTATGATGTTAATAAGGTGGGAGAGATGGCAGTTATGTTAATGAGGCAGGACTAAATCTACAAGATTGGATTGTGTCTTGAGGCAATCTCTTTTGAGATATAAAAGAGAGAAGTGATCAGAGAGATTGGGGGACCTCATACTAACAAGAAAGCAGTGCCAGGGGCAGAGGGCATCCTTGGAACCCAAAGTTCCTGCACAGAGAAGCTCCTGTCTAGGGGAAGACTGATGAGAAGGACCTTCCTCCAGAGCCAATAGACAGAGAAAGCCTTCCTCTGGAGCTGATGCCCTGAATTTGGACTTCTAGCCTACTAGACTGTGAGAAAATAAATTTCTCTTTGCTAAAGCCATCCACCTGTGGTATTTCTGTAATAGCAGCACTAGATGACTAAGACAACAGGCTCAGCTGCTAAGGTTGGAAGTTCAAGTCCACCCAGAGGCACCTAAGAAGAAAGGGCTGGTGATCTACTTCCAAAAAATCAGCTATTGAAAACCCTGTGGAGCACAGTTCTACTCTGACACACATGGCGTCACCATGAGTCAGAGCTGATTTGACAGCAACTTTTTTTTTTTTTAGTTTTTTTTTGTACTTTGGCCTTCCACGCCTGGTAGTAGATGAACATCTGTAGGACTTCATTAAGATTTCTCCTTGTTTAGATTTTAATGTTCTCAAAATATGGCTTCTAGTTACCACTAGAGTTGGCAGCACGATAGAAAAATGGAAAGGAACTTCCCTTCCCCAGACAGGAAGAAATGGGTGATCAAAGATTTACTGACCAACAGCAGAAAACACTGACAGATAAGTGTGCAAAGGGTGCCCATTTTTTTCTCTGAAAGATTTTGCACTATATACACATTATTATTTCAAAAGTTTCCTGGTGCCCACAGGACCTGTAACACATCATCCTAATGAGAAACTTTTCAAAACTATTTTCCAAGAATCAATGCGTTTTTGAAAGGGAAAAACCAAGCATACTGTACTCAAAAACAAAAGTTACAGATTACACATGCAGTAAGGCAGCTTATTAAACTTATTTTAAAAACCCTTAAGTTTTGAAAATAGTGCTGGAGATGGGTTAAGGGATAATTTAGTGGTTTTTTCCCCTTGGAGAACATCTGAGAACATTTTCTCTAATAATAAAGGGCAAAGTACATGCAGTTGTGTAAACCGCAAATACTCTACTAGTGTGAGCACGGAAGGAGATCGCCAATTTGAAAAAAAAGACCTTTTTGGCATCTTCCACATAAACCCTCTCTCTGGCGGTCGCCGGAGGTCAGTAATGTGGTCGTACAGCAGGGAAAGAAGCAATTCTTCTTGAGCAGGGGCTAGAAACATTCCGTGTGGGAGACTATATCTCAGATGAGGGTAAAGAGAGCACATGTACACTACGTGGACTTGCAAACTCAGAAAGGATTTCTCTTGTCATCGCTTTTATTCTATTTTTTTTCCTTCAGCTGAGGTATTCTGAAAGCCGCGTTCCGACGCTCCGCAGAACTCAATAAAAATCTAGGAGACTGGGCCCCAGGCAGGGAGTGGGAAGGAATGAATTAAAGGCAGTACTCAAGTTTTTGATAACCTTAGCAAAAATCAAAGGATATGGGAACAAACAGCCCCGATGTAGGTATATTTGTTGCAAAACCAGCAATAACAGAGCGCCGAGGAAAAAGAGGCAGAACAGGGAGCTGAGTGCCAAGGGAAGCTGGGTGAGGGAAGAATAGCCTCGCAGGCGAGGTTCGAGCGCGAAGCGAGGCTGGATGATTTGGCCCGGCGCTTCTCCAACTCCTCCAAATTACCTGAGGATCTCATTAAAACGCAGATTCTCATTCTCTCTGTCTGGGGTAGGGGTGGGGGGTGGGGGGTCTGAGATTCTACATTTCAAACAAGCTGTTAGGTATTACAGCTACTGCTGGTCCGCGGACCAAGCTTTGAGCACCAAGGGATTTGCCTATGGTGGTGAAGGAATTTCGGGTTAGACGGGAAAGGAGCCGGGCTTTCTGAAAACGATACACTTCTGGAATAGCAATGACCTCAAAAGGAGCAAAGATAGAAACAAAACTGATGGGAAGGGAAGGACCCGAAAACCAACTAATATGGAACACAGCCTCGGAGTTTTTATTCCCAGCAGGGACACTGGATGGAAGGGAAGAAGGGAGGTGCTCACCCTCTGGCTCTAGAAGAAAACGTCACGAGGGATGAGCTAGAGGCTCTTTGGAAAGGGCAGGAGTCGTGCACCTGAAGACGGTAGGCTCCTGGACTGGTCGCCTGCGGGGGGATGTGGAGGCTGGGGCCGATGGGGGCCCTGGGGCCCGGCCCGCTCTTACCTGCGCTCTCCCTGATCCGTGTAGACGTTGAGGAAGAGCCCCTCCCTGGTGTCCTGGTACACCGGACCCGAGAAGCTGAGCTGCAGCTCGTAGCGGCTCCCGGACTGCAGGGTCTCGCCAAGCTCCAGCACCATGTACTGTGTGTCTAGCGTAAACCACACGTCGTCCACAGGCACGCGACCCACGGTGGCGTCCCCAGTGCTCGAGGACAGGGGACCCCGCACCTCAGCGCGCTCGCAGTCCAGGGAGAGGCTGTGCAGCAGCAGCTGCTTTGTGGACACCTCGCAGCGCACGGTGATGTTCACGCGGCCGGTGAAGCGCAACGACGGCGCCGAGAGGTCATCCGGCAGCAGCCGAGGCCACAGCTCCAGCTCGTAGTGCAGCGGCACGAGCCAGGAGGGCAGGCGCAGCTGGTCCCAGGGCCCGGGGGGTCGCCAGTTTCGTGGAGTGGGCGCCGCAGCCGGCTCGCGCTCAGGGCCAGGCTGCGAGGTCGGCGGCGACTCCTCCCGCTGGAGGGAAGGAGAGGGTGCGGCGCCCGGGACCCCGCGGCCACACAGCTCCGACAGCTCAACGCGCGCGCAGTGACCATACAGGGCGGCGATTACGGCCAGAGCCAGCAGAAGCGCGGCCGCCAGCCCCACCAGCAGCGCGGCCACCGTGCGGCTTACATAGAAGCCGGAGCTGGAAGAGGGCCTCATTGCTGGGGCTTGGGGCGTGGGCAAGGTGGGAGCCTAGCCACAGTGGCCGTAGCTCAGACCCTAGACTACGGTGCTCAATGATGGGACCCCCCCGTCCCTCCTCTCTCGTACTGTCCGTCCTCCTCCTCGAAGAGCCTGGGAGGACTGGTCGGCAGGAGACAGAGGTTGGGACCACAGCTTCCCCCTCCCAGCTAATCAGATCCAGGTCCCTGCCTTCCTACCCCCCGCCCCCGCCAGAGCCCGGGAAAAAGGCGGATCCGGCGCACCATGGCGCGCAACGCTTCGGGTCCAAAGGGAAAGATTGCGCAGAAGAGGCTTCCAGGGTCGGCTTGGGGAGGAGGTGGTCAGACCAAGCTAAAATCTGGACACCTCTGACAAGGATATTTGGATTAATGGGATTTGCTGGGGCGTGCCCCGGTAAAGTTTCAAGTCTTGTCGAAAAGAGGACAGGTACAGAGCACCCTCGGCTCCTTGGCGCAGTGACGACCCGCCGGCAACACACCTATTTGGCCGCCACCAGGCACTTGGTGCACTAGTGGGTGGGGTAGGGGCTTGAGGAGCAGGATTTTGGGGGACGCACTCTGAAATGACCCTGGTGGCTGCGCCGTTAGAACAGATTTAAGGAGCCAAATCTTTGGCCCTTAATTCTCCTCTGAATAAGCCCGGGGTGCTCGCGGCCCAGGCTGTGAGTGCGAGGTGGAGAGTCCAGAGTAGAGAGAGTGGAGCTGCAAGGGGGGGGGGGGGGTGAGAGAAAGGTAGGAAGCCTGGCGTCTGCTTCTTCCCGACCAAGGGGAGGAGAGGGCCCGCCTTACCTCGGAGAGGGACCCTGCGAAAAGCGACTTCTGCCCGGGCCGGCTTTCCAGTTCTCGGGCGGGTCTGACTCTCCGCACGAAAACTCCCCTGCCCAGAGGAAAGAAAAGTCTTGCTTTCAAAACCAGCCAGTTTAAAGCAAAGAGAATGAAATAATCTGGCGGCCAGCCTCCCTACCCGGAAACCACAAGGCTGGAACTCGTTTCCCAGGCGGTACCCTAGCGGGTGAGGTCTTTGGCATGCCCCGCATCTGTTTGCTATTTAGCTGGTGCGCCTGGGAGAGTTCCCGGGCTTGTGCGCTGGGTTTGGAGTCTGCACGCACGCACGAACTCGAGTGAATTGGGGATGGAATTACAAGTACTCAGGAGGCGCGGGGGCAAGGGAGAGGACGGTGGCTAAAGATCCTGCTGGTGGCGAAAGTTTATTTGAGTGTATCCAGTCTTTAGCCTCCTTTAGCTTTTCAGAGCGAAGAGGATTTTCCGTCGCAGCTATAAAACGGCATTCGCTTTCCTACTTTGAACTGTATCTTCCTTGCAACAAGGAAACTCTTCCACCTGGGTTCAGAGAGAGGTAGACCACAGTGATTCTCCTGGGAATCCCTGCTCCTGAAGCTGAAATTAATCATTTCAACTAAAACGCCTCCGGAACAAGACAGGGAAAAGGAAGGAGATTTGACACCAAGCTCAGGCAGATGGTTGTGCTGTAACCTGTGGACCCGTCTCCTGATTCCAATTGGATTTACTTTCTTCAGAAACGTAACAAACATATTTAAAAATAATTGTGACCACATGCATCACTCTCAGAAGGTCCTGGGTAGACCTAAGGGAGAAGTTTCTTCTATTTCTCTCTACATGCCTATGACTACCGCAAATCAAGCTGTCAGGTTTGTGAGGTGCCGTTCTCGCAGGGAATCACGGTTTAGGTTATTGTCAGGGATTGTCACATTCACGAAGCTAAGTAATTACTGGCCTTGCAAGCCCCTGAACAATTTCTTAGGGATTTTGAACGATTTTAGACTTCCAAGAGAAGGTGAAAATAGAAGTCAGTAACAGGATTGCTTCAGGTCCCTCCCCTCAGTCACATAAAACTCTACTGAAAAGTGTATGTTGTTCTTGTTAGATGCCACTGAGTTGGTTTCGACTCATAGCAACCCTATGTACAACACTGCCCCCTCCTGCTCCATCCTCACAATGGTTGCTATGTTTGAACCCATTGTTGCAGCCACTGTGTCAATCCATCTCGTTGAGGAGGTTCTTCTTACTGTGAACCTCTATTTTACCAAGTATGATGTCCTTCTCCAGGGACTGGCCCCTCCTGATAACATGTCCAAAGTACATGAGATGAAGTCTTGCCTCCTCACTTCCAAGGAGCACTCTGGCTGTATTTCTACCAAGACAGACTTGTTCATTCTCCTGGCAGTCCATGATATATTCAATATTCTTCCCTAACACCATAATTCAAAGTATCAATTCTTCTTTGGTTTTCATTATTCATTATCCAGCTTTAGCATGCATATGAGGTGATTGAAGATACAATGACTTGGGTCAGGCACACCTTAATCCTCAAAGTGACAACTTTTCAACACTTTAAAGATGTCTTTTGCAGCAGATTTGACCGAGGCAATATGTCGTTTGATTTCTTGACTGCTGCTTCCATGGATGTTGATTGTGGATCCAAGTAAAATGAAATCCTTGACAAAGTCAATCTTTTCTCTGTTTATCATGATGTTGCTTATTGGTCCAGTTGTGAGGATTTTTGTTTTCTTCACGTTGAGGTGTAATCCGTACTGAAGACTGTGGTCTTTGATCTTCATCAGTAAGTGCTTCAAGTCCTCTTCACTTTCAGCAAGCAAGGGTGTTTGGTCTGCATATCGCAGGTTGTCAATGAGTCTTCCTCCAATTCTGATGCCCTGTTCTTCTTCATATAATCCAGCTTCTCAGATTATTTGCTCCACATGCAGATTGAACAAGTATGGTAAAAGGATACAACCCTGACGCACAGTTTTCTTGATTTTAAACCATGCAGTATCCCCTTGCTCTGTTCTAGTGACTACCTCTTGGTCTATGTACAGGTCCCACATGAGCACAATTAAGTGTTTGGTAATTTCCATTCTTCACAATGTTATACATAATTTGTTATGATCCACACAGTCAAATGCCATTGCATAGTCAGTAAAACACCGGTAAACATCTTTCTGGTATTCTCTGCTTTCAGCCAAGATCCATCTGACATTAGCAATGATATCCCTTGTTCCATGTCCACTTCTGAATCCAGCTTGAATTTCTGGCCGTTCCCTGTTGATGTACTGCTGCAATAATTCTCGAATGACCTTCAGCAAAATTTTACTTGAATGAAATATTAATGATATTGTTCGATTATTTCTGCATTCGGTTGGATCACCTTTCTTTGGAATGGGTACAAATACGGATCTCTTCCAGTTGGTTGACTAGGTAGCTGTCTTCCAAATTTCTTGGCATAGATGAGTGAGGGCTTCCAGTACTGCATCCATTTGTTGAAACATCTCAGTTGGTATTCTGCCAATTCCTGGAGCCTTATTTTTCACCAGTGCCTTCAGTGCAGCTTGGACTTCTTCCTTCAGTACCATCGGTTCTTGATCATATGCTACCTCCTGAAATGGTTGAACATCGATCAGTTCTTTTTGGTACAGTGACTCTGTGTAGTCCTTCCATCTTCTTTTGACGCTTCCTGAGTCATTCAATATTTTACCCATAGAATCTTCAAAATTACTACTCAAGGACTGAATTTTTTCTTCAGTTCTTTCAGCTTGAGTAATGCCGAACATGTTCTTCCCTTTTGGTTGTCTAACTCCAGGTCTTTGCACATTTCATTATAATACTTGACTTTGTCTTCTCAAGCCACCCTTTGAAATCTTCTGTTCAGCTCTTTTACATGATATTTCTTCCATTGGTTTTAGCTACTCTATGTTCAAGAGCAAGTTTCAGAGTCTCTTCTGACATCCATTTTGGTCTTTTCTTTCTTTCTTGTCTTTTTAATGACATTTTTGCTTTCTTTATGTATGATGTCCTTCCACAGCTCTTCTGGTCTTTGGTCACTAGTGTTCGGTGCGTCAAATCTTTTCTTGAGATGGTCTCCAAATTCAGGTGGGATATACTCAAGGCCGTATTTTGGCTCTTGTGGACTTGTTCTAATTTTCTTCAGCTTCAACTTATATTTAACAGAAGAAATTTAGGAAATCCACAAATATGTGAAAATTAAACAACATACCCTTAAATAACCAGTGGGTCAAAGAAGAAATCACAAAGGAAATTAGAAAATACTTGGAAATGAATGAAAATGAAAATATAGCATACAAAACTTATGGGATCATCTAAAGCAATGCTTAGAGGAAATTTTATAGCTGTAAACACCTGTATTAAAAAAAGAAGATCTCAAATCAAAAGTCTAAACTTTCTCCAGTGCACACTGAAAAAAGAAGAGCAAACTAAACCCAAACAAGAAAAAGAAAAACAGTTATAAAGATTAGAACAGAGAGAAATGAAATAGAGGGTAGAAAAAACAACAAAACCAAAAGTTGGTTCTTTGAAAAGATCGACAAAGTTGACGAACCTATAGCTAGATTGGCCAAGAAAAAAAGATGATTCAAATTACTAAAATCAAGAGCAAAAGAAGGCATATTATTACCAAAAAAGATAATAAGGGAATACTATGAACAATTGTATGCCAATAAATTAGATAACCTGGTGTAATAGACACGGAGCCCTGGTGGCACACTGGTTAAGTGCTTGGCTGCTAACTGAAAAGTTTGCAGTTTGAACCCACCAGCCGCTCCATAAGAGAAAGATGTGGTAGTCTGTTTCTGTAAAGATTTACAGCCTTGGAAACCCTGTGGGGCAGTTCTACTCTGTCCTATAGGGTCATTATGCATTGGAATCGATTCAACAGCAATGGGTTTGGTTTTTTTGGTTTAGTGTAATGGACAGAATCCTAAAGGGAAAAAAAACATTGAAAGTGACTCAAGAAGAAATAGAAAATCTTTATAGGCCTATAATTAGTAAAAAGATTGAGTAAGTAATTTAAAACTTCACACAAAGAAAAAGGCTAAGACAAAATGGCTCCATTGGTGAATTTTACCAAACTTTTAAAGAATTAACACCAATCCTTCATGAACTCCTCCAAAAACATACAAAGACAGCACAAGAAAAGAAAGCTACAGATCAATATCCCTTATGAAAATAGATGAAAAGGCCTCAACAAAATACTAGCAAACTAAATCCAGCAACATGTAAAAAGGATTGTACACTATGACCAAGTGGGAGTTGTCCTAGGAATTCAGAGTTGGTTCAACATATGAAAATCAATCGAGGTAATACACGCTTTTAATAGGATAAAGGACAAAAACCAGGTGATCATCCCAATAGATGCAGAAAAAGCATTTGACACAATTTAACACCCTTTTAAAGGAGCCCTGGTGGTGCAATGGTTAAGTGGTTGGCTGCTAATTGAAAGGCTGGAGCACCCAGTGGCTCTGAGGGAGAAATACCTGTCAAACTGCTTCCATAATAATTATAGCCAAGAAAATCCTGCAGGACAGTTTACTCTGTTGTATGGGATCCCTATGAGTCCAAATCGACTCGATGGCAACAACAACACCCTTTTATGATAAAAACAGCCAAAAAACTAGGAATAGAAAGAAGGAACTTCCTTAACCTGATAAAGGGCATCTATGAAAACCCACAGTTAAGATCATACATAATGGTGACAGAGTGAAGCATTCTCCACAAAGATCAGAAACAAGACAAAATGTCCATTTTTGCCACTTCAATTTAACATTACACTGGAGTTTCTAGCCGGGGTAATTAAGCAATGAAAATAAATAAATGTCATCTAGACTGAAAAAGAAGTAAAACTATCTCTATTTTCAGATAAAATAATCCTGTATATAGAAAACCCTAAAGATTTCACACACAAAAAATATATTAGAACTAACAAATTCACCAAAGTTGCAGAATGTAAGATCAGTATACAAAAATTCATTACATTTATGTACGTTAGCAATGAACAATCCAAAGTTGAAATTAAGAAAACAATTCTACTTACAATAGCATCAAAAAGAATAAAATACTTAGGGATAAATTTAACAAAATAAGTGCAAGAATTGCACACTGAAAACTACAAAACATCAATGAAAGAAATTAAGAAAGACTTAAATTCACAGATTGGAAAACTGAATATTGTTAAGATGATAATGCTCCCAAAATTGGTCTACAGATTCAACTCAATCCCTACCAAAACCACAGCTTCTTTTTTTTTTAGAAATTGACAAGCTGATTCTAAAATTCCTATGGAAATGCAAGGGATCCCTATTCACCAAGACAATCTTAAAAAAAAAAGAACAAAGTTGGAGGACTCACACTTCCCAATTTGAAAACTGACTACAAAGCTACAGTAATCTAGACTGTATGATACTGGCATACAGAAGGAAATTAGATCCATGGAGTAGAAGTGAGAATCCAGAAAAAAGTCCATAGATTTATGGTCAACTGATTTTTGACAAGGCTGCCAAAATAATTCTACATGGAAAGAATAGTCTTTTCAACAGATGGTGCTGGGACAACTGGATATCCTCATGCAAAAGAATGAAGTTGGAGCCTCACTTCACACCATACAAAAAAGTAGATCCAAATGGACAACGACATAAATGTAAGAGCTCAAACTATAAAACTCTTGGAAGAAAACACAGGGGTAAATCTTTATGACCTTGGATTTGGTAATGGATTCTTAGATATGGCACCAAAAGCACAAGCAACAAAAGAAAAAACAGACAAATTGGACTTCGTCAAAATTAAAAACTACTGTGCCTCAAAGGATACTAAAAACAAAGTGAAAAGATAGCCAGAATGGAATAAAATATTTGCAAATCATATATCTAATGAGGGTCTAGTATCCAGAATATATAAATCATTCTTAAAACTCAACAACAAAAAGACAAATAGCCCAACCTAAAAATGCACAAAAGATTTTAATACACATTTCTCCAAAGAAGATATAAAAGTGACCAATAAGTACATGAAAAGATAAACAGATTAGACAGGCCCATAAAACAAAACAAGACCAAAAGGGCACACCAGCCCAGGGGCAAGGACGAGAAGACAGGAGGGGACAGGAAAGCTGGTAATAGGGAATCTAAGGTCAAGAAGGGAGAGTGTTGACATGTCGTGGAGTTTGTAACCAATGTTACAAAGCAATGTATGTACTAATTGTTTAATGAGAAGCTAGTTTGTTCCATAAACCTTCATCTAAAGTACAATTTAAAAAAAAAAGATTTAAAAAAAGAAAAGATACTCAAACACCAGTAGTCATTAAGGAAATGCAAATCAAAACCACTACTTCATACTCACTAGGATGGCTATAATTTAAAAAAAAAAAAAAAAGACCATGGAGGCTGGATGAACACCTGAAACTATTGCCCTGAGATAATCTTTAAAACTTAAATCAAAATTATCCCCTGAAGTCTTCCTAAAACCAAACACTAGTTTAGCTTAACTAGTAAAGAATGTCTGCCTTGAGCATTATGATCTTTTAAGAACTGTCTATATGGGATCAAACTGACAACAACAACTTGAAAGACTAGATAGAAATCTTAAGGGGCAGTAAGTTTATGTTAACGGCAGAGAAACAACTTAGAAAAGGAGGGTGAGAATGGTTGCCCAACTTGAAAAAATGTAATCAACATTACTGAATTGTAGATGTAGAAATTGCTGAGTTGGAGTACGTTCTGCTGTGTATATTGTCAACAACAACAAAAATAAATAAATTTTTTTTTTAAAAAAGGAAAATAACAAGTGTTGTCTAGGATATGGAGAAACTGGAACTCTCATGCCTTGCTGGTGGAAATATAAAATGGTGTAGCTGCTGTGGAAAACAGTTTGGCAGTTTTACAAAAAGCTAAATATAGAGTACCACATGACCCAGCAATTTCACTCTTATGTATACCAAGAGAATTAAAAACATGAGTCCAAATGAAAACTTGTACATGAATGTTCATAACAGCATTATTCATAATAGCCAGAAAGTGGAAATAACACAAAAGTCTATCAACTGATGAATGGGTAAACAATTGTGGTATATCCATACAATGGAATATTATTTGTCAATAAAAGAAATGAAGTTCTGATACATGCTACAACGTGGATGAACCTTGAAAACATCATGCTAAATGAAAAAAGCCCTACGCAAAGGCCACGTACTGTATGGTTCTATTTTTATGAAATGTCCAGAATAGGCAAATCCATCAACACAGAAAATAGATTAGTAGTTTTACGGAGCTGGGGGGTTGAGGGGGTAAGGAATGGAGAATGGCCGCTAATGGATACAGGGTTTCTTTTAGAGGTGATGAAAATGTCCTGGAATTAGATAATGATTGCACAGTTTTGTGACTGTACTGTAAACCACTGAATTGTGCATCTTTAGAAGGGTGAATTTTATGGTATGTGAATTATATCTAGAAAAAAAAAAAAAAATCCAGCATCCCCAGAGATAAAGATAGAGCTTTTCCTGTCCACCTGTAAATGAACTCTATTCTCACAACCGTAGTTTGTTTAACTATTCTCTTATTGATGGGACACTTGGATTATTTCCAGCTTTTGCTAATGCAAGCATCGCTGCACTGAATAACCTTATACGAGTGTAACTTAGTTCATGTTCATTTATACTGTAGGATGAATTCCCAGAAGGGGAATTAACTGGGTAAAAACATAAATGCATGTGTAATATTGATAGATATTGCCAAATGGCCCTGATAAGGAATGTACTACTTAGAATATAAGCTTGCCTGCTCCCCACGCCCCCGACCCCTGTCTTGGCTTTTTGCTGAACTAATAATAGGTGGGAAATAGTATTTCAATGTAATTTCTCTTACTGTAAGTGACGTAGAATATCATTTACTTTTTTAAATGCACCCTTTCATTTTTTTTTCTGACTACATGTTCATGTCCTTTGACTATTTTTTCTATTGGATTTTATTTCTTAATTTCTAAGAGCTCTCAATATTAGGGAGATTAGCCCTTTGTTGGTGATTGAGGTGCAAATGTTTCTCCCTTTTTGTCATTTAGATTTCAATTTTGCTTATATTGTTTTCCCCAGCGAATATAAAAATAATACATTTCCACTGGAAAAATATATAAAAGCATTTTTTTAAAAACTGTTAGTGACATGAATCCAATTGCCCAAAAAGAGCCACTGTTAACATATTCGCTTTGTCTTTTTTTTAATTACATAATTTTATTTTGTTGTTGTTTGCTTTGTCTTTGTCATATGTATTTTACTTAGTTGATATCATATAGTTTAAACAACTTTGCCCCTCTTTCTTCAGCTAATTCCTTCTTAAATACTTGCCCATATAATTTCCTTAATGAAGCATCTACCCTCAATGAAATGGCATTAAAAAATACATATACAAAATATATCTGAAACAAATAAAACAGCACAAAATTCTGTAGAATATGACTCTTTCAGAGTCCTTTCAGGAAACAAAACCCTTGTCATGTAGTTTAACTATTTGCCGTCAAGTTGGTTCCGACTCATGGCAACCGCAGGAACAACAGAATGAAATCTCACCCAATCCTGCCCCATCTTCACAATCATTGGTATGCTTGAGTCTATTGTAGTTTAATAAAAATAAAAACAAACTCTGTCAAGTTGATTCCAATCCATAGTGACCCCATCTGTTACAGAGTAGAACTGCTCCATAGAGTTTTCTTGGCTGAAATCTTTACGGAAGCGGATCACTAGGCCTTTCTTCTATGGTACCGCTGGGTGGTTTCCATCCACAAATCTTTAGGTTAATAGTCCCACACAGTTTATGCCACCCAGGGACCTCTCGTAGTTTAATAGGAGGGATGTAACCAAGGAACTGGTTTCAGTGATTTGGAAGAACTGCAAAATCAAACAGAAGATGGTGAGGCAACCCAGCCAGTAACAGCAGTAGGAAGCCCTTGCCACCCCTTAAGGCTGGTGCGACAAGGGAAAGAAGAGGTGGTGTTAGCGGTTTCCAGGAGCAAGAGTCACCTGGCAGGAGCTGAGAGCATGGAGGAGGCACATACTTATCCCACAGAGGAGATTCAGGCAGCACCGGAGACACCATCCAAAGCCGAGAGAGAAGGATGGAATTACCTGGCCTCTCCTCTCCATCCACTCTTCAACCTCCCACCAAGTCTTCTCTTTGGCTGAACCTAACAGGAAATCAGTTGGCAAAGAAGCCTGATAAATGTCATTTGTGGGGCCAGACCTTGGCAATCCAGAGCATATCAGGGGAAGGGAGGGAAATGGATCTGAGGGTATGCAGGCCTAGGACCAGTTCTGTAACTGACATACAACAACAAAAAAAATGTGATTCTATGATTCAGAAAAGAAAGTTTAAAAGGGAATTATAGGTCATGAAAGTTAAGGAAAGACTGAGAAACCATCATCATCAACCGTAGGTGACTAAGGATACGTGATGACTAAATGCAACGTGGTATCCTGGACTGGATCCTAGGACAGGAAAAGGACATTAGTAGAAAAGCTGATGAAATCCGAACAGAGCCTAGAGTTCAATTAATAGCAATGTACCAGTGTTAATCTCTTAGTTTTGACAAATGTACATTTGTCATCTTACATCCTAAGGTAAGGTATTAATTTAACATTAGGGAAAATTAGATAAGGATATATGAGAACTCTGAACCAGCTTTGTAACTTTTCTATAAATCTAAAACTATTCTCCAAAAAAACATTCGTTTAAAAAAAAGATATTACAATGGTCAAGTGAAAAGGGAGAAAGAAAAGTATAGAGAAGTGTGAATAAACTGCTACCACTAGTATTAAAAAAAAAAAAGATGTATGCATATCTATAAAAATATTCATGTTGCCCTTGAGGGTGTGAAATGGGTGACTGGGGTACAGAAGCAGGAATAAGACATTTCACTCTCCACCCTTTTGTATCTTTGGAATTTGTGTCATCTACTTAAAACAAAGGAGTTACAGAACACACTGAAGGCTGAAGTTATCAGAGCAGATTTTGTAGAAGAGGTACAAACAGAGCTAGATTTTGCAGATCTGGTGTTAGGACAGAGTCATGAAGAAAGTTTCTGACGTACTGGGCTGGAGATACCAAGAGGACTAAGAGGTGATAGAGGTGAGCTGCCTCTGCTTAGAGCAGGGTGAGGATTCCGTAAGGAGCCTGGCTAGCTGGAAAAGAGTGGGAGTGCTTGGTTAGAGAGGGTGGCCAGATTCCAGAGAACTCAGAAAGCCTGTTTTTGGAAAAATTGTTTGTTGCTTGTTCTTATATAGCTGAATCTAGTTCGAAAGACAAAAAGAGGGACTTCCTTTTCTTTTTGTGATGTGTTGTAGCAGAAACCACTAGTTGTTCCTTAATGTCTGTCTCCCCCACAATTTACATAATAGAATTTGTAACAGGGCACTTGGTGCCCAGAGTTAAAAATCACATTTGAGTCTCCCTTGCAGCTAAGTGTGGCCATATGACTAAGTGTTAGCCAGCAGGATATTGGTGGAAGTCCCATGTGGCAGTTTCTGGGAATTTTGTTTTCTTTCTTTGTTTCTTCCTCTATCCCAGTCTCTCTTCCTTTTTACCATGAGGACATCAGGCCTCACCTTGACGCCACAGAGCACTATGTCAGACTGCATTATCTACCCAGACTTTTTACAAAGTAAAATAAACTTCTTGGTTTAGTCTCTGTTGTTTAGATTAACTTAATCCTATTCTCTTACTCACAAATTTCTCATTTATGATGAGGAGAGACACAAAGCACCATAAAAATACGGTCATTCTCAGAAAAGATAATTAAAAACACTTCACTGCTTCTACTGGAGAGATGTTAGTTCCCTTAGAAGTATTCCTCATATCTTATAAGACTTTTTCACATGCAGGTTCTCATTTCAGTCTCACACACACACGTGCACGTGCGTACACACAATCCTATCTGGTTTCATTAGTTACACATGTATAAATGAAGCACTAAGCTCAAAGAGCTCAAGTGACTTACCCAGAGCTACACAGTGAGAAATGAAGATGGAAGTCCAAACCCTGATCTTCCTAATGCTTATTTTAAATTTCTTTAACAAAATTTTAAATAAATAAAACTCACACAAAAAATTGCATAAAACAGAATACAGCTTAACAAATTATTGTAAAGCAAACATGGATGTAATCACCACCAGGTCAAAAAATAAACATTATCACCTGTTACCGTCAAGTTGATTCCGACTCATAGTGACTCTATAGTTCAGAGTAGAATTGCCCCATAGGGTTTCCAAGGAGCGACTGGTGGATTCGAACTGCTGACCTTTTGGTTAGCAGCCGTAGCTCTTAACCACTGCGCCACCAGGGTTTCTAAACATTACCAGTACCCCTAGAAATTCCTTACATTTCGCTTCCCAATGACAACCCCCTCCCATAAGTAACTACTATCCTCAATTTTATGATAGTCACTTCCTTTGCTTTCTTTGTTATCTTACTGCCTAATTGTGCATCCCTAATCCCTATTTGGAGCTCTGGTGGTGCAATGGTTAAAGGGCTTGACTGCTAACCAAAAATATCAGCAGCTTGAATCCACCAGCCGCTCCTTGGAAACCCAACGGGGCAGTTCTACTCTGTCCTATAGAGTTGCTCTGAGTCGGAATCAATTCAACTGCAACGGGTTTGGTTTTTGGGTTAATCCCTATGTATTCCACCACATGTATATCAGGTTGTCATACTGTGGTGTCTTGTGTGTTGCTGTGATACTGGTAGCTATGACACTGGTATTTCAAATACCAGCAGGGTCACCCACAGTGAACAGGTTTCAGCTGAACTTTCAGACTAAGACAGGCTAGGAAGAAGGACCTGGCAGTCTACTTTGGAAAAAAATTGGCCAGTGAAAACCTTATGAATAGCAGGGAAACATTGTCTGGTACAGTGCTGGAAGATGAGCCCCTCAGCTTGGAAGGCACTCAACTGGGAAAGAGCTGCCTCCTCAAAGTAGACTCAACCTTAATGACATAGATGGAGTCAACCTTTCGGGACCTTCATTTACTGGGGTAGCACGACTGAAAATGAGAATAAACAGCTGCAAACATCCATTAATAATCAGAACATGGAATGTACAAGGTATGAATCTAGGAAAATTGGAAGTCTTCAAAAATGAAATGGAACACATAAACATTGATATCCTAGGCATTAGTGAGCTGAAATGGACTGGTAATGGCCATTTTGAATCAGACAATCATATGGTCTACTATGCCAGGAATGACTAGTTGAAGAGGAATGGTGTGGCATGCATTGTCAAAAAGAACATTTCAAGATCTATCCTGAAGTACACCACTGTGTACTTCAGTGATAGGATAATATCCATATGTCTACAAGGAACACCAGTTAATACGACTATTGTTCAAATTTACACAGTAACCACTAATGCCAAAGATGAGGAAATTGAAGATTTTTACCAACTTCTGCAGTCTGAAATTGATCAAACATGCAATGAAAATGAGTTAATAACTACTGGTAATTGAATGCAAAAATTGTAAACAAAGAAGAAGGATCTGTAGTCGGAAAATATGGCCTTGGTGATAGAAATGAGGCTGGAGATCACTTGATAAAATTTTGCAAGATCAACGACTTATTCATTGCAAATACCTTTCTCAACAACATAACCGGCAACTATACACGTCGACTTCGCCGGGTGGAATACACAGGAATCAAATCTAGTACATCTGTGGAAAGAGGTGATAGAGAAGCTCAATATCATCAGTTAGAACAAGACTAGGGGCTGAATGCGGAACTAACCATCAGTTGCTTATATGCAAGTTCAAGTTGAAGCTGAAGAAAATTAGAACAAGTCCACAACAGCCAAAGTATGACGTTGAGTATATTTGGAGATCATCTCAAGAATAGATTTTATGCACCGAACACTAAAGACTGAAGAACAGACAAGCTGTGGAAAGACATCAAGGACATCATACATAAAGAAAGCAAAACGTCATTAAAAAGACATGAAAGAAAGAAAAGACCAAAATGGATGTCAGAAGAAACTCTGAAACTTGCTCTTGAATGTCAAGTAGCTAAAACCAACAGAAGAAATGATTACATAAAAGAGCTGAACAGAAGATTTCAAGGGGCAGCTTCAGAAGACAAAGTCAAGTATTATAATAAAATGTACAAAGACGTGGAGTTAGAAAACCAAAAGAAAAGAACATGCTCAGCATTACTCAAGCTGAAAGAACTGAAGAAAAAATTCAAGCCTTGAGTTGCAATTTTGAAGGATTCTATGGGCAAAAACCATAACAAATTATGGATGACATTGCGAAGAATGGGAATTCCAAAACACTTAATTGCGCTTATTAGTAACCTGTACATAGATCAAGAGGCAGTCATTCGAACAGAACAAGGGAATACTGCATGGTTTAAAGTCAGGAAATGTATGCGTCAGGGTTGTATCCTTTCACCATACTTATTCAATCCGTAGGCTAAGCAAATAATCTGAAAAGCTGGGCTATATGAAGAAGAACACAGCATCAGGATTGGAGGGAGTTATTAACAACCTTCGTGATGCAGATGACACAACCTTGCTTGCTGGATTGCACCTCAACATAGAGAAAACAAAAATCCTCACAACTGGACCAATAAGGAATATCATGATAATGGAGAAAAGATTGAAGTTGTCAAGGATTTCATTCTACTTGGATCCACAATCAACACCCATGGAAGCAACAGTCAAGAAATCAAAAGATGCATTGCATTGGGAAAATCTGCTGCAAAAGACCCCTTTAAAGTATTGAAAAGCAAAGATGTCACCTTGAAGACTAAGGTGCGACTGACCCAAGCCATGGTGTTTTCAATCGCCTCATATGCATGAGAAAGGTGGACCATGAATAAGGAAGACCAAAGAAGAATTGACACCTTGGAATTGTAGCGTTGGCAAAGAATACTGACTATACCATGGACTGCCAAAAGAACGAACGAATCTGTCTTGGAAGAAGTAAAACCAGAATGCTCCCTAGAAGCAAGGATGGCGAGACTACATCTCACGTACTTTGGACACGTTATCAGGAGGGATCAGTCCCTGGAGAATGACAGGACATCATGCTTGGTAAAGTAGAGGGACAGTGAAAAAGAGGAAGACCCTCAACGAGATGGATTGACACAGTGGCTGCAACAATAAGCTCAAACATAACGATTGTGAGGATGACACAGGACCGGGCAGTATTTATTTCTGTTGTACAAAGGGTCACTGTCATGGATTGAATTATGTCCCCCCAAAATATGTGTCAACTTGGTTAGGCCATGGTTCCCAGTATTGTGTGGTTGTCCTCCATTTTGTGATTGTAATTTTATGTTAAAGAGATTTAAGGTGGGATTGTAACACCGCCCTTACCCAAGTCACATCCCTGATCCAATGTAAAGGGAGTTTCCCTGGGATGTGACCTGCATCACCTTTTATCTCTCAAGAGATCAAAAGGAAAGGGAAGCAAGCAGAGATGGGGGACCTCATACCACCAAGAAAGCAGTGCTGGGAGCAGAGTGCATCCTTTGAACCCGGGGTCCCTGAGTGGAGAAGCTCCTAGTCTGGGGGAAGATTGATGAAAAGGCCGACAGAGAGAGAGAAAAAAATGTCCCCTGGAGCTGATGCCCTGAATTTGGACTTTTAGCCTACTTCACTGTGAAGAAACAAATTTCTCTTTGCTAAAGCCATTCACTTGTGGTATTTCTATTATAGCAGCACTAGATGAGTAAGATAGTCACTATGAGTCAGAACCTACATGACGGCACCTAACAACAACAGCAACATGGGCAAAATATTGCATGAATCAGGAAGCATCAAAAGCAGATGGAAAGAATACACAGAGTCATTGTACCGTTTCAGGAGGTAGCATATGATCAAGAACCAATGGTACTGAAGGAAGAAGTCCAACCTGCACTGAAAGGATCAGCAAAAAACAAGGCTCCAGGAATTGATGGAATACCAATTGAGATGTTTCAACAAACAGATGCAATGCTGGAGGTGCTCACTCGTCTATGCCAAAAAATTTGGAAGAGAGCTACCTGGCCAACCAATTGGAAGAGATTTATATTTGTGCCCATTCCAAAGAAAGGTGATCCAACTGAATGCGGAAATTATCAAACAATATCCTTAATATCACGTAGAAGTAAAATTTTGCTGAAGATAATTCAAAAGAGGTTACAGCAGTATATCAACAGGGAACTGCCAGAAATTCAAGCCAGATTCAGAAGAGGACATAGAACGACGGATATCTTTGCTGATGTCAGATGGGTCATGGCTGAAAGCAGAGAATACCAGAAAGATGTTTGCCTGTGGTTTTTTTTTTATTTTATTTTATTGTTGTAGTTTAAATGAAGTTTACATTTCAAGTCAGTCTCCCATACAAAAATTTACACATACATTGTTATGTGACCCTAATTGCTCTCCCCAACTGCCACAGCACACTCCTCCTTTCCACTCCTGATTCCCCATGTCCATTCAACCAGCTCCTAACACTCTCTGCCTTCCCATCTCACCTCTGGACAGAAGCTGCCCGTTTAGTCTCTTATATCTACTTGAGCTAAGAGACACACTCGTCACGAGTATCACTTTATGTCCCACAGTCCAGTCCAATCCCTGTCTGAAGAGTCGGCCTCAGAAATTGTTTTAGTTCTGGGCTAATAGAGAATCCAGGGGCCATGATTTCCAGGGTTCCTCCAGTCTCAGTCAGACCATTAAGTCTGGTTTTCTTACTAGAATTTGAGTTCTGCACCCCACCTTTCTCCTGCTCCATCAGGGACTTTTTGTTGTGTTCCCTGTCAGGACAGTCATT
>NW_004443983.1:5852568-5875820 GCF_000243295.1 Trichechus manatus latirostris
GTTGTCTAATTCTGAAATTTTATTGTTAATCTTCTGGATTTCTGATTGCTGTCTCTCTATGGAATCTTGCAGCCTGTTAAATTTGTCATTATGCTCTTGAATAACTTTGTTACATTCTGCTACTGCTTTGTCTGTATGTTCTTTGGATTTCCCTGTGTTTTGTAGAATTTCTTTTCTAATTTCTTGAAGAGTTCTGTATATTAATCTTTTGTATTCTGCCTCTGGTACTCCAAGAAATTCTCTTCCTCTAGAAAATTTATTGATTCTTTATTTTGGGAGCTTGCTGAAGCCATCATGGACTGTGTCTTTATGTGCTTTGATATTGACTGTTGTCTCCCAGCCGTCAATAAATCATAATTTTATTTTATATTTGTTTAGTGTGTCCTAGTTTCTTGTTTTGTTTTGATATGACCAAATAGGCTGCTCGTGTGTGCTAGTTCAATTATTGGCACCTTTGAAGCTCTAACATCCTGTCACCAGGTAGTTAGGTTTGTAACTAAGTATGTGTGCCTAGGAGTCTGTTAAATTTTCCTGTATGAATTTAGCTCAGGTGTCCAAGCAGTCAGTCACCAAGTGTGTGGTGCAGGCTCTCACCTACAGTCTTAGAGAGGCATGGGTGATTGGTGTAGGCACAGGTATCTGGCTGCAGTAGGGCATCACGTGCTGAGCAAAGCAGGGGGCTGATGGTTGCCCTGGAGTGTCTGAAAGGAAAGCTTGTCCCTGTTCCCTAGAGTTAGTAGGTAGGTGAGTTTTGCAGCTGGACTATGAGCACCCTACTGTGTTGGCTGTAAGGACTGGGGTGCACAACTTATTCTTGGACCCCTGTAGAAGGTGGCTAGGTGGCATGGGTGGAGCCACCAGTCCTCAAGCCCCTGATGCAGACAGGTAAGGTGCCTGCTTGAAGGGAAGAACAGTGTCAAGCATCACAAATCTCCCACTTCACAGCTGAAACAGTTGAAGTTAGATTTCAGGTGTTTACCCTGTTGTACTGTGGTAGTGAGGGCTTACGCTGTTCAGATGGGTCCACGCAAGTCTATACAGGGGTGGAAAGCACTCAAAGTCTGCAGACCCCTTATGCCTGTGCCTAGGCAAAGGAGCTGTGCCAACCCTGAATTCCTGGCTTAGGGGAACCAGTAGCTTATTTTTTCCCTGTATGTTAATTTGTTCCCTCTCCAAGGCCAGGAGAATGGGTCAGGGCACCTTATGGGATCTACTTCCGCCTCAGGGGACTCACAGATCGCTGAAGCTGGCCAGACCCGGTGCAGAGCGGGGAGGGAGGAGGTAAATGAGAGAGAGATATTTCCCAAATGGGCTTTTTTTTTTTTTTTAATCCCCACGAGACGCCACATGCATGTACTTATCTTTAGCACTTGGGTGCTGCTTTTTACTGATTCGGAGTGTTGAAGCAGAATCTCCGCTGCTGGATCTCTCTCAGTGTGGAAACTGCCTCCTGAGTGAGCGAGCGGAGCTGTATGCCTGCCTCTCTGTGGAACCCAAGACGATCCAGGCTGAAGGGCTGTAGCTCCCTCCAGGTCAGGTCAGGCAACCCCTTGCTGTTTCTGAACCATCTCTCTCTCCCCCCGCCACTCAGTCCAGTTCCTCAACTTTGCCTTGTTCAGGGCTCCTAGATATTCATATACATTCAAATCACTTGTTTTTCCAGGTCTTTGTTGTAAGAAGGACAAAGGAAGCCGTCTTAACTATTCTGCCACCTTGGCCCCGCCCTCTGCCTGTGTTTTATTGACTATGCAAAGGTATTTGACTGTGTGAAACATAACAAATTATGGATAACATTGCAAAGAACGGGAATTCCAGAACACTTAATTGTGCTCATGAGGAACCTGTACATAGATTAAGAGGCAGTTGTTCCAACAGAACAAGGTAATACTGAGTGATTTAAAGTCAGGAAAGGTGTGCATCAGGGTTGTATCCTGTAACCATACTTATTCGATCTGTATGCTGAGCAAATAATCCAAGAAGCTGGACTATATGAAGAAGAACATAGCATCAGAATTGGTGGAAGACTCATTAGAACCTATGATATGCAGATGACACAAACTTGCTTGCTGAAAGTGAAAAAGATGAAGCACTTACTGATGAAGATCAAAGACTATGGCCTTCAGTATGGATTACACCTCAACATAAAGACAACAAAAATCCTCACAACTGGACCAATAAGCAACATCATGATAAATAGAGAAAATATTGAAGTTGTCAAGGATTTTATTTTATTTGGATCCTCAATCAACGCCCAGGGAAGCAGTTATCAAGAAATCAAACGACGTATTGCATTGGGCAAATCTGCTGCAAAAGACCTCTTTAAAGTGTTGAAAAGCAAAGATGTCACCATGAGGATTAAGGTGCACCTGACTCAAGCCATGGTGTTTTCAATCTCTTCATATGCATGTGAAAACTGGACAATTAGTAAGGAAGACCAAAGAAGAATAGATACCTTTGAATTATGGTGTTGGAGAAGAATACGGAATATACCATGGACTACCAGAAGAATGAATAATTCTGTCTTGGAAGCTCCTTGAAGGCGAGGATGGTGAGGCTCTTTCTCACATACTTTGGACATGTTTTCAGGAGTGACCAGGAGAAGTACATCATGCTTGGTAAAGTAGAAAGTCAGAGAAAAAGAGGAAACCCCTCAAGGAGATGGACTGACACAGTGGCTGCAACAATGGGCTCGAACATAGCAACGATTGTGAGGATGGAGCAGCACCCAGCAGTGTTTTGTTCTGTTGTGCATGGGGTTGCTTTGAGTTGGACCCCACTCGAGATCACCTGACAACAACAATAATCCCTATTTATTAGTTTTTCCTATTTTTTAACTTTTTATAAAAGGAAACTTCATATGTACTCTATGATGTCCGGCTTTTTTAGCTCAACATTTTTTTTAAGATTTATGCATGAGGTTGCATGTAACTTTGGTTCATTTATTTTTTTCCAGTATATAGTATTTCATTGTATGGCTAGATCACAATTTTTAAAATCCATTCTACTGTAAGTGGAATTTTGAGTTATTTTCAATATTTCTGGCATAATATTGCTATTATGAAAAATACTCCTATAAATACTCTTGTACATGCCTCCTGGTATACATTTATGTTGAATACATATCCACGAGTAAAACTATTAAACACATAGGGTATATGTGTACCTTAAACTTAAGTATGGAGCCCTGGTGGTGTAGTGGTTAAGCACTTGACTGCTAACGGAAAGTCAGCAGTTGGAACCCACCAGCCGCTCAGTGGGAGAAAGACATGGCAGTCTGCTTCCATAAAGATCATAGCCTTGGAAACCCCATGGGGCAGTTCTACTCTGTCCTATAGGATCACTTTGAGTCAGAATTAACTTGATGCTAATGGTGAGTGGGTGGGAGGGTGGAGGGGTGGTACAGTGGGCAGAGGGGGAGAGGGAGTTGTTGTTACTGAGTCCTGCTTAGATGTGTCTATAAGTTTTTAGCATGGATTTTGTCATGGATTGAATTACGTCCCCCCAAAAATGTGTGTATCAATTTGGCTGGGCCATGATTCCCAGAATTGTGTGGTTGGCCTCCATTTTGTGATTGTAATTTTATGTTAAAGAGAATTAGGGTGGGATTGTAACACCACCGTTACCCAGGTCACATTCAATGCAAAGGGAGTTTCCCTGGGGTGTGGTCTGCACCTCCTTTTATCTCTCAAGAGATGAAAGGAAAGGGAAGTAAGCAGAGAGTTGGGGACCTCACACTATCAAGAAAGCAGTTCCAGGAGCAGGGCGCATCCTTTGGACCAGGGTCCCTGTGCCGAGAAGCTCCTAGTTTGGGGGAACACCGATGAGAAGGCTGAGAGAGAAAAAGCCTTCCCCTGGAGCTGATGCCCTGAATTTGGACTTTTAGCCTACTTTAACTGTGAGGAAATAAACTTCTCTTTGTTAAAACCATCCACTTGTGGTGTTTCTGTTATAGCAGCACTAGATGACTAAGACAGGTTTATACTTATCATCTACGGTTTTGAGTTTCAGGGTTTCAGCTGACCACATGTAGTGGCAACACAAACGTGTCATTCAGCTTTTCTGCTACAGTGAGTGTATTTGACTGACAGCTCCAGCTGCTGCGTTGAATCCTCCACCACGTTCACACTAAGGCCACGCTCCAGTGGGCAGCTCCCACCCAGTGACTCAGCAAGGCAGCATGCTAATGAAGGCCTATTCCTGCAAGGAACTCTGCTGTGGGCAACTTTGGCTGGAAGACTTCCCATCAACCTGCTGGACACTTCCTTAAAACTCTGCTGTAGTCTAAGACTCTTCCTACCCAGCCCTTCTTTCTTCCCTCCCTTCCACATGCAGGTCAGACCTGCACCAGAATCCAAAGGCTCTCCTGCCCTGGCTCCCTGCCTTTTACCTCTAGCAGTCATTTCCCCCAGTAAATCTTTTCCACATTTAATCCCATCTTGGAGTCTGCTTCTTGGATGGCTCAAACTAACACAGTTTAGAAAAAGCCCTGCTTAACATTCTTTTACACTTCTATTTGGATGCATCTATATATTTTTTTATTTATCCTTAATTTAAAAGTTAGAATGTTTTTAAGAGCAAGCCTCTTTTCATTGCTGTTTCACTACAACATCATGAGTTCTTTTGAGATTTGTAATCAGTTTTTTTTCCAGTTTATGGAAGTTTTTTAGATTTATGTTTTTAATTATTGCTTCTTCTATTTCAATTGTTCTTGTTCCTTCATCAGAAGCATCCATAATTCTTAGGTTGAATCTCTGTCTTTTGTCTTCTTTATCTATTATACTCCTCTTTATTTTTGCCTTAAGTAATTTTTCTTCTTAGTTCTAGAGAATTTACCAAGTGTGTCCTCCCCACAATACTGCTGCACAAAAGGAAAAAATCTATCCTGTGCTGGATTTGGGGAAGGACAGTGCACATTAACCTGCTTTCCAGACTTAGTTCTGAGAAAGATATTGGACCAAGCAGATAGAGAGTAGAACCCAGACTTCCACACACCGTCGATGGTAAGTCTGTGTCTAATACAACCTCCTTTCATCTACAGTGGCTCCATGAGGCGGAAATGAGGTCTTGTCTTAGGCTGGGTTCTCTAGAGAAGCAAAACTAGTAAAGTGTATAAATATATATAGAGAGATTTATATCAAGGAAATGGCTCATGTGTTGTAGAGGTTAGAAAGTTCCAAGTCCGTGGATCAGGCTGGAGGTTTCTCTTGACTTACATGGCTGGAGGTGAACCCAAGATCAGCAGGACAGACAGCAGGCCTCTGGCTCACAGGCTGTGGAGACTGACGAATCCCAAGACTGGCAGGCAAGGTGGCAGGTAAGCTGCTAGCTCAAGTCCCAAGAACCAGAGGTCAGATGAATAGGACCCAGCTGCAGGATTCAGAGTGAGCAAAAGCCCAAAAGCCTTGCAAGAAAGTCCACCTATATTGGATGCAGGCCACACCCCCAAGGAAACTCCCTTTCAATTGACTGGCCACTCACAGCAGATCCTATCATGGAGGTGATCACATTATATCAGGTCTCATCATGGAGGTGACTACATCATTATAAGATCACCGACTACATCATAACTGCCAAACCACTGAGAATCAAGGCCTAGCTAAGTTGACACACAACCTTAACGAGCACAGGTCTCCACCTCCTGCCCCCACTGCCACTATCAGCACTGTCTGGTTCTCAGTCACTGACTAGATGGAAGATAAGAAAAACTATAATACCCAGTAAGCGTTGCTGCCTCCTGTCTCTGCTCCCACCTAAAATGCTTTACCTGTGGGGATAACACTGCCTTGTATGCACCATGTCACTCCCTGAATAACTATCCTCAACTTCTTAGGGTTTGTAATTGTTTACTGACTATAGGAAGAGAAGAGGGTTGGAGGTGGGATGGAGAAAAGTGGCTTGGGAAGGAATAGTACTATAGCTACCCCAAAAGCCACGCTTGTAAAGCAGGTGACACCTGTCAGTCTCTAGTTAGAACAATTCTCCTGTTTCTGATCTAGCAAGTGGATAGTTCGAGAGTGAGCTTCCTACTTACTCCCATGCAGGCAGATTTTCCCTGTCTCTGACTGCATAGATCCGGAAGTAGCTAGAAGCTCCTCCCAGATTCTATCAATAGTTGATTGTTACTCCTAATTCTTGGTAGTGTCATTTTTATCCTTTTCTAGTTGTTATGGATTGAATTGTGTCCCCAAAAAATGTATATCAACTTGGCTAAGTCATGATCCCCAGTATTGTGTGGTTGTCCTCCATTTTGTGATCTGATGTAATTTTCCTGTGTGTTGTAAATCCTAACCTCTATGATGTTAATAAGGCAGGATTAGAGGCAGTTATGTTAATGAGGCAGGACTCAATTTACAGGATTAGGTTATATCCTGCTTGAGTTAATCTCTTTTGAGATATAAAAGAGAGGAGAGCAGAGAGATGGGAGACCTCTTACCACCAAGAAAGCAGAGCCTGGAGTGGAGTGAGTCCATTGGACCCAGAATCCCTACACTGAGAAACTCCTAGATCAGAGGAAGATGGAGGACAAGAACCTTCCCCCAGAACCGACAGAGAGAGAAAGCCTTCCCCTTGAGCTGGAACCCTGAATTCGGACTTCCAGTCTCCTAAACTGTGAGAGAATAATTTCTGTTTGTTACAACCATCCACTTACGGTATTTCTGTTATAGCAGCACTAGATAACTAAGACAGCTGTTTAGGTATTTCAGAGACAAGCTGGGGAAGGTTGTGTCAGGAGCCCTTGTGAGATGCTGTTTTACACAGTTTACTCCATCACTTGCAGCCTTACACACATGGCTTCTCTTCTCTTTCATACACTAAAGGTACTTGTCACAGAAACCATGGCTTGAGTGTTACTGAAGCACTGAGCACAGCACCCTCACAGTACAATACAGTCAATAAATGTTTGTGGAATGAATAATGGGATTCAATTTACTAGTTCCCAAGGACTTTATTTCTCCTACTTTGTCACACTGCATGAAATATTTTAGGCACTCTCACTAGATTAATGTGTTTAAAATGAAGGTCAATTGTGTATAAATTAACCCTGTTTTTTAAATTAGAAAACACACTGCCTCACTTTTGGCGGTTCATATACAACAATTGGGAACAAACGGTAAAGACGAGAAGGAAAAAGTAGTCAGCGTTTTCTTCTCTGTAGTATCTTGCATACAATCTGGTAGAGGGAGCAAAAGTATGAAAAAGACTCATTAAAAGAAAAGAGAAAGAAAACCACAGAAAGTAGAAAATCATTCTAGATAATACTAAAAACACATATTAAAATATGTGCTAATTTCTTTTTTAACCATCCATTTAATTAAATAAAATCAAATAAAAAACTTGATTTTCTATAAAATATTTTGTTTGGTCACCTGTTTAGGTGATTATAGGAGAACTGTTAGGATCATAGGAAAGCTTCCCAGATAAGCTTGCACAAAACAGTCCATTGTGGTATGTTCCTACCAAATGAGTCCTGATCTAAGGCTTAAGCTAAGCTGTTATAACAAAGGGACCCAAAAAAGCAGTGGCTCAAGCAAGACAGGTGTTCATTTTTTCACACAATATCCCAGAGGCATGTGGCATGTCCAAGATGGGTAGGTGGCTCTCTTCGATGGCATCATCTATTCCCCATTCCTTTGTCCAAATGCTTAACACTGGCTCATCAGCACCATATCTGCAGTTCTCACCGAGTGGCATAAGATGCATCACAGGTAAAAGACAAGACATTTGGAGATCCGGTGGTGATGTGATTTAGCTATTATAGTAACAATGATTACAAGAATTGTCAATTATTATGGCTTCTTAAATGCCTTGTGGACATTAAAAAAAAAAAAAAAAAAGATAAATTTAAGGCTTTAAACTCCCATTTCAAGGTACAACGGGAGAATCAAAATATCTATGTTGACCTTAAAAGAGTCCCTTATTTCATCTAGCTGCAAGGTCAACACAGTTTAGGATTAGGCCCAGACTTGCAATGTCAGTCAAATGTGCAACCCACCAGGTTTCTAATGCTGAAGTAAGTGTGTTATTTGGAAGAAGTGGGATACCAAGATTCAGGATGGGGATACCTGGACAGACACAGACAAAGATGATAACTTTGAGCCATCAATTCCCTCCGAAACTTATTTACCAGTGGAAGCAGCCCCTCTCTCCTGTCTGAGGAAATCTCCCTCCCTTAAAAAAAATCCTTTCTGCTTCATTTGGATCAGTTGCCTTCAGAAGGGATACTTATTCTCAGGACTTAACTGCACATTGCCTCCAGGCCCAAAATAAGGTCCTAAAATAGCCCAGATAAAGAAGTACAAGGTCTACTCCAGGAAGAGAGCCTGCACATCTTAGGACATTTCAATGTACTATGAGCAGAAGTCTGGGAACCATATATGGGAATGGTTTCTACGGTGTTAGACCAAATAAGAGATTGGATCAGGCCAAATTTATTGATACTGATGCTCTCATCTAGGGCTCCACATATAATATGTTGGCTTGAGGGTCTGGGATTGGAATTCACTGAAACTTGAACTCAGCAGTAACCTACAGTCAATGGACCTAGGATGCCAGAAATAGAACAATAGTTCTTAATCCTGACTGCACATTAGAATCCCTTCAGGTATTTTTATAATAACAATGCTGAAGCCCTATGACCAGAAATTCTGATGTAATTATTCTGGGATGGGGCCCAAGCATAGGTATTTTTTAAAGTTTCCCAGGTGATTATAATTTGTAGCCAAGGTTGACAACCACTGCGGGGCAGAAAGGAATCAAAAGGCCCCTGCTGATAGAAATGTTGGAATGGATCTATTATGTATTATAAACATATTCATAGGTGGGTCCACTGGCATTGTGGAGCAATGGTCTCAAAAACTCTGGGAGAAAATAATGTGGTCACCACTGGAAGACTGCCTGACACATGGCACAGAGCCTGTGGAGCAGGGGGAGGGGTGACTGCCCAGGGGGTGCAAAGGATAAAGAACACCTGCTACCACTTCGCTGCTCTTCAGTGTTGTAGACCAGTTAGAATATGAATGGGTGAGATGCACAGGCCTCCACACATAGATAAAGCCCAAGAGTTGGTGGCAGGCCAGTGACCTGAATGAGAATCATTCAAAATCAGCATGTCAACAACTTTTTGGCAGCTCAATTTCACATAATCCTGCAAAAGAAATACCACATCAGTCAGAGGGAACAATCCACTAGCCACATGACCCATACTTATGTTTCAAAACTCCTCAGGTCATCTGGTCAACCCCATGTCCCGAGTAAGGGTCAGAGAACACCCAGAAGGGGAGAAATGGGACCAGAGCCCATATGGAACCTGGCCTGGGCTTGGGGTACCCCAAAAAGATGGCAATAGTGGCTGTGACCAGTCTCAAGCTCCTGGGGCAAAAAAGACTTAGAAAACTTCAAGAAAGACCCTCTGAAGCACAAGCTAGGGTAGAGTCCCTGTTTGCACAGGTTTAAGGGCAGTTAAGTGCTCAACTACTAGCCAAAAATTTGGCTGTTCGATTTTGATCAAAGATTCTATAGCAGAATCTTGATCAAAAGGGGAAAAATGCAAAACATAATTTCAAATTCTCATGGACTCCAGACTTCCTGGAGCCATGGAGGCTGGACGAATCCCTGAAACTATTGCCCTGAGATAATTTAAACTTTAAACCAAAAACATTCCCTGAAATCTTCTTAAAACCAAACAATGCTTTAGCTTAGCTAGCAAAAAATATGCACCTTGAGCATTATGCTCTTTTAAGAACTATCTATAAGGGATCAAATTGACGACAGCAACTCAAAAGATTAGATAGGAACCTTAGAGGGCAGTGAGTTTATGTTAATGGGGGAAACACAGCTCAGAAAAGGGGAGTGAGAATGGTTGCCCAACTCGAAGAATGTAATCAATGTCACTGAATTGTACATATAGAAACTGTTGCATTGGCATATGTTTTGCTGCGGATATTTTCAACAGCAACAAAATAAATAAAATTTTTAAAAATTATTTGGAAGAAATTTATGCTGATACAGAATTAATATTCAATATATTACTGATTTTTCAGATGTTAACCATTCAAACTGCAGCAATAAGAAATAAAGTCCTTTTGCTCTTTGCCCTCCCCCCGCCCCCCCAAAAATTGGCAGTTCCAACCCACCCAGAAGTACCTCAGAAGACAGAACTGGTGATCTGTTTCTGAAAAGTCACAGCCTTGAAAACCCCATGGAGCAGTTCTACTCTGCACACATGGAGTCACGATGAGTCGGAATCAAAGCAATGGCAACTAACAACATGGGTAGTACTGGTGCTGGAATTCCACTTCCCAGCCATGATATACTAGCTAGTAACTTGCCCTCCTGTCATAATTGCCCTTCTATGGTAATCAACTAGAAAAATGGACAAAATTTTTGAAACAACTGTTTTCAGACATTGAACGACAGTTAGTACAGGACTGTAATCTTTCCCTGAGAAAATGGACACAAATGAAGTAAAACTGATGATCATCCTGGGTTTCTATCTGGAGGCACTTTCTGAACTGGAGTTTGGGAAGGCTCAGGTGCCTTAAATTAATGGTATGAAGTACCAGAGCGGAGGCAGCTATGCAGAGAAATCTGCACAGGGATCCCTTGAGTCTATTGCTGTATATTTAGCTGCACACGCATGGGTAAAATGCCACAAAGCCATGCGAAGAACAACCAGGAAACTATAAAATGAACAATTAAAAAAGCTCACAAAGGCTGGGAGATATTTGAGTTCTAACTAATCAGAGCGGAAAGTCCTCATTGAACATCAAGGTATTCCGTATAGACCCAGAAGGGTATCACCTTAGTTTTAGGGCTGAATTAGCCCTAGGAAAAAGACTATTTTAGATCCAGCCTACCAAACGCTGAAGACAAACCCCAAAAGTACCAAGCTGATTCACAAGTAAGTTAGCTGTCTGCCAGAACAAAGTCACAGTACTGTGTTAGTCTGGATCCTCCAAGAAGCAGACGCCAAGATGGGATTAAGTGTGTAAGAATTTTATTAAGGGAAATGTCTGTGGGAAAGGAAATAGACAGGGAGCCAGGGAGGAATGGGAGAGTCATCAGACCTCAATGTAAATCTGACCCCAAGTGAAGGAGAGTGGGAGAGAAAGTTGGATGGAAGTGCCCTAGACTGCTGCGCAGTCTAAGGAAGTTTTGACAAAGCTGTTGGCAGTCTGTGAGCAAGTCTGCCATCAGAGTTCTGTGTCTCCCTACCTCACTCAAGGAGGAGCAGCCTGCGGGAAGCATGACCTCTGTGCAAACACAACAATGGCTTTTAAGCAGAGCAGCTTGGGCCCTCCTTCACTTATGCACCCTGGAGATCTGCTAAGTACATTCTCATGCTTCCTTAGACCACTGTCAGATGCATTTCTCCACACAGGTGTGGGAGCAGCTCCTCCATGGTTCCCGTGGGCCTCTCTTCCTGAGGGGAAACACCTCCTTCCGCTGATCATATGTGACCCCTATATGGCAAAAGGTGCAAGCTGGAGGAGGCGTACTGAAATATGATGGGTGATGTAGGGGTCTGGGATACCTGCTCATGTCCTCTGGTCCAGCTCAAGTTCAATTATGAATGTACCATTTCTATCTTACAATGGATGGCTTCTGGGCCTGTCCAGCTCTGACTGGACACAGATTTGACAGAACTGAGCTCACAGTGGCAATTCTAGATGCATGATCTTTTGGTGCCCTCTGTCAAATGTTCCTTCTCAACCAGGGCCCAGTTACTCACCAGAAGCTGCTTGTCAAAGAGTATGTAATTCTGTGCTCTGGATACCAAAACCAAAACTAGACCTATTGCCATCAAGTCAATTCCAACTCATGACAACCTCATGCGTTATAGAGTTAAGCTCCATAGGGTTCTCTTGGCTGTAATTTTTATGGAAGCAGATTGCCAGGCCTTCTTACATGGCACTTCTGCGTAGGTTTAAATTGCCTACCTTTTGGTTAGTAACCAAGTACAGACAGTTTGCACCACTCAGAGACCTCTGTGCTCTGTATAGCATGGACTACTCCAGAATAATAGGGATATGCATTGTGGTTTGTCTTCTCAAGTTTGCTATAAACTCCATAATCCATCTTTTCCCATTACTTACACCTCCATCATCAACAGTAGGGTGGCTGATTGCACTATGGTCTAGACCTGGGGTAGTGACCTTTCCTGCTCTTGGCCCTATTCAAAGCTGGCAGCTTTCCAGGTTACCCACTATATGAGCCAGAGCAATATACTTAAGTGTAGACTGTGTAGCCTCTAGAACCCAAGAGTCTTACCAGATACTATGGTTCCTTCTTTGAGATAGAAAATGCAAGATGCAGTAATTTGGCTTTTATTTTGGAAGGGTTACCCCACAAATGGTTAAGTGCTCACTTACTTGGCAATTCCATTGCCAAGCAAAACATTGGCAATTCCAATCCGTCCAGAGGTACCTCAGAAGAAAGGCCTGATGATCTCCTTCCAAAAGATCACAGCCATTGAAACCCTATGCAGCGCGATTCTACTCTGAAACTCATGGCATCAACATGAGTCAGAATCAACTCGACGACAACTAACAATAACAACACCATGCTAGAACCTGGTTAAGCCCATTAAAAGACTATTTGAATGATCGCATCTCCACCAGTTTTTTTCTGAAAGCTCACAATGTGGGAAGGTGGCTGGGGTGCCTCCTCTCTCAGGGTATTCTCCCATGTCCTAGTAGAGAAGAGATGAAAGAACCTGATGTAAAAGTGATGTTCACAGCCAAGCCATGAACCTTTCCCCATGAGGGTCTGTCTGTATGTTCTCCACCACTGGGCACTTGAGCAAGGCCAAGCCAGGTTTTTTGTAAGAAGGGCTCCTCCCTAGGTCTGATCTCCCATATGCTTTTACCTTCTAGTCCTGACACCTGTCAGTATGGTTTATCATAGTGCTCCTCACATATGTACTGGATAGTGAGGTACCCTTTCTGTAAATCAAATTTACTATCTACACAGGGAGTCTTGAACTCAAATGCTTCCAGGATCTAGGCAGGTAATATAAATGTGCAGAACAACCAGGTATAAGAGTGTCAGGGACAGTGATATGAGAGAATTTGGATTCTTCATTGTCTTAGTTTACTAGTGCTGCTGTAACAGAAATACCCCACAAGTGGATGGCTTTAACAAGAGAAATTTATTCTCTCACAGTCTAGGAGGCTGTTAAGTCCGAATTCAGGGTGCCAGCATGAGAGGAAGGCTTTCTCTCTCTGTTGACTCTGGGGGAAGGTCCTTGTCATCAATCTTCCCTGATCGAGGAGCTTCTCAGCACAGGGACCCCACGTCCAAAGGATGTGCTATTCTCCTGGCTCTTGTTTCTTGGTGGTATGAGGTCCCCATGTCTCTCTGCTCACTTCTTTCTTTTATATCTCAAAAGAGATTGACTTAAGACATAACCTAAACTTGTAGATTGAGTTCTGCCTCATCAACATAACTGCCTAATTAACATTCTAGAGGTACAATTTACAACACATAGGAAAATCACATCAGGTGACAAAATGGTGGGCAATCATATATTACTGGGAATCATGGCCTAGCCAAGTTTACACATATTTTTGGGGGACACAATTCAATCCATGACACTCTTTTATAAAGATAAACTAATTATTGCCCTGTGGAGACTCATCTGGAGTCATCAGTGGTAAAGTTTTTGGAATAGCCCCTTTGGAAGGGATGAAAGGGCAACTGGAACTCAGAAGTGTGGTTGCAGAGGCAGCTCCGACCCCCATGCAGCTCCTATGTGGCCAAGCGTCTATCTAAGTCAAAGGAAAACAAATAACAAATCAAACAAAATTGAAGGAATAAAGGAGGAGAGAAAAGATCTAAAGCTAATAGAGGGCAAATATTTAAGAAGTGATTGACTAAAAATTCAGAATAAAAAGAAATTTAAAAGAGAAGAGAAATAAGATAAAGTTTTAATTAAAGAAAAACATTAGCAGTTTAAATTAAGGATGACATTAGCTAATTGAAATTTAAAATAAAAAATATAAATGATAAAGTTCCCAAAGATAAAAAGTTAGAAAAATAAGAGATTTACAAAATAATGAAAATCATCAAATAAATACTTCACATAACAATTAAGAATATAGAAGTAAAATTATATTTAAGAATATAAGAACTAAAGAAAAATGTGTAAACATTTTAACAATAGGAATAAAGAATAGGCATAGGAAAATAAGGCGGAAGCAAGAAGACAAAAGATTAAAGAGATAGTTGTTAAACTAAAGTAGGAGTAGATACGGGTGGTGGGAGTAACCTGTAGGAACTGCCACAAAAACTCCAGGAGTAATATAGTCGTGTTTTCCCCTAGCTGCCTTAATCACAAGAAATTCATTAGCTCCATTTTAAAGTTTCTTCTCCTAGGCACCTCTCAAACCCCCACCCCTGAAAAATTTATCCAATTGAAGGGAAATTGTGATGGTTAATGTTATGTGTCAGCTTGGCTAGGCTGTGACTCTCAGTGGTTTGGCAGACACTATGTATCATCTCCCATTCTGTGATCAGACGTGAGCAGCCAATCAGTTGGAAGAGGAGTTTCCTTGGGAGTGTGGCCTGCATGCATGATATAACGAATGTTCTGGCAAAGTTCCTTCTCTCTTTCCAATCCTACATTCGTCTCATCATCCTCTAATCTCTGGTTCTTGGGACTTAAGATGCCTTCAGCCTGCTGCCTGCCCTGCAGATTTGGGGTTCATTAGACCCTGCAACCACATGACTCAGGAGAAGCCACCAGCCTGCTGCTATGGATTGGGACCCATGGATTTGGGGCTTGCCAGCCTCCACAATTGCATGAACCATTTCCCTGAAATAAATCTCTCTCTATGTCTGTATATATACACTTCACTGATTTTGCTCCTCTAGATGACCCAGCCTAAGACAGTAATCTTATTTTTAAAAAAACAAAACAAACAGAAAAAAAAACTTTGTTTCAAATAACCCTATCTCTAGCCAGATTTTTCCGAAAATTCGTGATGAGGGAAGGTAGCTCAGGAGACCACAACTTATGAGAAGAGAGAACATGGCTCTTCTGGTCCCTGGCACTCTGGGAGCTGCAGGCAGCAGTGCAGACATGGCTAAGGCCAAGAACCAGGCTACGCATAACCAGTCCCTAAAATGGCACAGAAATGGCATCAAGAAACCTTGATCACAATGATACGAATTTCTTAGGGGGAAGGACCCCAAGTTCCTGAAGAACATGTGCTTTGTCAAGAAGTACAACAAGAAGGGCTGGAAGAAAATGCAGGCCAACAACACCAAGGCCATGGATGCACGTGCTGAGGCTGTCAGGCATCTCTTAAGGCCCAAGGAGGTCAAGCCCAAGATCCCAAGGGGTGACAACCACAAGCTCAGTCAACTTGCCTACATTGCCCATCCCAAGCTTGGGAAGCATGCTCGGGCCCACATTGTCAAGGGTCTCAGGCTCTGCTGGCCAAAGTCCAAAGTCAAAGCTAAAAGTAAGGTCAAAGCTCTGGCCAAGGCCTCAACTCAAGTTCTCATTCCAGGTCAGGCTCCCAAAGGTACTCAGGCCCCCACAAAGGCTCCGGAGTACAGTTTTCTATCTGAGGACAGAAGGACTGGTGTGACCCCCTGGGCTGACATTTGCATGGGGCTGGTGTCCTCCTGTGCTATTTGTACAAAGAAACTAGAGGCAGGAAAAAAAAGAAAGAAAGAGAACAGGGCTCAAATTAATTCTACTACTGCCGTTGCTTTTTGCTACCAAATGGAGTTGCTATTAAAAATTAGTCCTTCATGTATATAGAGTCCATGCTCACATGATATCTTATTTACCAATTCCTGCACAGGCCACTATAGTTATTTTGAGAGTGAAGGAACTCAGAAAGGCTCCATGCTGCTTAAGTTCCCAAGATTGCGACTTTTAGGGCTCAACTATTTTCGTTCCCACGCGGCCACCTCCAAATACACCAAGCAAACCCCACAAGCACTGAGTCAAGGACCATCAGTGACTCCAGACAACTATACCTCAAGCCTTCTAAAGGAGGTTAAGCGATTCCAAAATGCCATACCAACCTTTCTAGAGAGGCTACCTTTAGTGACTCTAGGTTGATGTTCTGGCACCTCTCTCTAGAGAGAAGAGGAAACAAAATCACAATCTGAAAATCCAGTCAGATGCCTTGATAGAATATCCATTCCTCTAAAATTACGGAATAAGAAGAGGAAGACCTTCAATGAGATGGACTGACACAGTGACTGCAACAATGGGCTGAAACATAGCAACAATTGCGAGGATGGTGCAGGACCCGACAGTGTTTCATTCTGTTGTACATAGGGTCACTGTGAGTTGGAAATGACTCGACAGCACCTAACACCAACCACAACAAGATACTGAGACACATAACAGATATATCCTTGATACAAGAAGAAAACAAAGCAGAAAAGAGAGAGAGAGACTGAAGCTATGATTAAAGAAACCCAGCTGTAAGCAGGCCAGAAGTATGGTCCCTTCTGGAATACCTACTTTATTACATCTCCCTTCTTGGGTTCTTCATCCCGTTTTGGGTTATTCATGCCCAGGATGGAAGAGCCAAAGACAGAAAGCTATTATTCTCTGGAGTCTACTTTGAGGGCCATGGACATATCAAACTGACTCACTACTTTTCAGAATCAGGAATCCCTGTAGCTAGGGTTGTGTGGCCATGCCCTGCCCACATAAAACTCAACATCTTTAGACTGGCATATCATCATATCACAGATTCCAAAGTCAGATAATAAAGCACTGTCGGAGTTATTATCTAAGAAGATGATCATCACAAACCAACTAAACGGTGGAAAACCAATGTTCTGGCAAACACCTGCCAGCTGCTCATGGATCACCTGTTTTCTGTTATTTGTCTCTACTTCTTCCGGTGTCACACTGTATTTCACAAAGGGGCCCTATTTCCCACTGATTGCATTCAGGCATTCTATGTAAATTTTGAAGAGACCACTACTGGGCTCTTCCCCCAAGTAACTATAGAAAGTAATGGACTTCTTTTGTACTTTCATTATATATTTCAGGGAGAATAAAATAAAGTATTTCCTTGTATCATTTAGTATGCAGAGTTTGCTGGGAATGATGATGTTTAGCAGTCATTTTGTATATTTATGAAGAGGCATGGGAAGAACTGATTTGGGGATGGATTACTTTTATAATTTTTCCATGTTAAATAAGGTATATCCACACTGTGGAAAAATTAGGAAACAGAACAGAAAAAAATAGTTTATCGTACTAACATAAATCATAATGAACATTTTGGGGTAATTCCTTCCAACTATTGTTCCTATACATTCATTAAAAAAACAAACAAGCAAAGGCCTCAGCCGTAGTATATATAAAAGATAGAGTCCTTTTTTATTTAATTCAAATAAAATCATAGCATTTCTTGGTAAAACCAATCCTCAAATTTATACAGAGCTGCAGGGGGCCCCAAATAGCCAAAGCAATCTTGAAAAAGAAGAACAAAGTAGGAGGACTTTCTAACTCGAAATGAACTTTAAAGCTACAGTAATCATAATAGTCTGGTGCTGGTATAACGTTAGACATATAGACCAATGGAATAGAATGAAGAATCCATAAATAAACCCATACATCTACGGTCTATTGATTTTCGACAAGGGTGCTAAGTTCATTCAAAGCAGAGAGAACAGTCTCTTTAATGAGTAATGCTGACAACTAGACGGTGCCCAGCTACTACAACCGACTGCTCTGACAGGGATCACAATAGAGGGTCCCGGACAGAGCAGAAGAAAAATGTAGAACAAAACTCTAACTCACAAAAAAAGACTAGACTTACTGGTATGACAGAAGCTGGAGAAACCCTGAGACTATGGCCCCCAGATACCCTTTTAGCTCAGTACTGAAGTCACTCCTGAGGTTCACCCTTCAGTCAAAGATTAGACAGGTCCATAAAACAAAACTAGACTAAATGGGCTGGACACCCATACAGCTCAATACTGAAGTCACTCTGAGATTCACACTTCAGCCAAAGATTAGAAAACTGGTAATGGGGAACCCAAGGTCGAGAAGGGGAGAGTGTTGACACGTTGTGGAGTTGGCAACAAATGTTACAAAACAATATGTGTATTAATTGCTTAATGAGAACTAATTTGCTCTGTAAACCTTCATCTAAAGTACAATTTAAAAAAACACACCCACACACCCACACTCTACATCCTTAGCAAGTGGGTGTCTTCCTTCAAAGGATCCCTGGTGGTGCAACAGTTGAGCGCTTGGCTGCTAACTGAAAGGTTGGTGGTTTGAAACCACCCAGGGGCTCCTCAGGAGAAAGACCTGGCAATCTGCTTCCGTAAAAAATTACAGCCTAGGAAACCCTATGGGACAGTTCTACTCTGTCACATGGGGTCGCTATGAGTAGAAAACTGATTTGTCCACACCTAACAATAACAACATCATCCTTCAAACAGGAGCTCAGGAAGGGGTGGATGCTTTCATCTCTGCTTCACAGCTCCAAAGTGATGAAAAGTTTATCAACAAGACCTCCACATTCAGAAGTCTCCAACCCTAAGAATGAAGAAAACAAAAGACACAAGGGAAAGATTAGTCCAAAGAACTAACGGACCGCAATTACCACAGCTTCCACCAGACTGAGTCCGGCACAATTAGATGGTGCCTGGCTACCACCACTGACTGCTCTGATAGGGATCACAATAGAGGGTCCCAGACAGAGCTGAAGAAAAATGTAGAACAAAATTCTAATGCACAAAAAAAGACTTACTGGTCAACAGAGACTGGAGAAACCCTGAGAGTATGGACCCTGGACATCCATACAGCTCAATACTGAAGTCACTCTGAGATTCACACTTCAGCCAAAGATTAGGCAGGCCCATAACACAAGACTAGACTAAATGGGCACGCCAGCTCAGAGGCAAGGACAACAAAGCAGGAGGGGACAGGAAAGCTGGTAATGGGAACCCAAGGTCGAGAAGGGGAAAGCGTTGACACATCGTGAGGTTGACAACCAAGATTACAAAACAATACGTGTATGAATTGCTTAAGGAGAAACTAATCTGCTCTGTAAACCTTTATCTAAAGCATAAGAAAAAAAAAAGAATAAAAAGTAAGTGGTGCTGGGACAACTGTATACCCACATGCAAAACAATGAAGCTGGACCCATACCTCATACCATATATGAAAATTAACTCAAAATGAATCAAAGACCTAAACCTGAGAGCTAAAACCATAAAACTCTTCGAAGAAAACATAGGGGTAATGCTTTGGGACCTAGTTTTGACAATGGATGCTTAGATATTATACCAAAAGCACAAGCGACAGAAGAAAAAACAGACAAATTGAACTTCATCAAAATTAAAAACATTTGTGCATCAAAGGACTATCCATAAAGTGAAGAGACAACTACAGAATGGAAGAAAATACTTGGGAATCATTTATTGGATAAGGGTTTAATATCCAGAATATATAAAGAACTCTAATAACTTAAGAAAAAAAAGACAAACAACCCAATTAAAAAAAAAAAAAAAGGTAAAGGACTGGAATAGACATTTCACCAAAGAATATGTTAGTCATTAGGGAAATGCAAATCAAACCATAATGAGATACAGTTTCACACTCACTAGGGTGGCTATGATCAGAAAAATGGAAAACAACAAGTATTGGCAAGGATGTGAAGAAACTGTGACCCTCATCCATTGATGGTAGGATTGTAAAATGGTGCAGCTGCTGTGGAAAATAGTTAGGCAGTTACTCAAAAAGTTAAACATAGAATTACCATATGACCCAGCAATTCCACTCTTAGGTATATACTCAAAAGAATTGAAAGCAGGAACGCAAAAAGGTAACTTGGACACCAGTGTTCATTACAGCACTATTCACAATAGCCAAAATATGAAAACAATCTAAATGTTCATCAGCAGATGAATGGATAAACAAAATGTGGTATATACATATAATGCAATATTACTCTGCCATGAAGAGAAATGAAGTCTTGATACATGCTACAACATGGATGAAGCTTGAAAACATTATGCTGAGTGAAACAAGTCAGTCATAAAAAGACAAATGCTGTATGATCCCACTTTCATGAAATATCTAGAAAAGGCAAATGTATAGAGATCAAACTTTATTAGTGGTTACCAGGGGCAGTAGGGAGAGGGCAAGGGGAATTATTTCTTAAGTGGCACTGAGCTTCTGTTAAGGGTGATGGAAAAATTTAGAAATAGATAATGGTAATGGTTGCACAGCATGACAAACATAATTAATGTCACTGAACTGTACAGTAAAAAATCTTGAAATAGCCAATGTTTTGTTATACATATTTTTATCACAATAAAAAAATTGTAGCATTTCTACATGTTATTATCTATTTTCACAAAAAAACCTGTTGCCGTCAAGTCGATTCTGACTCACAGCAACCCTGTAACACAGAGTAGAACTGCCCCATAGGGTTTCCAAGGAGCTGCTGGTGGATTTGAGCAGCCAAACTTTTGGTTAGCAGGCGAACACAGTAACCACTGCACCACGAGAGCTCCTTTTTGTTTTTCACGAGGATTTGTCACAAGGATTGCTTTATTTTTTAAATAAATTTTTTGTTTACTTAACCATTCTCCTACTATTACACATTTAGGTTATTTCTAAATGTTTGCTATTACAAAAAAAGCTAAGAAGCATTAGATCAGACATATTTCTAATTGCATAATTATATTACCTCCTTAGGAATGATACTCTGGAGTAGAATTAGAAGGCATTACAATGTGACCATATCTATGTTGCTAAATATACGTCACTAAATTGTCTTCCAGCTGGGGGTAGAATTTAAAACATTTAACACTTCATATGGACACAGGCCAATCAGAACAGATTTCTGCTGTCAATAATTCATAGAGGAGCCTTGGGCCACACTAGCAGAATATTAATCTGCTTATGCCAATAGACAGGGCCACCAAGTTGCACCCTTAACAGCACTGAGTATTACCATTAAAACAAAACAAAACAAAACAAAACTCTAATTTAAAAGGGAAAAAAAATCCCTCATCTTTTTACATCACTACTATTTTAATGTTCATTTATTTGGCTACTAGTAAGATTTTTTTAATTGTTCTTTAGACGAAGGTTTACAGAATAAACTAGCTACTCATTAAACAGTGCACATATTGTTTTATGACATTGGTTAACAACCCCACATGTCAACACTCTCCCTTCTTGACCTTGGGTTCCCTATTACCAGCTTTCCTGTCCCCTCCTGCCTTCTAGTCCTTGTCACTGGGCTGTTGTGCCCCTTTAGTCTCATTTTGTTTTATGGGCCTGTCTAGTCTTTGGCTAAAGGGTGAACCTAAGGAGTGACTTCATTACTGAGGGTTTCCGAGGGCCATACTCTCAGGGTTTCTCCATTCTCTGTCAGGCCAGTAAGCCTGGTCTTTTTTTGTGAGTTAGAATTTTGTTCTACATTTTTCTCCACCTCTGTCTGGAACCCTGTATTGTGATCCCTGTCAGAGCAGTCAGTGGTGGTAGCCGGGCACCATCTAGTGGTACTGGACTGAGTCTGGAGGAGGCTGTGGTAGTTGTGATCCATTTAGTCCTTTGGAATAATCTCCCTTGTGTCTTCAGTTTTCTTCATTCTCTCTTGCTCATGAAGGGGTGAGACCAATGGAGTATCTTAGATGGCCACTCACAGGCTTTTAAGACCTCAGATGCTACTCACCAAAGTAGAATGTAGAACATTTGCTTTATAAACTATGTTATGCTAATTGAGCTAGATGCTCCCTGAGACCATGGTCCCCACAGCCCTCAGCCCAGCAATACCATACCTCAGGGAATTTGGAAGTGTCTGTGGAGCTTCCATGACCTTGCCTTGTACAAGCTGCACTGGCTTTCCCAGTATTGTGTACTGTCTTACCATTCACCAAAGTTACCCCTTATGTATTGTCTGCTTAGTGTTTTCCATCCCTATTGCACCCCTTTCTTTTTGTGTGTAAACCTTTTCATGAGTTTTTATGGTAGTGGTCTCAGACAATATTTGTCCCTTTTGTGATTGACTTATTTCTCTCAGCATAATGCCCTCCAGATTCATCCACATTGTGAGATGCTTCACAGATTTATCATTGTTCTTTACTGTTGCATAGTACTCCATTGTGTGTATGTACCATAGTTTGTTTAACCATTCATCTGTTGATGGGCATCTAAATTGTTTCCATCTTTTTGCTATTGTGAACAATGCTGCAATGAACATGGGTGTGCATATGTCTATTCACGTGATGGCTCTTATTTCTCTAGGAGTGAGATTGCTGGATCATATGGTATTTCTATTTCTAGCTTTCTAAGGAAGCACCATATTGTTTTCCAAAATGGTTGTTCCATTTTGCCTTCCCACCAGCAGTGCATGAGTTCCAATCTTCCCACAGCCTCTCCAACTTTTGTTACTTTCTGGTTTTTTGTATTTGTACCAATAATGACAAGATGAGATGGTATCTCATTGTGGTTTTGACTTGCATTTCTTTAATGGCTAGTGATCATGAGCATTTCCTCATGTGTCTGTTACTGCTTGAATGTCTTCTTTGGTGAAGTGTCTGTTCATATTCTTTGCCCATTTTTTAACTGGATTATTCAACTTTTTGTTGCAGAGGTGTTGGATTTTCCTGTAGATTTTAGCGATTAGACTTTTGTCAGATTTGAAATAGCCAAATTTTTTTTCTCAGTCTGTAGGTTCTCTTTTTACTCTTTTGGTGAAGTCTTTTAATGAGCATAAGTATTTAATTTTAGAAGATCCCAGTTATTTAGCTTATCTTCTGGAGTTTGTGGGTTGTTACTTATGGTTTGTATCCTGTTAATGCTGTGTATTAGGGCCTCTAGCGTTGATTGTTTTTTTTTTTTCCTACGATGTTTAAAGTTTTCGGTTTTATATTTAGGTCTTTGATCCACTTTGAATTAGTTTTTGTGTATGGTGTGAGGTATGGGTTCTGTTTCATTTTTTTGCAGATGGACATCCAAGTTTTATCAGCACCATTTGTTAAAAAGACTGTCTTTTCCCCATTTGATGGACTTGGGGCCCTTGTCAAAGATAAAGTGATCACACAAAAAGAAACAATGTTTGTTTGTTAAGAGGGATGGGAGGGGTGGGGGGGAACTAAATAGACAATAGACAAGTGGTAACTTTGGTGAAGGGTAAGACAGTACACAATACTGCGGAAGCCAGCACAACTTGTACAAAAAAAGGTCATGGAAGCTCCATAGACACATCCAAACTCTCTGAGGGACCAAATTGCTGGGC
>NW_004443983.1:5875920-5913909 GCF_000243295.1 Trichechus manatus latirostris
TAATGGACCACAACTACCACGGGCTCCACCAGACTGAGTCCAGTACAGCTAGATGGTGCCCAGCTACCACCACTGACTTCTCTGACAGGGATCGCAGCAGAGGGGCCCAGACAGAGCTGGAGAAAAATGTAAAACAAAATTTTAACTCATAAAAAAAGACCAGATTTACTGGCCTGACAGAGACTGGAGAAATCCTGAGAGTATGGCCCTCAGACACTCTTTTAGCTCAGTAATGAAGTCACTCCCAAAGTTCACCGTTCAGCTGGGGATTGGACAGCTCCATTAAACAAAACGAAACTAATGGGGCACAACAATCCAGGGACAGGGACTAGAGGGTGGGAGGGGACAGGAGGGCTGTTGGTGGGGAACCCAAGGTTGAGAGGGGACAGTGTTGACATGTTGTGGGGTTGTTAACAATTGTCATAGAACAATATGTGTACTGTTTAATGAGAAACTATTTGTTCTGTAAACCTTCATCTAAAGTGAAAAAGGAAAAAGTTGGTACACATATTGTTTTTTGGCATTGGTTGCCAACCCCATAATGTGTCGGCACTCTCCCCTTCTTTACCTTGGTTTCCCCATTGCCGGCTTTCCTGTCCCCTTCTGCCTTCTGGTCCTTGCCCATGGGTTGGTGTGCCAATTTAGTCTCATTTTGTTTTGTGGGCCTGTCTGATCTTTGGCTGAAGGGTGTATCTGTAGGTTTCTCGTAGATCACTTTTATCAATTTGTGGACTTTCCTTCTATTCCTAGTTTGCTGAGTATATTTATCATAGATGTTGGACTTTTTTCAAGTGCATTTTCGTATCTACTGAGATGATCATATGGTTTATATTTTTTAATGTGTTGATATGTTGAATTACATTGATGTTTAAATGTTAAAAAAAAAAAAAGAAAAGAAAGGTGATCATAGGTAGATGGATTTACACCTGGGTTCTCAGTTCTGTTCCGTTGGTCAATGTATCTGTAGTTGTACCACTATCGGGCTGTTTTGACTACTGTAGCTGTATAGTATGTTCTGAGGTCAGGTAGTATGAGTCCTGCTACTTTATTCTTCTTCTTTCTCAATAGTGCCTTACTTATCCAGACCCTCTTCTCTTTCCATATAAAGTAAATGATTAGTTTTTCCATGTCTTTAAAGAATGTTGTTGGTATTTGGATTGGGATTGCATTGTATTTGTAGGTTGCTTTGGGTAGAATTTTCATTTTCACAATGTTAAGTCTACCTATCCATGAGCATGGTATGTTTTTCCATTTACTTAGGTCTCTTTTGGTATCTTGCAGTAGTATTTTGTAGTTTTCTTTGTATAGATCTTTTACATCTCTGGTTAGATTTATTCCTATTTTATTTTTTTTAGGAGCTATTATAAATGATATTGTTTTCCTGATTTCCTTTTTGTCGTTCTCTTTATTGGTGTATAGGAATCTAACTGATTTTTGTATGTTTATCTTGTATCCTGCTATTCTGCTGAATCTTTCTATTAGTTCCAGTAGTTTTCTTGTACAGTCTTTTGGGTTTTCTATGTATAGTATCATATCATCCGCAAATAGGGACAGTTTTACCTCACCCTTACCAATTTGGATGCTCTTTATTTCTTTTTCCTGCCTTATTGCTCTAGCTAGGACTTCCAGCACAATGTTACATAGGAGTGGTGATAAAGGGCATCTTTGTCTTAATCCTGTTGCCAAAGGGAATGTTTTCAGCCTCTCTCCATTAAGAATGATGTTAGCTGTTGGTTTTGTATAGATGCCCTTTATTATGTTGAGGAATTTCACTTCTATACCTATTTTATTGAGAGTTTTTTATCAGGAATGAGTGTTGGACTTTGTCAAATGCCTTTTCTATGTCAATTGAGATGATCATATGATTCTTTCATTTTATTTATATGGTGTATAATGTTGATTGAGTTTCTAATGTTGAACCATTCTTGCATACCTGGTATGAATTCCACTTGGTTGTGGTATAGCATTTTTTTGATATGACGCTGAATTCTATTGGCTAGAATTTTGTTGAGAATTTTTGCATCTATATTCATGAGAGCTATTGGTCCATAATTTTCTTTTTTTGTGGTGTCTTTGCCTGGTTTTGGTATCAGGGTTATGCTGGCTTTACAGAATGAATTCGGAACTATCCCTTCCTTTTCTATGTTCTGAAATAGTTTGAGTAGTACTTATGTAAGCTCTTCTCTGAATGTTTGGTAGAATTCTCCAGTGAAGCCATCTGGGCCAGGGCTTTTTTTGGTTGTGATTTTTTTTTTTTTTTAAATTTCCTATTCAATCTCTTCTCTTCTTATGGGTCTGTTCAGATATTCGACATCATTTTGTGTTAGTTTGGGTAGGTAGTGTGTTTCTAGAAATTTATCCATTTCCTCTAGGTTTTCAAATTTGTTGGAGTATAGTTTTTCATAATACTCTGTTATGATCCTTTTTATTTTAGTCAGGTCTGTTTTAATGTCCCCCATTTCATTTCTTATTTGGGTTATTTGAGTTATCTCCTGTTTTTCCTTTATCAATTTTGCCAGTGGTTTGTCAATTTTCTTGATCCTTTCAAAGAACCAACTTTTGGTTTTGTTGATTCTTTCTATTGTTTTTCTATTCTCTATCGCATTTATTTCTGCTCTGATCTTTATTATTCCCTTTCTTCTGGTGGCTGTGGGCTTCTTTTGCTGTTCTATTTCTATTTGTTCAAGTTGTGTAGCTAATGTTTTGATTTTGTCCGTTCTTTTTTGATGTGTGCATGCATCTATTGCTATACATAGACCTCTGAGCACCACCTCTGCTGTGTCCCAAAGGTTTTGGTATGATGTGTTTTCATTCTCGTTTAATTCTAGGAATTTTTTTATTCCATGTTTGATTTCTTTTGTTACTCAGTGGTTTTTAAGCAGAGTGTTATTCGGTTTCCATATAATCTATTTTTTTTCCATGCTCTTCCTGTTGTTAATTTCCACTTTGATGGTGTTGTGATCAGAGAAGATACTTTGTATTATCTCAGTGTTTTGGATTTTGTTGAGGGTTGCTTTGTGGCCTAAGACATGGTCTATTCTGGACAACATTCCATGTGCATTGGAAAAGAATTTGTACTTTGCAGCTGTTGGGTGGAGTAGTCTATATATGTCTGTGAGTTCAAGTTGGCTGTTTGTGGCCTTTAAATCTTCTGTATCTTTGTTGAGTTTCTTTCTAGATGCTCTGTCCTTTACCTAGAGTCATGTGTTGAAGTCTCCTTCTATTATCGTGGTGTTGTCAATTTCTCTTTTCAGTGCTCTTAGAGTTCGTTTTATGCATTTTGGAGCCCTGTCATTGGATGCGTAGATATTTATTATGTTTATGTCTTCATAAGGATCTATTTAATCATTATATAATGCCCTTCTTTGTCTTTTATTGTGGATTTTGTTTTAAAGTCAATTTTATCTGAGATTAGTATTGCTACTCTTTCTCTTTTTTGGTAGGTGTTTGCTTGATATATTTTTTTCCATTCTTTCATTTTTAATAAATTTACGTCTTTGTTTCTAAGGTGTGTCTCTTGTAAACAGTATATTGATGGATCCTGTTTTTTTATCCATTCTGTCACTCTCTGTCTCTTTATAGGTGCATTTAGGCCATTTACATTCAGTGTAATTATTGATAGGTGTGAGTTTATTGCTGTCAGTTTGTAGTGCCTTTTTTTTTTTTTTTTTTGTGGTGCTGATGTTTTCTTTGTTTCTTTTACTGTCCTGTACTGAATTCCTTTTGTTTTTGTTATTTAATTTCTTTTGTTTTGGTAGATGTTGTTTTTACCGAGACTTTATGTTTTTCTTCTTTATTTTGATCAGTAGGTTTGTTAACTTTCTTTGTGGTTACCTTGAAATTTACACTTATCTTCCTAGGTTTGAACCAGTCTTTTATTATTTAGTATCACCTTGCCTTCCTCTCCATTAGAAAATTCTATACCTACACTGTTTATTCCCTCCTTTATTGTTCTGGTGCCGTTGTCATTTACAGATAAACTATCTGGTTCCCTGTTGTAAATCTTTTAGTTTTAAATAGTCCTGGAGAGTTCATTTCCTAGGTTTGTATCTGCCTGGTGGAATCTTGCATTCTAGATTCAGGCTGGCATCTGATGTTTTTTGTTCTCAAACTGAAGGACTCCCTTTAATAATTCTTGTAAATTTGTTTTTTACATATTTCTTTAATTTCTGTTTATCTGGAAATGTCCTAATTTTACTATCATGTTTAAGCAAGAGTTTTGCAGGATATATTATTCTTGGTTGGTAATTTTTTTTCTTTCAAGGTTTTACATATGTCATCTCATTGCCTTCTCACTTCATGGTTTCTGCCGAATAACCCGGGTTTAGTCTTATTGTTTCCCTTCTGTATGTGACTTCATTTCTATCGAGCTGCTCTCAGGATTCTTTCTTTGTCTTTGATTTTAGCAAGTGTGATTATGATATGCCTTGGTAATTTTCTTTTGGGGTCTATTCTATATGGGGTTCGTTGAGCTTCTTGGATGGTCAACTTTTCATCTATTTTGATATTAGGGAAGTTTTCTGTCAGCAACTCTTGAATGATCTTCTCTGTGTTTTCCATTTTCACCCCCGTTCTAGAGCTCTGATCACTTGTAAATTTTTGCTTTTGATTTTATCCCACATAATTCTTAGGGTTTCTTCATTTTTCTTTGTTCTTTTTTCTGATTCTTCCTCAAAGTGGTATCCAAGTTTTTGTATTCAATTTCATTGATCCTGTCTTCCGTTGTTTCATACCTGCTCCTCAGACCTTCTATGACACTGTCAATTTCTGAAATCTTGTTGTTTATCTTTTGGATTTCTAATGGCTGTTTTTGTATGATTTCTAGTTGTGAATTTAACATTTTGTTCCTGTATTATTTTTCTGAATTCTTCCATTTTTTTGTCTGCCTTTTTTGTGAATTTGTCTACTTTTTCCTCATTTTTGCCTGCTTTTTGCTTCAACTCTTGGATAACTCTGAATATTAGAGATTTAAATTCCCTATCAGGTAGTTTCAGTGCCTTTTCTTCTACTGGAAAGTCATCTGGTGTTTCATTTTGGACACCTACTGGAACCATCCTGTCCTGTTTTTTATATGTTTTGATATAGTCTGCTGTCTTCGGGACATTTAGTAGCTATTTTCTTTGTTTATTGATTGTAGATTTGTTTGTTTCGTCCTGCTTTTTTGTTTTATCTGGTTATGTCTGAGCAAGCAGGCTGTGCATTCTTTGTTGTTTGCTCTTCTGTGGGCACGATACTTTTACCTACCTTGTTCAATGAGCAGGGCCAGTTGCTTAGCTATGGTGTAGCAGGGCAGGTCCAGCTGAAGGGGAGGAGCTGGGATGGGTTGTTTGTGGCACATATTGGGGCCAATAGGGCAGGCCAAAGGTCAGTACAGGGCAGGTTCTGGTAGACCATTCCTGTACTGTTCGAGGATGCGATGTTCAGCACATGGTGCAGATAGGCAGGAGGGAGGTTGTGATGTGTGGAGCTAAGCTTGGTATGAGAAAGTAGAGAAAGGGGAGAGAGAAACAGGAGCCAAAAATAACAAAACAAAACAAAAAAGAAAAAGTACTGAGGGAGTCTGCTGTTGGAGTGGAGAGACAAGAAACCGAGAACTAAAGAAAAAAAAAAAAAGAAGATAAATATATATAAACAAATAAATATTGAAAATAAATGCCCCCAGGGATCCCACCGGTGTGGCTGCACAGACCAGGGAAGTGGCTCCTAAGCCACACAGTATAGCCCAGTTAGAAGGGGTGGAGATGGCACACAGTGCCAGGTATTCAGGAGACAGGAAAGAAGGTAAGTAGAGAGAGACAAGAAACCGAGAAATTAAGAAAAATTAAAAAGAAAATAACAAGTGTGGTGGCTCAGACCAGTGAAGCAGTTCCCCAGCTGAGTGGTGCTTCACAGCTCATCAAGAAGAAGCGAATATGGCACACAGAGTTAGGTGTTTGAAAGAAAGGAAGGGGAGGAGGTGAGAGAGAGGGAAGAATCCAAACGAAGCTGAAAAAAGCAACACCAGCAGCAAAGAAATGGCACTGAAGGAGCTAGCCAGTGTGCGTGAGGCAAATCAAAGTGGCATGGAGCCGATGCCTCCTGGCCAAGCAACCATAGCCCGCTCGGATGTGGTGGAGGCCAAGCAGGAGGAAGAAGGGTGAGGGGTAGGAAAGCGTGTATCACTGGTTACTGGGTGCTCTGCCTCCTGCTGGGAGCTCCGTAAAGCTGCTTTCCCATGCTCCCTGTCCAACAGGAGTCCCAGATGGTGAATCTGTGCTCCCTTAACTGATAAGGGACCTCCGCTCTATCTCTTTCCTCGTTCTCTGTTCTCTGTCACTTTCTTATTCCATTTGGTCTTGGTTGAGTTCTTTCTCTCTTCATTGACACTTAGGGTTCCAGGATTGACATTTGTCTATGTTTTACTTAGTTCTTCAGGGTGTTGCTGTGGAGAAACGGTGTTGCGCTTCTGTCTATAGCACCATGTTGGCTCTGCCTCCTAGTAAGATTTTTTTTTTTTTCTCATACCTACTGGATTATTTTAGGAATTAGCTCTTCATGCCATTCCTTTGTGCATTTATTTACTGGCATTGTAACGTTTTATTGCTACATCAGAGAAGTCATAGCACATAGTAGTTAAGAGAGTAGGAGCTGGAATTAAACAAACAGGGGTTTCAAGTGATGTTGGGCAGGTTACCTCACCTCTATATGCCTCAGGGAGCCCTGGTGGCACAGTGGTTAAGAGCTTGGCTGCTAATCAAAAGGTCAGCAGTTCGAAACCACCAGCCACTCCTTGGAAACCTTATGGGGCAATTCTACTCTGTCCTATTGTGTCACTATGAGTTGGAATTGACTCAACAGCAGCAGGCTTGGTTAGTTTATATGCCTCAGAGTCTTCATCTATAAATTGGGGATATTAACGGTATGTAACTCAAAGGGTTTTTAAGAGGAATAAGATAATCCTTGTAAAAGCCTTAAAACAGTTAGTGCCTAATTAATTGCTGTCAAGTTGACTCCGACTCATGACGACCCGGAGTATGTCAAAGTAGAACTGTGCTCCATAGGGTTTTCAATGGCTAATTTTTCAGAAATAGATCCCCAGGCCCTTCTTCCAAGGCGCCTCTGGGTGGACTCAGTCCTCTAGCCTTTTGGTTTAGCAGATGAGCACACTGATCATTTGCATCACCCAGGGACTCCAAAATAGCGACCCTATAGGACAGAGTAGAACTGCCCCCATAGAGTTTCCAAAGAGCACCTGGTGGATTCATACCGCTGAGCTTTTGGTTAGCAGCCATAGCACTTAATCACTACACCACCAGGGTTTCCAAAATAATGCCTAGCAAATAATAAACATTAGCTATATTTCCATTTGCATGAACTTTAGGTATTTAAAGAGTGTAAACACTAAATAACTTTGTTCTTTCTAGAAGAGACAAATTGTAGGGGGAAGTTGAATGCTCAATATGATGGAAGTTGTTGATAGTTAGCCCAACATGAAGGTACTCACACTCAAAGAGCAGCTGACAACTCTTTCATTCTGCTTTGTCTTGCTCCCCATCCCCTTCTATCCCCCTGCCTCCTGCCCCACATACAACCTCAGGCTGGAAATTTGAGTTATGAAAATAGTGAGTAGTGAACTAAGGTTCTTTTTTACCTTTCAGACTCTGTCACTCTCCAGCAGGAAAGAGATTGAAGGATTTTTCTTTAGAGAAACTGAATGGCTACAGAGAATAGATCTCTATCAACTGATTTTGGGAGACCCTGTCCTTAAAAAGGGCATCTCATCCCCTCATGTCACCTGACAGCGAAAACCACAGGCAGCAAGCTCAGGCCAAGGACCACCAGACATTTGAGAAAAAGTTTTAATAAGGAAGAGTGAGAGCAATTTCTTCTTATTAGTATGAAAATTGAGTATACAAACATAATCCTAATAAGAAAGTATGTCTCATTACCAAACACTTTCAAAATGGAAACGGAAATTAAACAACTTACTATGTAATTAACTTATTGGTTAACTGTATAATAAATTAATACAATTCACTTATTATATATTATGTGGATAAACTTAATACTTTTATCTGAACCTAGGGTCTTATGATAATCTTCTTTTCCACTGATAAAGACATTAAAATATACTTTGCACTTTTTCCTGAGAAATAGAAGTTCATTGTCAGATGAAGTTATGATTGTTCCCTTTGGGAGATTAAATCGTTCTAGCAGAACTAGAGATTTTATTTATTTTGGTAAATTGGGATAAAACAAGCAATCTTCAAAGGTGCATAGAGTAAATGTTTTGTGGACAGGATGCCAAGGGATATTTGTATAAATTGATTAGAGAGATCAAGTACTAGATTCTAAGTGGAAAAACAGAAAAGCTTTGAGCATCTTCACAGATGTCTTTTCATAATAACTTAACCCATGAAGAACAAATGTTGCAGGAATCAAAAACATGAAGACATTCTCAATTTTAGTACCTATTTCTGCCTCAAACCACAGGAATACGGCTCAGCTTCCTTCTGCTGGAAGCAAATACATTTGAAGATGTTCTTTGTAGATTATCTGCTCTGAAGAACACATTCTCACAACTTAATATGATAAGTACTTTCTTAACCACACCATGATATGTTCAAAATTCCAGGTCAGGGCTTGGCCTCTCAATGAAAGAGCTTGTCTAGGAATGAGAGAAGTGGCAAAAATTATGCTTCCATGATGTTCCACTTTCATGCTTAAAGCTGGAGTTCTGAACTTCAGGCTCTCTATTAGTTGTGAGGTTATCTTGCAAGTAATTAATCACTACTAATAACTAAAATCTCAATATGGAGTTAGGAAAAATACGTGAGATGATACCAAAATAACGTAGGCTTTTAAAAAAGGTGTTTTCCCTAATAAACCTGATTCATATTTCTAGTTGAACACAGCAGAATCTCACTAAGCCACAGAAAAATAATAGAAAGAGATTAAAATAAAGATATAAACCTGCAATGACCATGAAAATGAGAGAAATGACATGTGTGGGCAGGAAATTCAACAAAAATTTTGGAACATTTCAAGAAGCTGAAAAAGTTAAAACCCAAGAAAGTGCCTGCAGAGGAAGACTGCATTGAGAAGCAAGGGGATCCACCCACTGAATCCCAGAAAGACTTAGGATCTGGAGCTATTCATTTCTATGGAAGGTGATGATGTGATGTGGGAATGAAAACAGGGGGCTTGACTGAACATGAACGGAGAACTTTGATTTCCACCACGTTCCTGGATCACTCTTTACTGCTCAAAGACTTTAATTACTGACCCCATCCCACCTCCACAGAGTCCTGGTGACACAGTGGTTAAGAGCTCGGCTGCTAACCAAAAAGTCAGCAGTTCAAATCCGCAGCCACTCCTCGGAGACCCTATGGGGCAGTTCTACTCTGTCCTATAGGGTCACTAGGAGTCAGAATCGACTCAGTGGCAACAGGATCCCACCTCCACACACACACATCAGGAACTGCAGGCGTATTCTTTGGAAGAATTGACCAGAAGGGACTCTGACATCAGGGGCACATTCACAACAAAGGGTGAAAGTAAGCCATGGGAAGAAGATAGGAAGACCCAACACACTCAAAGCTGAGCTCTGGACCTTCCCTTCATTTTAGCAGATGGCAATTTTTTCCTTCCAGTTGTACAATCCACAAACCTTGTGATCTTCCTTGATGCCTTTTTTTCTCCCATTTCTCCCATACCTTATACCCAATGTTGTGGACTGAATTTTGTCCCCAAAATATACGTGTTGTAAATCCTACTATACCTGTGGTTATAATCCCTTTTGGGAATACAGTTTTCTTTGTTATATTAATGAGGCAGCATTAGTGTAAGTTGTGTCTTAAACTGATCTCTTTTGAGATATAAAAGAGCAGATTAAGCAAGCAGCAAAGAAGCAGAGAAGGGGGAAGATAGATGCTGTGGCACATGGAGATCTCCAAGGAACCAAGAACCAGAAGCTGAAAAGAGACAAGGACCTTCCCCTAGAGCCAATAGAGAGAGGTTTCCTCTAGAGCTGGTGCCCTGAATTCGGACTTCCAGCCTCCTAAACTGCAAGAAAATAAATTTGTTTGATAAAGTCACTCACTTGCGGTATTTCTGCTATAGCAGCACTAGATAACTGAGACACCCACTTTATCAGGAAATCTTCACTCTACTTTCAGAATAAATCCAGAATGCAACTACTTTTCACCACCTTTCCTGCTGCCACCCATGTGCAAGCCACCATCTTTCTTGGATTACTGGAATAGCATCCTAACTGGTTTCCCTGTTTTTGTTTTTTTGTTTTTTTAAATTATGTTTTAGGTAAAAGCTTACAAGGCAAATTAGTTTCTCATTCAACAAATTGTACAAAAAGTGTTCCATGACATTGGTTGCAATCCCTACACTGTGTCAGCACTCTCCCCATTTCTGCCCTGGGTTCCCATTTCCTTTCGTCTGGTTTTTCTACCCATTCCTGCCTTCTCATCTTTACTTTTGGGCAAATGTTGACCTTTTGCTTTTGTATAATTGTTTGTTCTACAGAGCACGTTCTTCTCGGGTACTACTGTTTATTTTATAGGCCTGTTTACTGCTTGGCTGGAAGGTGGTTTCCAAGAATGGCTGCAGTTCGAAGTCAGAGGGGTGTCTTAGGGCCATAATCTTGGGGGTAGTTTCCCTGCTTTTAAGGTCTGTTCCCCACACAGCTGCCAGACTGATTCTTTGAAATCAAAGTCAGATCATGTCACTTTTCTGCTTCAAACCTTGTAATGATGCCTATTGTGGGTTGAATTGTGTCCCCATTAAGTGTGAACCCCCAGTACCTGTGAATGTGATCTTGTTTGGAAATAGGGTCTTTGCAGATTAAGTTACTTAACATGAGGTCATACTGGAGTAGAGTAGGCCCTAATCCGATATGACAGTGTCCTTATATGTGCATATAAGAACAGGAGAAGAGACACAAAGCCAGGCAGAGACAGAGGGAAGGTGGCCATGTGAAGACAGTGGCAGAGATTGAAGTGTTGCATCTGCAAGCCAAGGAATGCCAAGATTGCCAGCTGTCACCAGAAGTTATGAGAGAGCCATGGAACAGATTCTCCCTCAGAGCCCTCAGAAGGAAGCAATGCTGCTTGACTTCAGACTTCTAGCTTCCAGAACTATGAGATAATTAATTTCTGTTGTTTTAAGCCCTCTGGTTTGTAGTACATGTAGTTCCCAACTTATGACATATTCTAGTTACAACAAACCACACTTAAGACCATTCATGAGTTTATTTTATTTTTTGTACATCTTACCATTAGTAATATGTACTACATACAGTGTTGCAGCACATAACTTGATGATGTTATCATTCTCAGATGTTCACTTGCAGATGTTCCATGTTATGATTTACAATGAAGTCAGTGTTGGTGTCAGGAGTCATAAGGGACATAAAGTTGGGCAATGTTCAACTCTAATGACATATGACAATAACGACATATGACAACTGAACTACACACGCACTCAACAACCATTACTTGATAATGCCCCAGGACATCCTCCTCACACAGATGATCTACATCAAGATGTGAAAGTGGTGTATCTATCTCCCAATAGGATAGCTGTGATTCAGCCTATGGATCAAGGTGCAATTTCCTCCTCCAAGGCATACTATCTACAGGCTATGTTACTCAGGCAATAGCTGCAACAGATGGAGGTATGGTAACAGTATGCAATTTCTGGAAGAATTATAATAATCTTCAGTGTATCTGAAACATTGCATCTTCCTGAGAGGAAGTTATGGAAAAATGCATGCAGGCGATATGGAAAAAATTGCTTGAGTTATGTGAACATGCTCCAAGCATTTGATCAGGATAATATGATGGAAGAGATTGGTGGAAAAATCGTCCATATGGCAAGAACACTGAATGTAGAACTTGATATCACTGATGTGGAACAGCTCGTAGATCACAAAGAAGGGGAATTGACAGATAAATGGATTTTGAAGAGGAAAGAAATGCTGAAGAAGAAAGAAACAATGAGGAAGAGGAAGGAGAGAAGTAGTCAAAAAAATTTACAGTGAAAGGATTAGCCAGAGTTTTTTCTAAATCAGAGGCTTCAGTTGCTTGAAAACATGGACACAAACACCGATCACTTTGCTAAAGTTGATAGGCAGATTCAGGAAGCAATGAGATGTTACTGTGAAATATTTGAAGAAAAAAAGAAAAGGACCATACAGGCAGCTCTCACTAATTGTCTGACTGGAAACACCATCCCCATTCCTGGGGATAATCCAGAAGACCCAGAACCTTCCACAAGTGGAGTTATTATTGCAACAGACAAAATGCCAGTGTTGCCAACTCTTCATCATCAGAGTAAATTTTTATGATTTGCATATTTTTATGTATGTATTAAAATAAATCTGTAAGTTTATGTAATGTTTCTAACCCCCAAAGACAAATAAAGATCGAATTTATAAAGATACTGATAAAAAAAGGCAATAATGAAAACTGAAAAAAAATGAAGTATTTGACTTATGTCAAAAGCAACCTACAATGAAGTTGTCAGAAAGGAACCCTGTCGTAAATTGGGGGCTACCTGTACTTTGGTACAGAGCCCCTCTATACTCAGTAAAAGCCTTATAATCACCCTCAAAGCCCTCTTTTTACCTCTCCGACCTCCTCTCCTAGTATTTCCACCTCAATCAATTTTCCTCCTGCCGTACAGACCTCCTTGCTGTTACTCTAACACAACAGACTCACTTCTACCTTAGGGCCTTTGTATTGGCTGTTCCCTCTGACTAGACTGCTCTTCTACATATTCATCAAGTCTTTTTGTTCAAAAATCAGCTTTAATCAGGCCTGCCCTGACCATCCATTTAAAATTGCAACCACCTAATACTCCTAATACCCTCTTATCATACACTATTATTTTTCTTTTTCTATAGCACTTATAACCTAAAAAAATAACAAAAAACAAACAAGTTGGTGTTGAGTCAATTTCAACTCATGGTGACCCCATGTGTTGCACAGTTGAACTGCACTCCAGAGACTTTTCATCGCTGGAGTAGATCACCAGGCCTTTCTTTTGAGGTGCCTCTGGCTGGGTTAAAACCACAAACCTTTTGGTTAGTAGCCGAGCCTTAACCGTTTGCACCTCTCAGGGACTCCTACTGAGTTACTATCTAATTTGTTCATTTCTTCTATTTATTGTTTATTGTCTATCTCCAGGCTGCTAGACTGTAAGCTCCACGAGGGCAAGGATCCTTCCTGTTTGTTTTACAGTGGACCCCAATGCCTAAAACAGTGCCTGGCACACAACAGTATTCAACAAAATATTTGGCTTAGTGAAATTCTACACATTGAATGGAGGGGCTGTCTGCCCTTACCTGCCTTGCTCCCAGAATTTTAGTGGCCTGACTAGAGAAAAGATGGGATGAGTTTTCTCTTAAGAAACTAAATAGTTCCAGAGAAACAATCGCTGGAAAGAGACATATGAAGGAGAGGGCAGCTCATGTCCTGACGACCCTGCAGTGAATGAAAAACACTAGTGAGCCAGGCCCTCTGAGACTTCCTCCCTCCACCACCCACAAAGCTTCCAATTGGCAATATAGAGCCTTGTGCTTAAATATGAATGAATACCTGAGGATCAATGGTCATTCGAGAAAAATCTCAACATGAGAGAGAAAAATCAAACTGCAAAGAGAAACTAAAAGGAAACAGAAAATGCAAGAAGTAGGGCATAAGTTCTTTCAATTCCGCGATTAATATTGTTAGCAAGATAAGAAATATTGTGACCATAAAACCAGATTTGGGTTTCATAACCCAAAAACAAGCACTGTAAGACTCTGTTGTATGTACTTCATCTTTTAAAAAATACCATAACTATATATATATTTTTAAATATAGTATAATTGTGTTTTAGGTAAAAGTTTACATAGTAAGTTAGGTTCCCATTTAATAATTTTTATACAAACTGTTCTCTGACACTGATTACAATTTTTACAATGTGTCAACATTCTTATTATTTCCATTCTGTTTGTTCTGTTTCCATTGCTCTAGCTTCTCTGCCCCTCCTTGCCTTCTCATCTTTGCTTTTGGGTAAATGTCGACCTTTGGTCTCATATAGTTGATTGTTTAAGGGAGCACAATACTCATGGGTGATATTGTTTATTTTATAAGCCAGTCTATTATTCGGCTGAAAGAAGACCTCCAGGAGTGGTTTGAGTTCCAAGTTTAAAGGGTATCTCAGGGCAATAGTCTTGGGGGATCCTCTAGTCTCTATCAGTCCAGTAAGTCTGGCCTTTTTTAGGAATTTGAATTTTGTTCCACATTTTTCTTCCATTCTATCTGGAACCATTTTTTGTATCTCAGGTGTAACTATATTTTATATACAATTTAAATCCTTTTTTTTTTTTACTTAACATCATTCCAAAAGCAATTTCTCAACCATTTTAGCAACTGTATAATATTTCTCTGATCTCCATTGTAAGCCCAACAAGGAGACATGACCATTCCCATTGATTCTTAGTACTCACATGGACAGCAAAGACATTTTCTCCAGCTCCCTTCTCTCTAAACAAAGAGGTGACCGTGTTGGGGTAGGGGAGCCTCCTTTTAAAAAAATCATAATCTTACATCAGGTAAAACCTTTTTGAAATCTCAAGCCAAACAGGCTTAAGCAAAAAGGGAAACGTATTGGCTCATGGAACCGAAAACTCCTGGGTATCACTTCGGGCACTGCTAGATCCAGGGCTCAAACTATGTCACCAGGATCTGGTTTCTCTCTCCCCACCTTCAGCAACACTTCTCTTTTAGTCAGTTCTTGGTGGGCTCTTCTTCATGATTACAAGATGACTGCAGCAGTTTCAGCCTTACCTCTTTTCCACTAGCCGCTTCAAAACGCCTGACATTCTGATCTGGCCTCTGAGGGACATGGGCCAATACCAGAACCTGTTACCATGGCCAGGGAGATGCAGTACTTTCATGGAACAGGCTGGGTCACATGCTCCACTATGCTACATCCTGGAGCCTCACCTAGACCATGTGGACTGAGAGCAGGAGGGGGAAGATCTTCAAATAAAAATATGGGGCTATTTCTGAAGGAAGGGAAGTGGATGCTGGGTGAGCAAACAACAAATATCTGCTATTAAACTTTTGTTTTGTTTTATTGTAAAAGTAAAATAGAGAGAAGTATAAAGAAGCAAATACAAATGAGCCATAATATTTAGGGATGTTTCTTCTGCAAACCCCTGAGCTCCCTTGTATATACCTTATTTTGTTGTTACTTGCCTTTGAGGCTGTTCCAACTTGTGGTGATTCCATGTACAACAAAATGAAACAATGCCTGATCCTGCGTCATCTTCTTGATTGTTGGTACGCTGGAGTCTATTGTTGTTGCCACTGTGTATTTTCAGTGACTTTCAACGTAGGGGGGGCCATCTTCTAGCACTATATTGGACACTATTCTGTTGTTATCCATAGGGTTTTCACTGGCTGATTTTTAGAAGTAGATTTGCCAGGCCTTTCCTCCTACGCTTAGTCTGGAAGCTCTGCTGAAGCCTATTCACCATGGGTGACCCTGCTGGTATGTGAAATACCAGTGGCATAGCTTCTAGCATTATTGCAACACACAAGCCACCAGAGTACGACAAACTGACAGACATTCATTGTACCACTTAGCAACTCCATAAAGTCATGAATCCAACTACTAGCTGTTTCTAGGCCTACATCAGGGCTTCAGGAGAAGGTAAGGTTAATGGGCAGCCTATGCTGGATCCTCAGTCCAAACATTTTTCTCCAATAGTCTTGCTTTTTCACTATTGGCCACAACTATTTTCACACATTTTCCACCCTCCTCAATTTATAACTCTTCTCCTCCCCACTTATCTCCTACTTCAGAGAGAAAGTAGAAGTCATCAACAGGGAACTACTTCAGCTTTCCATACCAGAACTATCTACCCACACCCATCTTTTCCTATCCTCTGAGACACAGTAAATGACATGTGCTTCTTATCTAAGGTCAGTTCATCCACTTACACTCTGAATCTTATTCTCTCCCACTTTTCTTGGGAATCTTGTGCTAATCTCATTCTTTTTCATTCTCACTCTCGCTCCAGTCTCTCTCTTCCCCCTCCCTGTTGTATCATTTCTATTCCCATTAAACATTCTCAAGTCTGTACATATTTAAAAGAAAGACTGGCCCTTGGTTTCCTGTGCCCCTCCATCTATTATTCCATCTCCTCTATTTTATAGCAAAACCTTTTTAAAGAGCTACGCTGTCTCTATTGTCTCACCTGTCGCTCACTCTTCAAATTTTCTTAATAGAAATTCCAACCCCATCATTTCCTGAAACTGGTCACTCTCAGGTCACAATAATGTCCATGTTGCTGAATCTAAAGTTTTCACCTCTTCCGCATTCATCACAATTGACCACTCTCTTCTGCTTGAACTCTGGGACCCTGCTCTTCTTGGTTCCTTCCTCCTCCTCTAGCTCATCTTTTCAGATACCTTTGCTGGACCTTCTCTTCTATCCTAACATTAAATATAGGAGTTCCTCCAGGCTTGGTCTTGGGCCCTATTCTTTTCTCTGTGCTCTCTCCCTGGGTGATGTCAACCTGCCCCATAGGCTGCAACTTTGACCCATTTATCCACCTGCTCCTTGGTATCTTCACTGACTCTCTCACAGGATCCTCGGCCTGAACTGGACTCATTCTTCCCCTCGACCTCTCACCCTACAACATCTGTTCCTCTTCCAGTGTTTCCTGTCTCCAGAAATGGCATCACCACTGTCACTCCCAGTTTCTCAAGCCAAAAATTTGGGAGTTAACCATGTTTCCTCCCGCTTCATTTCTCACAATCAGTCACCAAATTTGAGGAATCATCCATGTTTTCCCCTCTTCTCACTCCTCACATCCAATCAATTATTAAGTTTTACCTCCAAAATCTCTCTCTAGTTTTCTCTCTCTACAGTGCCAGGCCAACATCATCCCTGAACTGGAGCACTGAAAACATCTCCTGGCACGTGGGTGCTTGTTCAAGGTCTGCTTATCCCCTGGACTGTTCACTCCATGAAGGCAAGAATAAGGACCATCTTATTCACCACTTTATTTACAGTTCCTATTACACTGCTTGGCATAGTATATGCCTAAAAAGTTTTTTATAGAATTAATGAAGCAATACAAGATTCCTGATTTCTGATTAACTACTATATCATTTCAAGTAAACACAACATCTGTCACTCAGCCCAAAATCCAAAAGCAAGGAAAAAATCCTTCCAGTAGTGATAGAAAGAGGTGTCACATATGAAGATGTCTTCAGGACGTCAGGACAGAGGAGGGGATGTGATAGATGGGAAACCATGTGACTCGACCTGTCACACAGCTGGTTGGAGAAAGAGGAATAACTAGAACTCCAGGCTTCTGACTCCCATTCAGGTTGCCTTCTCCCCCACATTACTACAAACAGGACCTATTAATGCAACGTTATGCATTAACTTTTGGAAGAAAGGTCTTGTGATCTACTTCTAAAAAATCAGCCATTGAAAACCCTATGGAGCATAGCTTTACTCTGACACACATGGGGTCACCATAAGTTGGAATCGACTTGACAGCAACTGGTTTACTAGTACACATAAAATTAATTTTACTTTTTTTGGAAGTTTATTTATCTAGCTTCCCCTGGAAACTCTGGGATTCTTCCCGGGCTATAACCATAGTTCACTAGGAGCAGCAGATTATAAAAAGGTGGGAGGTGGAGAATAAACTAGCACACTGAGAAGTAAGGAGACTACTGAGGCATCAGACATTACACTCAAAGCACTCTGGGGCAAATTAGGTTAGATGCCAAGAGTTCAATGCCTTCAATGTCCCCCAGTGAAATTAATTCATTCAATAAATATTTACTGAGTTCCTATTAAATGCCAGGCACTGTTCTAGTTGCTGGGGATGTGGCAATGAACAATATAGCCCAAGCCCTGCCATCAAGAAATTTTATGGGGGGGAGAGGAATGGACAATAAGCAAGCAAACAGACAAATAATATCAGGTAGAAATAAATTTTTTGAGGAAATTCGAAGTCAGTAAGAGAAGAGAGTAAGGGAAGTGCGGCAGCTGCCATTTTAGGCAGCGTGGTTAGGGAAGATCTCTCCGGAGAAGTGACAGTTGGACAAGTGAGCGGGCGACTGATGCGAAGATTTAGGAGAAGAGCATTCCGGGCAGAGGGCACAGCAAGTGCAAGGGCCCTGAGGAAGAGGTGAGTGTAGCTGGAGTGGAGTGAGAGGGGAAGGGAGGAGACAGAACAGAGAGGTGCCAATAGGCCTGATCTCCCAGTGCAAAGTAAGAACTTTGGATCTTCTTCTCTGTGTGAGGGAAAGCCGTTGGAAGGTTTTGACCAGCAAAGTGAAATAATCAGGTCTCATTTTGAAAAGGTCACTTGCTGCTGATGGTCAAATGTGGAGACCAGTTAGGAAACCATCTGTAGACAACACATTATGGCATCTTGGACTAGGTGGTGTGATGGTTAATTTTATTTGTCAACTTGGCTACACTGTGCTGCCCAGTTGTTTGGTCAAACACTAGTCTAGATGTTGCTGTAAAGGTATTTTGTAGATGTGATTAACATTTACAGTCAGAACCTATTGGCTCTGTTTTTCTGGAGAACCCTAACTGATACAGGTGGTATCAGTTGAAGGTAGTGAGAAGTGGTTTTGAAAGTGGAACCAATAGGCTCTTCTAATGGAGGCCATGTGGTGTGTGAATGGACAAGAGAGTCAAGACTTATTCCAAAGCTTCTGACGTGACAAATGAGGTATATGGAAGTGCCATTTATTGACATGCAGGATTTTTGGAAAGGAACAGGTATATGAGGGAAAACCAAGGGTTCTGTTTGGATCATTGATTTTGATATGCCTATGATATGCCTATTAGATACTCAAGGAGCCTGCGCAGTGCAAGTGGTTTGCAATTAACTGCTAACCAAAACACTGGCAGTTCGAACTCACCCAATGGCTCTGCAGAAGAAAAGGGCCGGTGATTTGCTTCCTTAAAGATGACAACCAAGAAAACCCTATGGAGCAGTTCTACTCTGTAACACATGGGGTCGCCATGAGTTGGGGGCCAACTGGATGGCACAGCTAATAACATTAGATATTCAAACAGAGATGTTGAGTAGGTTGTCTGGAATTCAGGGGAGATGTTAGGACTATAGTTATAAATCTGTGAGCTATAAGATTTTGGGTGTTTTTATGGCTTGAGCCATATAACTGATGAAATAATGTAGGAGGGGTATACACATGGAGAAGAGATGTCCACAGACTAAGCCCCGGTGTGCCCCAATATTTAGGCTTTGGAATGATGAGACAGATTCATAAAGGTCACTGAGAAGGGAAAACCAGGCTATTGTGGTGTCCTGGAACTCAAGTGATGAAAGCGTTTGGAGGAGGAGAGGGTGATTAATTGTGTTGAATGCTGGGGAAGGGTTGAGTAAGAAGAGGACTTGAATACAGCATACAGCATCGGACCATAGTTCCATAATTGATCTCAGAAGTAAAGGATTTCAGTTCTTGAAGAACCTTAGAAACTAATCCCCTAATTTTAAAAGTGACAAAATTCTGACATAGATGAAGTGATTTGTCCAAGATTAGAGTTAGTTATAACTAGGTCTCCTGATCCTGTATTTTTTCTAATGTCATTTCTCTGTTGTTGTTGATTCAGAATGATTACCCTGGGTCGTACAGGTTAAACTCAACACAGGTTTGATTATATTTGTCTACCCTGCTTAAGAAGGAGCCCTGGTGGTGCAGTGATTAAGTGCACTCAGCTGCTAACTGAAAGGTTGGCCGTTCAAACCCGCCAGCTGTCCCGTGGGAGAAAGACCTGGCAATCTGCTCCCATAAAGATTACAGCCTAGGATACCCTATGGTGCAGCTCTACTTTGACGTATTCGGTTGCTATGAGCTGGAATGGACTTGAGGGCGCACAACAACAACAACAACAACAACACCCTGCTTATGGAGGCTGAAAATGTAACTATTTCCTCACAGAAATAGTTAAGATAAAACTTTTTGGCTCTTGCCTATAAAATTTATTAAGGTAGAACAGCTCATTTCCTGTCAATACCTGATAAATTACAAGTTATTATTTAAACAAAAAGCTGCAAATTCAATGGACCATTTTAAGTAGTTCTGTTTTCTCCCCTGTGTTCCACCTCTATTTATTTCCATGGGAGTTAACATCCGCTAGCATAGAACAGGCTTCAGGAATGTTATTACTAAGGCCAAGAATCATTTCCAAAAACTAGGGGACTGGAGAAGATAAAATTATTGCATATAATTTAAATGTTGAAATCCAAATCAAATCTGTCTTTCAAGATAAGATCAAAAGGTCTATGATTTTCTGTGTTTTTTGGCTAAGACTATATGAGTTTTCCAACTATTATCCAATGGCTTGATAACTCCTAAGGCTGTTTGTTGATTTATATCGAGGGTTATTAAAGTTCTTTAGTTTGAAAGTAAGGTTCGTTTTACCCACCCTCCTTTTATTGTCAGCATAATACAACATCATAGAATGCACCAGTCTGTCTTGGAAGAACTACAGCCAGAATGCTCCTTAGACGCGAGGATGGTGAGACTTCGTCTCATATACGTTGGACAAGGTATCAGGAGGGACCAGGCCCTGGAGAATGGCATCATGCTTGGTAGAGGGTCAGCAGAAAAAGATGAAGACCCTCAAAGAAGATGGATTGATACAGTGGTTGCAACAATGGGCTCAAACATAGCAATGATTGTGAGGATGTCGCAGCAGCGGGCAGTGTTTTGTTGTGTTGTACACAGGGTCCCTATAAGTCAGAACCAGCTCAATGGCACAAACAACAACAACAACAATATAAACTCACCATTGCTTCACACCTCCTTTTTATTTCTGAGATTTGGGGAACTATTCTAACTAAAGTGTTCCAGATAAGCTTGACTTGGCAAGAATTAAAATTGTTAAAACTGTACTGAGGTCATAATGTTCCTACAAACTGGGCGGCCTCCACTTCATTTGATCTACTTAGTCTGCAATTCTGTTTGAAAGCTGCAGTTATATGAATTCTCACAAAAGAGATGTCTGGATACCTTTCCAGTGTCATGAAAATTTTACAGGAGAAAAAGACATTATATATTTTATGTCAAAGAAGTATTTCTTTTTTAACATTTTTATTGTATTATGGTAAAATTAATACAACTCAGAATCTGCCATTTTAACCATTTTTACATGTACAATTCAGTGGCATTAATTCACAGAGCTGTGCAACCATCACCGCCATTTATCTCCAAAACTTTTCATCACCCCAAACAGAAACTGTACTCATTAACAATAATTTCCAAAGAAGCATTTCTATGTTATCTATTAACTTCCTTTACCATCTCTCTTTGCATCGGACATAGTAAACCTATCTATTATGCTTACCTCACTGATGAAGAAGAAAGAGGCTGGTTGATCAGCTCAGCAAAACGGCAGCAAAAGGGTCCATATATTGCTAGCAAACGTTGAGCTCCTTCTATGTGCCGCTCACTGTAGCAAGTATTTTACATATATATTTTTCATTTACCCCTTACAATAGCCTGCAGATGGTTATTTTTATCTCCTCTGCACGAATGTGGGAAGTTAAGCACAGTGAGCTTAAGCTGGTAGGTGGCAGAGCTGTGCACCCTGAGGTCCTTGCTGTGTCCAGTACTTAGCACGACTCTCTCAAGAACATTCTGCTTATGTATGAATGTTGGGAAAAAACATATAAATGAAACAAACAAAAAACATTTAAAGTGTTTAGAATATACTCATTTTTTGAAATAAGGAGACTTCTTGCTATCCCCTATTCTTTCTCCTTATTGACCTTCATTTAAATGATTCCATCTTTCCTTGAAGTTACCTGATTCCAGCGTCTGCCTCAGTTTTTTCTCCTCCACCTCCAGTTACAGTATGAATTCCACTTTCCTTGTGAGTTTGCCTCATGTCTGCAGGCTTCTAGATTGTCTATCACATAGTTAATCTGATAGGGGCAGTTTAAAGCTTTCCGTATACATGAAACACATGAATGTCAAGTTCCACGGGCCTAATAAGAGTGACAGAAATCCTAAACCACCAAAGCCTGGAGAACAAATGGCAGCAGCTGGGGATATTTAATAGGAAAAGCTAGACTTTGCATCTTTTCCATGGAAGTTTTAAATAAACTGCCTCAGTTAGACAACTCCTACAGTCTGTAGGAACATTACAATGTTATTACTGTCATTCTTTTTGCTGGGGCCTGTGCCACCTTGCCTCATTTCACCCAGGATCAGCCAGCCAGTCTGGCATCAGCCCACCTCAACGGGGCTACTCCCCTCCCTCTGCTCTTATCCTTACCAGTAGTCACTACTTGGGAAACAGTTTCCCACCCAATGCCTTCCAGGATGTAACATTAAGATTAAAAGGAGAGAGGCAACTAGTTCAGCTGGGTCATGATGAAAATTTAGGAGGAGCAGGGTGAAAGCAGGGGAAAAATGGAGGCAGGAGAAAACTTCCCAGCAGAGAGAACTTGGTCAAAAGCAGTTTTCCCCACTGGCCAATGATGTAACTTGGGGGAAATTTCACCACAAGTATTTGCTAACTACTGAATTTAATTAAAGCAATCCCGGTGACTGGAATCTATAGTCCACCGTAAGAGGTTTGTGGAGAAAGAGCTGGAAAGATAAGTATTTTGCAATAATATGGCAAACTGTTTAAAAAAGAAATTATAACTATCAATACATTATGGGGAAAGGGCAGCTGCCTCCATCTTTGCCAGGGTGTGGTCCCTCTATTCGCTCTGTCAAAGCACAGTTTACTTCTTCAGTTGGAATTGGAAATTATGTTGGGTCTTCTTTCGATGCAACTCTTCATTTACTTACCCATTCAGAAATAGTTATGGATTACCTCTAATGTATGCCAGATATTGGCTAGGGAAATGAAGACATCTACACAAATCATCGTAATACAGTAAAGAAGGTGATTAACTGTCATCAGAGATATGTGAACTGTCCTCAATACCAGAGAATGTACAAAGGTGCTCTGTGGAGGAAAACTCTCACTGGCTGCCAGAGACAGAGGCTCCACTGCGTAGCAGCTAAGAGCACATGCTGACACTCAGCTGTGTCACCTGGGACAGGTTTCGTGCCTTCTCAAAGATGCAGTTTCCTAATGCAGAAAAGGGACACAAAGTGCAACTTACCTCACAGGGTGATCATGAAGAAGACCTGAAATAATCCAGGTGAAGAGTTTTGTACAGTGCCTGTTGCACAGCAAGTGCTCAAGAAATGTTCATACTAGTATTATTGTGCTAGATGTATCTGCTAGGATTATCTGGTTTATCAATAGAGACCAACTCTGGCTAACATAAGCAAGCAAACAATAATGTTTCTTGGTAGTTGTTAAGACTGAATTGTGTCCTCCAAAAAGACATGGTGAAGTTCTAACCTCTTGTGACTGTAAACATGATCTTATTTGGAAATAGTGTCTCTGAGGATGTTATCAGTTAAATTATCATGAGGTCATACTGGAGTAGGCTGGGTCCTAATCCCATGTGAGTAGTCTCCTCATAAGAGAGGAGAAGAGACAGAGAGAGGCACCCAGAGGAAAACAGACCATGCGACTACAAAGCTGTGCTGCAGTGCAAGCCAAGGAACACTTGGCACTAGAAGCTGAGAGACAGGAAAGGACCTTCCCCGAGAGCCTTCAAAGGGAACGTGGCCTTGCTGACACCTTGAATTTGGACTCCCAGAACTGTGAGACAAGAAATTTCTGTTCTTATAAGCCACCCAATTTATGGCGTTTTGTTACTGCACCCCTAGGAAGCTAATACAGTAGTTTAAGAGGGAGACTTACAGACTGGAAAGAAGAGTTAGAGTCAGGTCATGGAAGGGACAGGAATTCAAGGCTGCATTAGGAATCTACACAATAGGGTTAATGGAGAGTCTCTTCAGGAGACCAACTGTCACCATTTCTCAATCCTAATATCACTTGGCTCAGATTCCAGGGAGAGTACAATATTGGCTTACATCTTAGACACGCGATTGGTCACACCCACCTCTTGGACAGAGGAAGGAAGGCGTAAAGAGCTAGAGAAGTCTTCTTGGAAACTGTGGTATTTTTTCGGTCAAGCGGAAGGGGAAAGGGGACATTTACTCTGAGAAGAGTCTAAGGCCGAGGAGGCAAAAGTGAGCAGGCAGCATCATTACTGGTAGGAGGGTAAGGCCTGCCTGAGAGTCTTGTCAGGGAGAAGGAACATTTGTGCTGAGCTGGATGGGTAGGGTCGGATTTTCCAGAGTTGGTGTGATAAGAACTTAGGAGCCACTGAAGGAATCTAAGGAAGCCTCAGCAGGGATGAAAGCATGTTTCTCACACAGAGTTTGCCAGGGCTGGGCAGTGTGATCTGTGGTCTGGAAAGGGGAGAAACAAAAAGCAGGGTTGCGAGGTGATGAAGTGCTAGATGGGGGTGGCTACATTTGGAAAAGAGAAAATGGTCCAGGTAAGGGAGAGGTGTTGCCTTTTTTCAGAGGAAAATAATTTTTCAAAAGTCAACAGGATGTGGTGACCTAGTATAATGGGAAATGAAGTGGGGGAAAGAGTCCAAGATTATTCCAAGGCATCCTGCTTGGATCAGTGGGAGAGGGCAGCATGATAACAGAGGAGGAAGACAGGAGAGGAAAGCTGGTTGGGCCAAAGAAGGAAATATTGCACTGCACGCTACACAAATCAAGTCTGCAGTGACAGTGAAAGAGCCATGTGGATCATTAAAGCAACCAGGAAACACAGGATGCTGGGAATGCTATTGGCCAGCTGTGGTCCCTACTCTCCCCAAGACCTGGTCTTCTTTTAGAATAATAGAGCAAAGCACCAGGACCAGATTCGAAAGAGGCTACCAACTCCAAACAAATTTAAAAGAGGTAAAAGCAAGGTTTTCATTTTTTTTGCAGGGTTTGATGGCACGTTATTAATAATATAATACTGCAGTTATTACAATACTTTCTTAAATTCTGTCTATTGGGGGCCAGTCCTGGCTGGCTCATTTTAATGACTGCATACCCCATTTAGCACACTGCTCTGCACAATGTTTGACATACAAAGGCAGCTCATACACTCCCCAGCCCCATCTGCATATTGTGACAACTCTGCACAGACATTTAGGCTGCCTCTTTGTGACTCTGTGTCCTCTACACATTTTTCTCATTTGTTTTGAGATATTTGCATTTGTGAAACAATATGAAAGCTCCCACCTTTGGCTGACTTTAGCCTCGATGTTTCTGGCATTTCTGACATCCTTGTTTCTGGTTTGCCTTCTTTGTGACAAAAGTCCAAGGAAAACCCATAACTGATGATGCCTAAAGAGAAAGGTGTTAAGCCCGACTTGATAGTCTGAAGATGCTTGCTAAATCAGATTGTTGCCCAGTCTCTACATATTGTATTTAACTTCAAAACACACACCTGTGTCAGACTGGGTCCAACAAGAAGGGCGTAATCATTCTTCTTGCTATAATTCAGCTCCTTGACAAAAACTAACTTTTCTCTCTACTGAGGAATCAAATAAATCTGCACAGTAATGAATCTTTTGGGGCCTGGACCTGGCACTTTACGTGCACTGTCTTATTCAATGTTCACGAAGATGAGGAAACAGGTCCCCAAAAGCAAAGAAATTTTCTCAAGGTCATTTAGCCTGGATTTGAATCCAGATCCTTCTATCTGCCTGGGGTGGTAACTGATATATTACAATGACTTCAACTGTTTAATACTCCCATTGGTGTTATGGCCAGTATTTAAGAACCACTTACTTACAAGTATAAAATGCATTTGAGTGACAAGCCATCACTCAATAATGATGGTGGTCTCCAGTCCATGCCGGTAGATGTGCTGCCTTATACTGCTCTAAGTATAGAGCCAAGTATAGCAGCTCCCTGCCTCCCAAGGGTGGAGAATCTTGAAAGCAGGCTGGGTTCTCTGCCTTACCTTTCAAATACCTCACTATTGGCCAGCTCCATAGTGGATAATGCCAAATAACTCACACACTCTCTTCATATTGAAGACCATGCTCATTTAAAAGGAAATTTAATCCATGTGTTTCTGGGTCTCTTATACTCAAATCATCAACAATATGCTCTTTTGCAATAGCTACTAGGTGTCCAAACGTCTTTGGAGACAATTTTTTTTTTCATGAGGACAGGAAGCTACATTTGGACAGGAGTAATCACTGAAAAGCTGAAGTTCACAACTTGAAAATTCAAATCCATAAGGTTTAAATTGCAAACTTGCCCATTCCTTATTCTGAAAGGGCCCCAAAGAGCAATAATAACCAGGAGCTGGCAAGCATTTATACGTGAACAGCTGGAAAAAGGGGTGGGGGTGGGATGAGAGGAAAGGACAATGACTGATGTGGACACCATTTGGAAGCCAGGCAGGGCAGGGTCCCTCGATGAATCCAGGAGACACGGTGTCCTTGGAGTCCCAATGTTCCTGTTGTGGAGTCAGCAATGGCAGGAACAGCCAGAGGAACACACCAGGAGCCATGGGGGAATTCATGTTTGGAAGCAGAGCTATGACTTAGATCCATATTTTATATAAAACTGAAAATCTGCCACTGGGCCCTGCGGCTTTTGTTTGCTCAAATGTCATATGAGAAGGTCTCAGCTTCCGCTGGGCTATAGCAGGGCCCAGTCTGGGCTGCAGGTAAAAGACTTTAGAAACCTACTTTTCACAGCCAGTGGACTAAACAATGACTCCTTTGATGAAAACTATGTAACGTACTGTCTTATTATTTTATTTTTATCTTGATTTAGAAAAGATTAGGGATTTGTTAAGTTGTAATAAACATCATAAAATGGAAATACAATTTGATTAACTTGAAAAAAATTAAAATTCTTCTTAAAATTGTTGAAATGTAAACATTTTCAACCATTAATTGTAGAGAATGGGGAAAAATAAAAAATAAAGAAAATATACAAAATCTGACCAGATGGGCATTCTCCTGGAGAAAAATAAGTTACACAGCTCAGTTAAAGGACTAGCTGTGGAAGTAATAATAATAACCAAAAAAAAAAAAAAAAGAATACATCACAGGGCTCCTCTGTGACATCATGGGCCTCACAGAGACATAGATGAATGTGAAATGATTGTCACATAGACAAATTTCACATTGGCTGGTATATCCCTGAGTCTCCTACTATTCCCATATATATCTCCATCAAGTGCTACTCTTAGCTTCTTTACCAAGGAAAGATGTAATGTGAGGGAAGGGTACAGGAGGGAAGGGAGAAGAGAAAGTCCAAGGAGGCTCTAGTAAACGGGGAAGACAGGTTAAGGACAAATATCTATTTTGGCTTGAGTGGTCTGATTCACCTATTTCACGGCCTGGTCACCTGTTCCCTTCTAGCCTCCACTGCAACGACCAATCCCACGAAGGCTCCAACAACCCAACAAGACTTGCCTTTTGCAACTCGATCCTTTTAGCTTGGGCCCCACATTAGCTCAATGCTAATGAGGCATGGGACCACTCAGTGCCCACACATGTACAACCCAGAAAGGGGAGGTTATGGAGATGGGCAGTTAATGTCCTATTTGACTGTTCTTTGACCAACAAGAGGCAGAATATAAATTCTCCCTTCCTCTCAGAAGACAGCCCTGTAAGATGAACAATCAGTTGCATTTGACACCAAGCCATCATACACCCTCATGTTGGCTCTCCTACCCCCAATCTCAGTCCTTTTCCACACACTCTTTCTTCTGTGGGATTGCACTCTCTAATAAAGCAGTAGCACATAAGCTTTGCCTCAGGCTCTGCCGTGTAGGGAACCCAAGCTAATACGGTTTGTATCTTAGGTTAGGGCAAAATGTCTCAGGATCAAAATTTTCCATGCAACAAAATAGCCAGTCACATGAAAACGTTATAGCTGGTCCTGGGTAGAAAGAACTCCCACCCCCACCTCCACCCCCCGCCCCGATTAGGGGAAAATATTCTAGAGTCTGATCTTTCCCTTTCCCCACTTCCCCTTAAAATCAGGGCTTTAATGCACGCACATTTGTCCTAATTCCTTATCCTTCCCTATGGCCAAGAAACTAGAAGTCCAAGGAGGTACTTACGTCATTTTTTCCCATCTCAGAATACTGGAACTATTAAGTAACCTGTGTTTTAAGGTAGGGAACTCAAGAAGATAAAGAGCAAGAAATGTTTCCATGTCCTGAACCTTCATCTGGTATCTGGCATCTGATGCAGAAACATTGCTTCCATTGTTCAGTCAAACATCCGGCCCCGAACACCTATGAGAACATTTTCAGATGTACCTTTATGAGAAATTCTTTGGGGCCATGGTGGAACCATGCCAAATAAAAACTGAAGTATATTATACCAAGCAGTACATTTTACAACTCCAAATAGATTATTACCAGACCAGTGTGATGTACCAAATGGAACCTCTTGACAATGGGGCTTATTTTCAAGTGTCACTCATGGTGCAACTATTGCTTTGCACCTAAATATATGATAATGTAGCTGAATCACCTGCTAGAGATTAAGCATGTATTTTTCTCCCATTTTAACTGAAAGCAGTTCCACCTGAAGGGGGAAGTGGTGGTGTAGCTATCCTTAGACATTGTAAAATGCACCGCTTTGTATAATATACTTCAGTTTTTATTTGGCACGGTTCCACCATGGCCCCTAAGAATTCCATTGTTGGGAAAGATAGCAGGATCAGCCCTTTGGTGTCCAAGGCTGCTCTTGCTCTTGTTGAACTTGGAAGGGAACAACTGAAAACTCTTGGTCTAAGGGATTGCTAAAGTACCTGACTGAAAATGCCCAGGCCAAAAGTCCAGCCCGGAGGTTCCTCTTTTATGCCTTGCAATCCTCCTAACCCTGTGTCCCTCCAAAAAATAGATACATGCAGCATAAATGCAACCCTAGTAAATTTTAAAGTTGCAAACTGATGTTCAAATACCAAAAACTGTTATTCTGTCCTGGTAGAAAAGAAAGATGAAAAAATGATCTGTGCCAGCTGTGACATTCAGTTGTTAATGTAGCCACAATGGGAGTAACCTTTGATAAACAGGAGGAGAAAATGTGTTGAGGAGTTTTGCCCTCGTTGGTATATCTTGGAGCCGTGGTGGCACAGTGGTTAAGAGTTCAGCTGCTAACCAAAATGTTGGCAGTTCAAATCCACCAGCTGCTCCTTGGAAACCCTATGTGGCAGTTCTATTCTGTCTTATAGGGTTGCTATGAGTTGGAATTGACTTGACAGCAATGGGTTTGGTTTGGTTTTGGTATATCCTGAATTGCATGGGAGGAAATGGGAACTCTAGATACGGCTCTATAGTTGAGACCATTAGTTTGTGTAAAGTTTAGAGGGGTGACGAGGCCTGCTCTGCACAGCACGACAGGTTTTCAGTCCTTTGCAGGTCTTCCTTCTTTCATGAAAGGCACCTTCATTCCACCTCAGCTCATTCCAACAGATCAGGAGCTCAGAGTCCATCCAGCTGGATATCAAAGGTCTCTAGCCTGTAAGACTCTCTTTCAACATGCTGCCATTAGCTTCTGAGGGTCTGGTTTTCCTTAGATCCTGCGGATGATGGGGTTAGGTAGACACATATGGGGCCCCCTGGTTCACCAGCTTGTAAAATATAAAGGTGGAATTCTAAGCATGCAGCTGGCTGGGAACCACTAATATACTAACTAGTCTGTCCACTCCTGGTATTGTCCAAGTATGGAATACAAAAAAGTTTTCTACATACTTCTCAGGAAGTCAATCTATCAGCACTGAACGAACTTCTTGGGAGCAAGGTGATATTCAAAATATTTGCCAAGTACTACATCATGTGTACAGACAAATCACAATGGGTGAGGGACTGAAGTGAGTCCTGGAGACTGCCTGTTGTGCCAAGTGTTAGCTTCATTTTTACTTGTTAGATGGGAGGACGACTGGGAGTCCCAGGGGTGGAGCCAGGTGGCAAAGCAAGGACATCTGGGGGCTTGAAAGTACTCTAGTATTTTACCGGTCAGCTTGGCTGTACAACTGCACACAAGCTGAATATCAGGCCTGACTGGAGGACCATGGAGCATCCCTCTCGTTCTTAGTGATGTATAAGAAAGGGGGAGAAATATTTTTTCTGGAGAGTTTAGAAATCTACCTCCTTTAAAAAGAGATTGGAGAAGATTTTTATTTAGGGTTTCTTTAGCTTTGGACTGAATCAAGAACTGCTTAGCTGGCCTAGGCACTCAGAGGAAACAGAAGTCTAAGATTCAGTCTTGATCACCTGAAATTTACAGTCTAGTTGAAAAGACAAGATTAAGTCACTTAATCTTGAAACAGATGCTTGTATAAGGCAACTGAAACTTAATTAAGCACAATATGTTTTATACAAGTTTTAATCTTTTTTTTTTAAGTTCCAGCTTAGGAGGCTAAACTTGAATTAAAGGTTCCTATCAGTCCAGAAAGGAGCTCTGGTGGCACAGCGGTTAAGCACTTGTCTGATGAATGAAAGGTCGGCAGTTTGAACCTACCAGCCACTCCAAGAAAGAAAGATGTGGCAGTCTGCTTCCATAATGATTACAGCCTTGGAAACCCTATGGGACAGTTCTACTCTGTCCTAAAGGGTCGCTATGCGTCGGAAGCAACTCGATGGCAACAGGTTTGGTTTGCCTTTGGTATCAGTCCAGGAGCAATTCTGTGAGATGAATGGCCATGAAACGCTTGGGCTGGCAGTTCACATTTTATCCTTCTCCTCCTCCTCCCCGTCCCAGTGTACAAGCTGATCAGAACATTTGGATGCGAGCGTCTCAGATGTAGGCTCTTTCTAAAAGAATTGGAAAAGGCTCCCATGCTCGCCACATGTGCTACTAATGTTCCTCTCGCAATTTTCTTTTTAAAATTCTCAATCTTGACATTTTAATTAATTTTACATTTGGTTTCTGCGAGCCCTTCTTGGTTGTGAAATGGTAAGGCAGCCAGTTTATGTGTCATTAACTTCTGCTGCAAGCCCATCAAGACTTCTAGTTTGCTTAGGGCATGAGAATGGGGCCATAAATGTCAGCTGTGCATCGACCCTTTCCAGCAAAAGCCAAGGGGAATTCTCTGCATGTGAGGAAAGCAAGTCTGACTGACAGCAAGAAGAAAGGAATGGGTGAGGCCGAAACATAAGCAGCAACGGGTCTTCCCAGAAGTGGCAAAATTTGCCAAGGGACACATTAGGCTGCTGTGTAGGGACTGCCAGGGACACAGTGCACTTTTTTCGCCCCATTTACCCCAGGGGGAGGGCCCAGCCTCAGCACTGTCACCTCTGAATGAAAAGGTACATGAATTGAGAGGACATGGACAAGTTCCGATCTCTTGGAAAATTAAGTTTGGGAATCCTAAGGGATACAAGGCTGGCCGTACAGTTCCAGGAAGAAGCTCTAACATCTGTTCCATCTGTCTCTGGGCTCATTCTAGGATCTCATGAAGCCAACTGGCAAAATATGTTATTTTCCCTGGCCAGAAACATAACATCTTTAGAAATCTAAATTCACCTTGACTTTTCTCCCCCTTTCATAAGTTGTTTTTGTTATTGGGCTTTCAGATTTTCTTCATAAACCACAGGCAGTCCCTGGGTTACAAATGAGATTTGTTCCTACGTTTCTCTTTAAGTGAATTTGTAGGTAAGTCGGAACAGGTACACACGGTTCATTTTTAGCATCAGTTAGTAAACTGTTTATCTTAGTATATAGTATATATTCTGCCTTTCTATGCATATAAAACACTTAAGAAACACTTCCAAATACACTAAAACATCAGAAATGTAATAAATACAGTAGTGTGTGTGTTTATTATAACAAACCATTGTACTTAACTCAAATTATTAATATAACAGGCTTTATGGAAATCTGTTCTTAAGTACGAATTGTTAACGTCTTGTTTGACGTTCTTAACCTGGGGACTTACTGTACTTCAAAACTTGAACTTGGACACACACTCAAAAACAAAAATGCTGCCACTGCAGATTCTATGAGCAGGGAAGACAGCAGTTCAATTTCAGGATGCAGGGAAGGGAACCGGGAACTGGTGAACTCTGAACATCTATTATTTAGATGTTCAGTGAAATGTGCAAAGACCTGAAGTTAGAAAACCAAAAGGGAAAAATACGCTTGGCATTTCTCAAGCTGAAAGAACTGAAGAAAAAACTCAAGCCTCAAGTTGCTGTGTTGAAGGATTCTAGGGGCAAAAAATTGAATGATGCAAGAAGCATCAAAAAAAGATGGAAGGAATACATAGAGTCACTGTACCAAAAAGAATTGGTTGCCGTTCAACCATTTCAGGAGGTAGCATATGATCAAGAACTGATAGTACTGAAGGAAGAAGTCCAAGCTGCACTGAAGGCACTGGCAAAAAACAAGGCTCAGGGAACTGATGGAATACCAATTGAGATGTTTCAACAAATGGATACAACGCTGGAAGTACTCATTCGTCTATGCCAAGAAATTTCGAAGACAGCTACCTGGTCAACCGACTGGAAGACATCCATATTTGTGCCTATTCCAAAGACAGGTGATCCAATGGAATGCGGAATTGATGGAACGATATCATTAATATTACATGCGAGTAAAATTTTGCTGAAGATAATTCAAAAACAGTTGCAGCAGTACATCGACGTTGGAATTGCCAGAATTTCAAGCTGGATTCAGAAGAGGATATGGAATGAGGGATATCACTGCTGATGTCAGACGGATCCTGCCTGAAAGCAGAGAATAACAGAAAGATGTTTACCTGTGTTTTACTGACTATGCAAAGGCATTCAATTGTGTGGATCATAACATTGCGAAGAAGGGGAATCCCACAACACTTAATTGTAGTCATGAGGAACCTGAACAACAACCAAGAGGAGGTCGTTCAAACAGAACAAGGGGATACTGCGTAGTTTAAAATCAGAAAAGGTGTGCACCAGGGCCATATCCTTTCACCATACTTATTGAATCTGTATGCTGAGCAAATACTCCAAGAAGCTGAACTATATGAAGAAGAATGTGGCATCAGGATTGGAGGGAGACTCAATAACAACCTTCATATGCAGATGACACAAACTTGCTTGCTGAAAGCAAAGAGGATTTGAAGCACCTACTGATGAACATCAAAGACTACAGCCTTCAGTATGGATTATACCTCAACATAAAGAAAACAAAAGTCCTCACAACTGGACCAATAAGCAACATAATAAACGGAGAAAAGACTGACGTTGTCAAGGATTTCATTTTACTTGGATCCACAATCAACATCCATAGAAGCAGCAGTCAAGAAATCAAATGACATATTGCATTGGGCAAATCAGCTACAAAAGACCTCTTTAAAACGTAAAACGTAAAAATGTCACTTTGAGGACTAAGGTGCACCTGACCCAAGTCATGGTATTTCCAATTGCCTCATATGCGTGGGAAAGCTGGACAATGAATAAGGAAGACCAAGAATTGATGCATTTGAATTATGATGTTGGCAAAGAATGTTGAATACACCACGGACTGCCAGAAGGAACAAATCTGTCTTGGAGGAACTTCAGCCAGAATACTCCTTAGAACTGAGGATGACGATACTTCGTCTCACATACTCTAGACATATTATTAGAAGGGACCAGTCCCTGGAGATGGACGTGAAAAAGAGGAAACCTTCAATGAGACAGACTGACACAGTGGCTGCAAAAATGGGGTCAAACATAGCAACAATTGTGAGGATGGTGCAGGACTGGGCAGTGTTTCGTTCTGTTGTACACAGGGTTGCTATGAGTCGGAACAGACTCAATGGCACCTAACAACAATAACAACAACAGACCTTGCTTTCTTCATTTGTAAAGGTAGGGGGGTTAATGTAAAAACTTTTTATGTTTACCTAGATCTAACAGCTATAGACAAAAGTAGGGTGGCCCCACTATAAGACACTAAGGAAGTCATTCAGCCTATCTTGGCCTTAATTATTGTTTGGGACAAATTGATTGTCCCAAATAATACCCCTGCCCTGCTATTGAGGAGAGCAGTAAGGGACTGAGTGTCTTGGCTCTTCAGAAACAACAGTAAATTTCAGCCACAGCAGTTCTACTTCCATCTTATTCATATATCGTAATAGCAAGTAAAATTGTGTGTGAACAAAATGTTCAAGAACTTAAAAAAGAAGAGGCTTGAAAACCACTAATTTAGCCTAAACTTCTCACTTTACAGATAAGAAACCTAAGGTCCTTTCTCACTCTACATCTTCAGTTCTGGGATGTGAGGTGAAAATCTTGATGGAGGCAAGGATTTGAGTAGGTAGTCCCAGACTTACAAAGGGGTTCCGTTCCAATGACTCCGTCTTAAGTCAGTTCTGATGTTAAGTCCAATACCTTTTTTTTTTTTTAAGTTTTCATTACTGTTGCCTTGTATTATCGGTATCTTTATAAATCCGATCTTTATTTGTCTTTGGGGTTGGAAACATTACACATAAGCATCTACGAGTGAACACCTGAGAATGATAACATCAGCAAATTACACCCTGCAACACTGTATGCAGTACATATTATTAACAATAAGATGTACCCCAACCAAAAAAACAAAAACAGTCTTAAATGCAGTTCGTCGTAACTTGGATCTGTCATAAGCTGAGGACTCTGCAGTGGTTAAGAGCTAAGGCTGCTAACCAAAATGTTGGCAGTTGGAATCCACTCGGTGGAAACTCAACGGGGCAGTTCTACTCTGTCCTATAGGGTCGCTATAAGTTGGAATCGACTAGACGACAATGGTTTTTTTTTTTTTTTTTCTTAAACCTGTACTGGCCTCCCAAATGTCCATGCCCTAATCCATGGAACCTGTGAATTATGTGTTGTATGGCAAAAGGGATTTTGCAGATGTGATTGAGTCAAAGATCTTGACATGGGGAGATTATCCTGCATATCCAGGTGGGTCCTATGTAATCACAAAGGTACTTATAAGAGGGAGGCAGGAGATCAGAAAGACAGAAAGCCATGTGAAGAGAAGTACATTGACATTTGAAGATGCTAAACTGCTGGCTTTAAAGATGGAGGAAGGGACCATGAGCCAAAGAATACATGGAATGCAGCTCTAAAAGCCTGAAACTGCAAGGACAAGGAATCTCCTCTTAGAGCCTCCAGAAGAAACCAGCCCTGCTGGCACCTTGACTTTGGTGCAGTGAAACTGATTTTGGACTTCTGACCTCCTGGACTCTAAGGGAATAAATCCGTGTTGTTTTAAACCACAAAATTTGGGTAATTTGTTACAGCAGCAATAGGAAACTAACACATAGAGCATTAGCAGAGAAGTGTATGTTCAGGAGTCACATTAAAGAAGAACAGGGATTCTCAAACTTTTTGCTTGCAAATCTCAGCAAGAAATACATTTTACATCAGTGCCATGAGCTAGCATACATGCTTATGCACACAAACAAAATGAGAAGTTTTGAAAACCACTATTTATTCCACAAAATATACTTATTTTCTGTACTCTTTTATTCATTATTTCTTTCTTTTTTTATAATGCTGGTTTAGCCCCACCAAATTGATTTCATAATCCCCTAATGAGTTATCTTGAAAGACACTGGAGTTCACAGAAGAGACCAGTCCCTAAGGGTAGATTGTGATTGGCTTTAATGTCAGCCAAAAATATGGAAAATACTGACTTCCGGCAACATGGCGCTCTAGGCAGAAGCACTACACAGTCCCTCCACAGCAAAGATCTGAAGAACTAAGCCAAACAGAAAACAGCAATCCTGAAACCCAAAACATCAAATGAAGAGATAAAGAACTCAGCCAAGCACCAAATGGAGTGAGAAAACTGACAGAGAAAGGAGAGTGAGGAGAGGTTCATGCAGAGGTCCCCTATCAGCTAATGCAGCGTGGATCTGCCATCTTGGATTCCTATCAGAGACCAGCAAATAGGGGGTACAAGAAAGCAGCTTCACAGAGCTTCCAGCAGGAGACAGAACAACTGGTAACTAGCAATATGTGCTTTCCCACCCCCCATCCTTCTTCACGCCCACTCGACCTCTTCTGCTTCCCGCAGCCACGGTCTCTTGGCCAGGAAGCACCGCTGCTTGGATTCTACCCGCCTGTACTGGCCAACTCCCTGAGTGCCACTTGTTGGCTGCTGGTGTTGCTTTTTTCTGCTTCTTTTGATTTCTTCCTTACCTCTCACCACCTCCCCCTCCTTTCGCTCAAATACCTGGCTCCATGTGCCATCTTTGCTTCTTCCCAAAGGGCTGCAGAGCTCTGTTCGAGTGTGGAACTGCTTCCCGGTCTGTGCTGGTGGGATCCCTGGACTTTTTTGTTTGTTTGTTTGCTTTGAATTGTTTTTCTTTTTCTTTTCTCGAGTTGGGAGCCTGTTCTAGCTGGGCAGTGCTACACGGCTTGGGACCTACCCCCTCAGCTTGCACAGACACGCAGAGGGATCCCTGAGAGCATTTCTTTTTTCGTGTATTTTTTTTTCCTGTTTTTTTTGGGGCTTTTCTTCTTTTTTTTTCTTTTCCCTTTTTGTCTTTCTTCATTACTCAGTTTCTCATCTCTCTTTACCTTCCTTCTCTTCCTGTCCCCTGAATACCTGGTGCTGAATACGTCTATGCCTTCTAGCCAGGCTGTACTGCAATACCTGTGAACAACTTCCCCAGACCTTGTAGCCACACCAGTGGGATCCCTGGGAGCTTTGCAGTTCTTTTTTCTTTCTAATTTTTATTTATTCATTCTTTTCTTTTCTTCTTCTTCCCCTTTTTGTTTTTCTCCACTTCATAGCCTCTCATCTCTCCACTCCAACGGCAAGCTCCCCTAGCACTACTTTTTGTTTGTATGTTTTTGGCTCCTGTTCCTCTCTCCTCTCTCCCATATCCATCTTAGCTCCACACATCACAATCTCCCCCCTCCATCCTGCCTACCTGCACTGTGCGCTTAACATCACACCACCAAGCAGCACAGGCACGGCCTACTGGAACCTGCTCTGCACTGATTACCAAGCTGCCCTGGTGGCTGTAGTAAATGCCACAAACAACCCATCCTAGCAACTCCTCTTCAGCTAAACCTGCCCTGCTGTACTATATCTGAGTGACTGACACTGTCAACTGGAGAAGGAGGAGAAAAGTATTGTGCCCACAGATGAGCACACAACAAAGAACACACAGCCCGCCTGCTCATAGCCAAATTAAAAAAAAGTACAAAACAAACGCATCTATAATCAATAAATGAGAAAAATAACTACTGAATGCCTCGAAGACAGCAGACAATATAAAAACATTTACAAAAACAGGACAGGATGGCTCTAGTAAGTGTCCAAAATAAAACACCAGATGACTTTCCAGCAGAAGAAAAGGCACTAGAACTACCTGATAGGGAATTCAAATCTCTAATACTAAGAATTATCCAAGAGTTGAAGCAAAAATCAGACAAAAGTGAGGAAAAAATAGACAAATTCATGGAAAAGGCAGACAAATTAATGGAAAATATAGACAAAAAAATGGAAAAATTCAGGAAAATAATGCAGGAAGAAAATGCCAAAATAAATTCACAACTAGAAATTATACAAAAACAACAGTTAGAAATCCAAAAGATAAACAACAAGATTTCACAAATGGATAGTGTCATAGAAGGGCTGAGGAGCAGATCTGCAACAGTGGAAGACAAGATCAGTGGAATTGAAGACAAACACTTGGATACAACTCTATTCAAGGAAAACTCAGAAAAAAGAACAAAGAAAAATTAAGAAAATCTGAGAATTATGTGGGACACAATCAAAAGAAAAATTTTCGAGTGATCAGAGTTCCAGGATAGGGGGAGAAAACAGAAAACACAAAGATGCTGACAGAAAACTTCCCCAATATCATGAAAGATAAAAAGCTGGCCATCCAAGAAGCTCAATGAACCCCATATAGGATAGATCCCAAAAGAAAATCACCAAGGCATATCATAATCACACCCGCCAAAACCAAAGACAAACAAAGAATCCTGAGAGCAGCTCATGAAAAACAAGAAGTCACATACAGAGGAGAAACAATAAGACTAAGCTCAGATTATTCA
>NW_004443983.1:5914647-5920683 GCF_000243295.1 Trichechus manatus latirostris
ATGCTGAGTGAAATAAGTCAATCACAAAAGGACAAATATTGTATGAGACCTCTATTGTAAAAACCCATGAAAAAGTATACACACAAAAAGTAACAATCTTTGTTGGTTACTAGGGATGGGAGGGATGGGGGGGGGGAATACTAAATAGGCAGTAGATAAGTGGTATCCTTGGTGAAGGGTAAGACAGTACACTACACTGGGGAAACCAGCACAACTTGTACAAGGAAAGGTCATGGAAGCTCCATAGACACATCCAAACTCCCCGAGGGACTGAATTGGTGGGCTGAGGGCTGTGGGGACCATGGTCTCGGGGAACATCTAGCTCAACTGGCATAACACAGTTTATAAAGACAATGTTCTACATTCTTTCCACCTTAGTGAGTAGTGTCTGGGGTCTTAAAAGCCTATGAGCAGCCATTTAAGATACTTGACTGCTCTCACCCCTTTGGGAGCAAGGGAGAATGAAGAGAACAGGATAGAAGGGAAAGATTAGTCCAAAGGACTAATGGACCACAGCTACCACAGCCTCCACCAGACTGAGTCCAGTACAGCTAGATGGTGCCCGGCTACCAACACTGACTGCTCTGACTGGGATCACAACAGAGGGTTCTGGACAGAGCTGGAGGAGGATGTAGAACAAAATTCTCACACACACAAAAAAGACCAGATTTACTGGCCTGAAAGACACTGGAGACACCCTGAGAGTATGGCCCCCAGACACCCTTTTAGCTCAGTGGTGAAGTCACTTCCGAGGTTCACTGTTCAGCCGGGGATTGGACAGCCCCATAAAACAAAACGGGACTGATGAGACAGCAGTCCAGGGACAAGGACTAGAAGGCAGAAGGGGACAGGAAAGCTGGTGATAGGGAACTCAGGGTTGAGTAAGGACAGTGTTGACACGTAGTGGGGTTGTTAACCATTGTCATAGGGCAACATGTGTACTAAGTGTTTAATGAGAAACTATTTTGTTCTGTAAACCTTCATCTAAAGTGACGATAGCAGCACAACTGGAAGAGTGTAGTCAATGTCACTGAACTGTGCATGTAGAAATTTTTGAAATGCTGTATCTTTGGCTATGTATATTTTCACCAAAAAAAAAGGTCAAGAAGGGAGAGGGTTGACATGTCGTGGGGTTGTTAACCAATGTCACAAAACTATGTGTACTACTGTTTAATGAGAAACTATTTGTTCTGTAAACTTCCACCTAAACTACAATAAAAAAAAAGAAAAAATATGGAAAATACTTCAGTAGTTCATAGTTGGTGTCATCAGGGTCCCAAACAAACTACAGACAGTGTAAAGTTTTTCTCTGGAACTCTCTATTCTTTATTTCAGTAATTCTCAATTGAGGGGGAAGGGGGTGGAGATTATGCTGCCCAAGGAAAGTTGGGCAATGTGTGGAGATGTTTTTTGATTGTCACTGATTTGTTTTTTTTTTTTGTTGTTGTAATTAAATGAAGTTTAAATTTCAAGTTAGTCTCCCATACAGAAATTTTTTTTTTTTACATACATTGTTATGAGACCCCAACCGCTCACCCCATTCTGCGACAGCACACTCCTCCCCTCCGCCCCTGATTCCCCATGAACATTCAACCAGCTCCTAACTCTCTCTGCCTTCCCCTCTCACCTCTGGACAGAAGCCGCCCCTTTGGTCTCTTGTATCTACTTGTCTAAGAGGCACATTCTTCACAAGTATCACTTTATGTCCCACAGTCCAGTCAAATCCCTGTCTGAAGAGTTGGCCTCGGAAATCGTTTTAGTTCTTGGGTGATGGAGAGACCAGGGGCCATGTTTTCCGGGGCACCTCCTCTTTGTCAGACCATTAAGTCTGGTCTTCTTACTAGAATTTGAGTTCTGCATCCCATCATTCTACTGCTCCATCAGGGACCCTCTTATTGTCACTGATTTAGGAAATAATATTGGAGTTATTATTTCCTAAATTGAGCATAGGGAACGTGACCCAGCTGGAGCTTGACTCGCAAGGGCTTTGAAGGACTCATAAGGACTTATCAACTGGGCCCTGAGGTATAAAGACAATAGCTAAGATAATCTTGGAAAATATCTTTTAGGGGACCTTTCACATAAGCCAATCAACAAAACACAAAAGACTTTCTACTCTTATCTTTTTCTATTAGCATTTAGTGAAAAGAAATTTGTTGGACCAATGAAGACACTCCTGTCATTACTGAAACCTGTACCAACGATTGTTAAGAAAGACAATTCAAAATGTAGGATCACAGTTTCTAGCCAATCTGAAGGGGTAAAACTTTCAATGGTTTTGCCCATTTGTAATGTTAATATATACCGATGACTCTGTAATGGTCTTCGGACTTGGACAGACATGGCTGTGGCAGCATGCTTGTCCATTTTCCCATTCTTGCCTATTCTGTAATATTCTTTGGACTTGGGCAGATATGGCTGTGGCAGCATGCTCGTCCGATTTCCCATTCTTGCCTATTCTGTAATATTCTTTGGACTTGGACAGACATGCCTCTAGCAGCATGCTTGTCCGTTTTCCCACTTTTGTCTGTTCTGTGATATTTCCTTGGACTCAGGCAGACATGGCTCTGGTAGCATGGTCGTCCATTTCCCACTTTTGCCTTTCTGAATATATGCCGAATAAAACTTCCTTTTTGCTTTACTCAACTTTGTGATGTTTTTCCCCTACAACATCATGACTGGGGGGAGTGAAGCAGCTACTGGCATCTAGTGGGTAGAGGCCAGGGATTCTGTTGCTCATCATGTTATAATGCACAGTCCCCCACAACAACGAATTATCCAGCCCAAAATGTCAATAGTGCCGAGACTGAGAAACTCTGCTCTGTCTGCATCCTTCTTTCATTCAGCTGTGTCCAGTAGTTGTTCAGTCTCTTTTGGAGCCCTTCCCCAGGCTTGTCCTCCTCTTGCTATGGTCTATGTTCCAAGATTATGCCTCTCTAACCTACCATAGAGCATTGACAAGCTTTCATAAATTAGGCCTCTCAAGTGACAGGTGCATTTAAAAGAGGATTTTGTTAATGAATCTGAAATCTGCATTGAAGAGAATTTTCCTAACGAAATCTGAAAGTGGTGACTGGCAATAGGTGCAAGAGATCTTCTTGGCCAACAGTGGCCTATTCCAAGCTGCCACTGTCTGTGAACTAAACCACCACACCCACAAACTGTTTCAAATTTCCAAAACAGGGATAAGGGACGTGGCATTCTACCTCTGCACAGTAGAATGACCTCTGTCATCTAAAACCTGCTGCTTTGGGTTATTAGATTTTACTCCAGTCAGGCTCAAAGTACATTTGAAAAACATCTGAACAGGATAACGGTAGGACTGCTATTGAAAAATGAAGATAATGACTTCCACATTATGGAGCTGTTTAGGAGCTTTTCTCACTCTAGAAACAGTTTTATCAGTGACTCTAATTCTGTATGTTCCATTGAGGGCACTAGAAAGCAGTTCAAGGGTAGATCAAACAGTCCAAAACCAGCCTCTGGTGCTTCTGCAAATAACTCGTATAAAACATATCATATGTTTAGGAAATCATGTCTAATTAAAGCCAACATGGGACAACTTTCTAAGGGAGGCCTAGGCAACATTGGCAGGGCCAGGTCACTGGGGTGGGGCGTGTGGTGATACACAAAGGGGAGGGAGTGGTGGTGGTTAGTATCAAAGAGTGGAATATGAAAAGAACCTATTTTAGCCTTTATATTTGGAGGTCTTTGGAAAAAAAATTTTCATGTGTATTACTAATAATTCCAGAATAAACTTTTGAGGTTTGGGTACTATTGTTATCTTCTAGTTTCATAGGAACATGAAAGCGCCTATTAAAAAAAAAAGAAATCCAGGAAGTAGAAGATACACTAGAAAGAGGGTTTTAAACACAATAATTAGAATTCCTGGAAAATGTTCTGATCTTTATTTCTGTGTGGCAATATGCAACCCTTCACCAACCCCGACAGAGGTTGCCCTGGTGGTGAGGGGAGGTCCTAGTAAATCAAAATTTAGGAGCTTGAATAGTTAAGGAAGGTCTCTGAAAGAGAAAGCTACAGGACAATGCTCTCAGCAGAAAAAAAATCTCTGAAAGTAAAAAACATTCTTTATTAACCAGTCAGGCTCCTTCTCTGTTCCCTCTCAATCAAAGGTACGTAAGTAAAAACAAAAAAATAGTTTAAGATACCATTTCATTGAATGCTTGCCTTATGTTTGGCACTGCGTGGTACTTTTATATGGATTAGTTCATGTAATCATCACAGTAATTCTATGAAGTAAGTACTACTGGTATTCCCACTTACAGATGAGAAAGCTGAGGCTCAGAGAGATTGAGTAACTGGCTTAAAAAGGGACAAAGCTAGGATTAGATGATACCAGGCAATCCTACTTTAAAGGCCATACAATTAATCATCCTCAGATGAGCAGAGCATGGCATTCTTCCAAGTACTGTTGAAGGTTTATTTTATGATGGGTTCAAAGTGAAGTGAATTGTTAAGGTGTGTATGGTTGAAATGAGAGAGGTCAGTGAGTTTATTTTCTTTCTCCCAGTCCTATCAATTCTTAGGGAGCAATCGATTATAGAAGCTAATTCTTTTTTTTTTAAATTGTTTTATTGTAGTAAAAATATGTAACAAGGGGGACCTCATACCATCAAGAAAGCAGTGCCAGGAGCAAAGAGAGTCCTTTGGACCGGGGTCTCTGCGCCGAGAAGCTCCTAGTCCAGGGGAACACAGAAGAGAAGAAGGCTGCCAGAGAGAAAAAGCCTTCCCCTGGAGCTGACACCCTGAATTTGGACTTTTAGCCTACTTTGACAGTGAGGAAATAAATTTATCTTCATTAAAACCATCCACTTGTGGTATTTCTGTTATGGCAGCACTAGATGACTAAGACAGAATTTGGTACCAAGAGAGTGGGGTGCTGCTCTAATAGATACCTAAAATGTGGAAGCGGTTTTAAAACTGTGAATGGATAGACAGTGACAGTGACAGAGGACCAGCAGCAGTAGAGAACCTACAGCAGCAGAACCAGGAGACTGGTGAAAGAGGCGCTGGAGCTGACCCACTGAGCGAGAGAGCTGAATGCCTGCGAGCAGGAGGCTTCCTGGCGGAGTGGGGTGCCTCTGGGCACTTACCGGTGGAGCTAGGCTTGCCGACCCACGGAGCGAGGGAGCTGAGTGCCTGTGCACAGAAGGCTTCCTGGCGGAGTGGGGTGCCTCCGGGCACTTACTGGTGGAGCTGCTGAGCTTCGGAACACTTGCCCCAGCAGGACAGATGCGGGCTTGAGGCGCGAGGGCCAAGAGGCCATAAGAAGCAGAAGCTGAAGAGACAAGGGACACAAGAAGCCGAGCTGCTTCAGCCTCAAAAGGTATGGCCATGACTACAGGGGTTTCAAAGGGTGGAGCCATGGCCTCTGGTGTTTCTAAGGGCGGAGTTGTCACTCTGATGGACAAGGAGAATGGTGCGCCTAAAGCCAAGGGAGCAGAGTTGCTGTCCCAGCAGGCCTGGAAGGCGGAGCTGAAGCCCAGGGCCGAGGGGCCTCCACTCAAAATCCAGAGACTATGGCCAATACCTAGAGTCTGGAGGGCGGGGCTATTGTGTAAATTGTCTCAGAGAATAGAAGATTACTTTCAAAGCCTTGAGGGCTAATGTAATGTGCTCTGCTGACTTGCTTGGTGCCTGTTATCACTTCTTTTCCTCTAGTTTCTCCCATTTATAATGGAAATGTCTAGCTTGTGCCTGTTCTGCCATTGTACCTTTGGAAGCAAATAACTTGTATTCTATATTTCACAGATGAAGAGGAATTTTTGGATTTTGGACTTGGAGTTAAGACTTTTGCTATGATATGATGGGGTGAATATGTTTTCCATGGTGTAAGGATGTGATTTTTGGGGAGCCAAAGGGTGGAATGTCATGGATTGAATTATGGACCCCCAGAAATGTGTGTATCCGTTTGGCTGAGCCATGATTCCTGGTACTGTGTGATTTTCCTGTATGTTGTAAATCCTGCCTCTATGATGTTAATGAGGGAGGATGGGTGGCAGTTGTGTTAGTAAG
>NW_004443983.1:5921927-5958982 GCF_000243295.1 Trichechus manatus latirostris
TAACCAATGTCATAAAACACTATGTGTACTACTGTTTCATGAGAAACTATTTGTTCTGTAAGCCTTCACCTGAAGTACAATAAAAAAAATATATACTAAAAAAAAAAAAAAAGGAAGCAGTGCCAGGAGCAAAGCGCGTCCTTTGGACTGGGGTCCCCGCGCCGAGAAGCTCCTAGTCCAGGGGAACACCGAAAAGAAGAAGGCCGCCAGAGAGAAAAAGCCTTCCCCTGGAGCTGACACCCTGAATTGACTTTTAGCCTACTTTGACTGTGAGGAAATAAATTTCTCTTTGTTAAAACAAACAAAAAAAATATGTAACAAAACATTTGCCAATTCAACATTTTTTACAATTAAGTGACATTGATTACATTTATCATGTTGTGCAACCATCACCACCGTTTCCAAATTATTCCATCACCATTAACAGAAACTCAGAGACCCCTAAGCAATGACTCCCCCACCCCCTCCTGCTCACTCACATTAACCATTAATAAACTTTGATCTCTATACACTTGCCTATTCTAGATATTTCATGTAAGAAGGATCGTACAATTTTTGTCCTCTTGTGACTGACTTATTTCACTCATATAATGTTTTCAAGGTTCATCCACATTGTAGCATGTATCAAGACTTGATTTCTCTTCATGTCTGAGTAATGTTCCATTGTATTTATATACTACATTTTGCTTATCCATTCATCTGTTGATGAACATTTTGGTTGTTTCCATCTTTTGGCTATTGTGAATGTGCTGCAATGAACATTGTTGGTATGCAAGTTTCTGTTTGCATTCCTACTTTTAATTCTTTGGGGTATTTATTTAGGATGGGGATTGATGGGTCATATGGTAGTTCTATGTTTAACTTTTTGAGGAATTACCGAAATGTTTTCCCAGAAGCTAATTCTGACACAGGTAACTATATTCCCCCAATTCTTTGATCTTGCACGGACAGTAGCCTAATAGTTATTCTTAACCTCTTTTTAACCTGCAATGATCAATTATTCTCTAGTATAATCTCTCTCTCCTCCCCCTGCCCCACACATATCCAGAATATTTAAGATCTGGTTTTAGAGTTTCACTGAGTGAGCTGTTTAAGTCAGCAGTTGGAACGCCAGTACTAGGATCTTAATGAAATCTATCCCCAAAATGGCTGTCATCTTCACTAGACAAGCCACCAGAACTATTATTTTGGGGTGCTCTGAAAGATACGTTTTTGGTCAGACTTCAGACCAGGATTCTCTTTGAATACTGTATACCCTAAATGTACTGACATAAGGGCTAAACACCTTTTTGGTTTGTCCACTGACTGATTATCTGTGTACTATCCTGTCAAGTGTAAGACTTACAGAGAAACACATTTTTGAGAATCAGCTGGATATTCTCCATTTACCTCCAGATCCACCTTCTACTGTTAACACCAGCCCTGCGCCTCGCGGGCCTGACCTACAGAGACCACGCCCACAGGCTCCCTGGTCCTCTGGTTTCCTGTTGGTTCCAGCCAATGGTGGCACCACTATGAGATAAGAGGAAGGGGGGAGAGGGAGGTCAGGGTATTTTTTCTCTCCTCTTTTCCGGCTGTGGGGTTGCCGTGGGCTGGTTGTGTCCCTCTATCTAAGGTAAGTTTCTGTCAGGGTGCCCTCTACTTATAATAGGTAATGTCTCTCTCTCTCTCTCTTTCTCCTTCCATCCCTCCTTCTCCTCAGAAAACAGCTCCCTTCCCTCTCCCAGTCAGGGCCACAGGTGGTAACACTTCCCCTATACTGCACTAATCCTTATAGCTCTCTCACATTTGCCCCACACCTTTGTAAACAGTCCCTAAATTAAACTCTCCTCAAATTACCTAACCTGAAGTCACCATATGCTTCCTGCCACCTCAACTGCATTTATTATTTGGCAAGGACTATGATGACTCCATGTTATCAGGAGAGACCAGTCCCCAGAAAAGGACATCATGCTTCGTAGAGGGTCAGCGAAAAAGAGGAAGGCCCTCAACGAGATGGACTGACACCGGCTTCAACAATGGGCTCAAACACAGCAACAATTGTGACGATGTTGCAGGACTGGGCAGTGTTTCATTCTGTTGTGCATGGGGTCACTATGAGTTGGAACCAACTTGATGGCACCTAACAACAACAACATGATGAAAAAGACACTGTCTGGAGTTTACAGTCTTAATAGAAAGAAGATATACATTTAAACAAATAAACAGAAGACTAAATAGAAGCCACAGTGCACTGCAGCCTCCTTTCACCTGCCTAAGTCACTAGAAATGTTAGAAATAAATCTTTAATAGTGCTGAAATATGAGAAGGGACATTCTTGAACCAGAAATTATGAAGAATGAGAGAAAGGAAGAGAGAGAGAGGGAGGGAGAGAGGAAAGGAAGAGGGAGAGGAAGGGTGGGCGGGAGGGAGATGAGATTGAATTGAAAAACAAGAACGAAAAATCACAGCTTGATGCACTGGATCCAAGACTTCACTTTGAATAGCAAGGACTCACAGTCTGGATCTTGCTGCTTACACTCTCATGGTATAGGTTAAGATGTTTCCCTTTCCTTTGTTTTGCCTTTAAATTAGCAGTTGGATAGAGGCTTGATCAGATTCAGGTCTGATGTGGTTTCTGGGGGGCAGGGGGATGGGACAAGAATTTTTCATGGGTGGCATTGTGTATTTCAAGGAGCCCTGGTGATGAAATGGTTAAGTGCTTGACTGCTAGGCAAAAAGTTGATGGTTCAAACCCACTCAGCAGCTCCACAGGAGAAAGGCCTGGTGGTCTGCTCCCATAAAGATTACAGCCAAGAAAACCCTACGCGGTAGGTCAACTCTCTCACACGGGGTCACCATGAGTCACACAATAATTGATGACACACAAAATTGTGTATTTCAATAAGGAGGTAAACAATGTTTGGTTTTATGTTAACAAGCACGATCATCACTGTCTAGATCCATTAATTAAGGGCTGCAAAATGGTGATATTGTAATTCTATCATTCCTTCTTCATTTATTAGCTAGAATATTTCTATAAAAAGAAATATACTCTCATCAACTATTTGGTTACTCTGAGGTATGAGGTATATTCAGTATAGGAAGGTAAGGCAAATTGTCTGAATGTTTCTCTTTTCCTTTAATTACCAGATTTCCAAATGAGTTAGTTCTATAGCTTTCAACAAAGATGACTAATGACGATTTTTTAAAATTAACGTATTTAAAGATATTTTGTTTTTTTCAATCCACTGTAGTTATTATGAAGCCCTGGTGGCACAGTGGTTAAGCGTTTGGCTGCTAACCAAAAGGTCAGCAGTTTGAACTTACCAGCTGCTCCTTGGAAACCCCATGGGCAGTTCTACTCTGTCCTATAGGGTCGCTTTGAATCGGAATCCACTTGACGGCAATGGGTTTTTTTATGGGTAGTTATTATTATCAATATTCAAATTTCTCCAAGTAGGCTCCTGACACCTTCTGACATAACCCTAGCAGTCCTTGGTAACTCCCTTGCTTTACAGTATAAGATATTTCGGCTTGTCTTTTTCATTTCCTGCCCCTGACCTGTAATAAGCCATTTCTATGAAAAGACCTGGCTCCTTTTATTAGGAAATAGCCTGGGTATTAGTGGTGCTCACTGCTGTTTTATTTTTGTTAAAGATAAAAAACATCATTTATTCATACTGATATTTGCAACTGAAATTCAGGACTACAGGTTTTTACTTCACCTTATTCTTATAATTGTATCTACCTTCTCCCACACTAAAAATCCTCGTTCTCAATGACACCGTCCTAGGTCAGCACAGGAAGTTTACTGGGTTAAGCTCTCAAGATCAACACCTGTGAAGGAATGCTGGCTGGGGGCTCATTTTCTTACAAACTGGTTGCTTGACACAAACAGCCTGCTATTAATCTGGAGGGCAGCTGTAGATTAAAGGTTAATGCAACTCTTGCTGTGGCTCTGGTGGAAGTGTCCCAGCAACTCCACTTCATTACATCATAGTGACAGGATTCACAACACATAGGGAAATTACATCAGATGACAAAATGCTAGACAATTATACAATACTGGGAATCAGGGCCTAGCCAAGTTGACAGATATTTTGAGGGGACACAATTTAATCCATGACAACTGGCAAATGCTCTGTTACACGTATTTTTACAACAACAACAAAAAGAATGCAAATAAACAGCAAAAAACAGGAAAACTCTCAGAATTATCTGCCTAAAGTATAATTTTTTGTTGTTAAGTGCCATTTTGTCAGTTCTGACTCATAGTGACCCTATGTACAAGAAAACAAATCACTGTTCGGTCCTGCACCATGCTCACAATCGTTATGCCTGAGCCCATTGTTGCAGGCACTGTGTCAATCCATCTCGTTGAGGGTCTTCCTCTTTTTTGCTGACCCTCTACTTTAACAAGCATGATGTCCTTCTCCAGAGACTGGTCCCTAATGATAACATGTCCATAGTATGTCAGATGAAGTCTCGCCATCCTTGCTTCTGAGGAGCATTCTGGTTGTACTTCTTCCAAGACAGATTTGTTTGTTCTTCGCCAACACAACTCAAAGGTGTCAATTCTTCTTCGGTCTTCCTTATTCATTGTCCACCTTTCGTATGCATATGAGACGACTGAAAATAGCATGGCTTGAATCAGGTGCACCGTAGTCTTCAAGGTGACATCTTTGCTTTTTAACACTTTAAAGAAGTCTTTTGCAGCAGATTTGCACCATGCAATGTGTCTTTTGATTTCCTGACTGCTGCTTCTATGGGTGCTGACTGTGGACCCAAATAAAATGAAATCCTTGATGACTTCAATCTTTTTTCTGTTTATAGTCATGTTTGTAAGAACAAGGGGATACTGCATAGTTTAAAGTCAGGAAAGGTGTGCGCCAGCATTGTACCCTTTCACCATACCTATTCAATCTGTATGCTGAGCTAATAATCCGAGAAGCTGGACTATATGAAGAACGGGGCATGAGGATTGCAGGAAGACTCATTAACAACCCGCGTCATGCAGATGATACAACCTTGCTTGCTGAAAGTGAAGAGGACTTGAAGCACTTACTGATGAAGATCAAAGACCACAGCCTTCAGTATGGCTTACACCTCAACATAAAGAAAACAAAAATCCTCACAACTGGACCAATAAGCAACATCATGATAAAGTATGAATAGGGAGAAGTATTTATTCTACTCCCAGGTATCAAAATGGCATTAATTTCCCCTCACTTCCAAAGGGTGTCAAGAGGGTTCCTATAAGCATTCCAGCCAGCTGCTGGCAGAGAAGTCCCAGGGCAGGGAGCAGGAGGTTACAATTAGGGCCAAAAACAAGACAATATTCAGTTGTACTTGGGTAAAGCTGGTCCAAGACCATGAAGAATTAGACACTGCAACAGTGGCTGGAGTTAAGTGGTAGGGACAAGAGGATTTTGAAGTGACAGGAGGCACCTGATATATTGGAGATGGTAATGATAATTTTTTATTTTATCGTTTTTCCTATTAGCTTGATTATGTTGTTTTGGTTTCCACCTTTTATACTGTTATTTTTGTTAGGTGCTGTCGAGTCAATTTCAACTCATAGTGATGCCATGTGACAGAAAAGAACTGCCCCCATAGAGTTTTTTAGGCTGCAATTTTTTTACAGAAGCAGATCACCAGGTCTTTCTCCTGCAGAGTTGCTGGGTGGGTTTGAAGCGCCAGCCTTTCGATAGCAGCAAAGTGTTTAACCGTTTGCACCACCAGGGTTCCTTCACCATTCATATTAGAAGCTCTTTTTAAATGTTTGTGATCTTTGGCTGTTTGCTCATATGTGAGGCCCTAAAACACTGACTGGGAGCTCTATGTGCATGGGAAAGGTTTTTCAGCAGAAGAGCTTTAGTGGAGAGTGATCTGGATGGTCCATATCAATGGGTCTGTAGGTCTTTTTCCCCATGGTTCTCCCTTACCTCCTTCAGGTCTTTTCACTTCATCAGAGATGTCTTCCCCTACCTACTCTATGTAACACATTGACGGCCCAACCCACTCCCTACCCTGCCACTCCCTATCCCTTTTACCAGCTTTATTTTTCTCCATAACACTTGTCACCACCTGACATACTATATATTTATTGTTTGTTTGCCCCCAAATGAGTTTATGCTCCAATATAAATTTTGTCTGTTTTGTTCCCTCCTATATTCCAGTACCTAGAACAATGCCTGGCACATAACTGAGAAAAGGAGGAGACAAGAGGGGAAGGAAGGGAGGAAGGAAAAGGAGAATGGAAGAAATGAAAGATGGAAGGTAGATTAGATTGGTAGGTTTGTTGTTTGGGCATTATATTTGATAGAAAATAATGGCAAGTGAAACCCTTTTGTCTGTTTCTAGAGGTTAAAGTACAGTCTGTCGCAGAGGTTTTCCTAATTTTGACATATCCTAACCAAACCAAAACATAATCTTCCCACAATTTTTTCTCCACAAAACAAAGAGGAGAAAAAAAAACAAAAGGCACTGCCAGGGCTGTGTGTGGTACTGTATATATAGCTCCAAGAGGACAGGGACTTGTTCACCTGGTACAGTAGGCACTTAATAAACATTTGCTGAATGGCTGAAGACCAGGACACCTCCCATAATTTCTGCTTTGTACAACCTTCCTCTAGAACTTTCACGTATGTCTGAGATGATGGAAAGTCCAATAATCATAAACCGAATTTCCTATCACTTCAACAGGACGAGTTTTAGAGCCAGGTTAATTTTATTTAGAAAAAATAAAGTGACTTTTCCTTACAGCCCAGAGTTCATGGACTGGAATTCACACATGCCACAAATCCAAGGAAGTATTTCAAGGAGAACATCTGGGGAGTGGGGACTAGTACTGGAAGGAAAGTCTTGGTCTAACTGGAAGGCGAAACTCACAGTTCACAATACCAAGAAAACGTGGGCCAATTATGAGAAATTAGAATATGTGTTGGGACTTAAGAAAACATTAGTTTAGCCTTGACTTTCAGATGGGAATAGTCAAGTAGAGCCCTAAAGGTTTTTGTGTTCAAAATTAACAAAGTATTTGCTGAAATTATTTTTCATCATCTAGGTATGAAGGGATGAGATACAATGCTTAAAACGCAAATAAAAGAGATTTTGCAATTTCTCAATACAGTGAAACCTGTGAGAGCTGGAACTCAACAAGACTGTGTTGTTTTTTCTGGGTCTCCCAAGTTTTCCACCTTTGTCAGGATGCCATAAAACTACTGCCATCGAGTCGAGTCTGACTCATAGTGATCCTACAGAACAGAGTAGAACTGACCCATAGGGTTTCCAAGGCTGTAATCTTTACGGAAGCAGACTGCCATATCTTTCTCCCTGGGAGTGGCTGGTGGGTTTAAACCACCCAGCTTTCAGTTAGCGGCTGAGTGCTTCAACCACTGTGCCACCAGGGCTCATTGACAGGGAGCAGTTACTACTTTTCTATCGCTCTCTATTTAGTGGAAAATATTTGCATTTTTCTTCCCTGACAGGTTTCTGCCTTACCCAGGTTCTGACTTTCGCATGTTTTACTGTATATATTTTAGAGAAAGATTTGTCACCTCCCACTCCAGACTCCATTGTATACAATATGCTATGAGCTACACTACTCTTAATTTGTAAAATAATTGAGTTTACAATAGTTTAGTGAGTTTCTGAATGTTAAAGATATGATTTAAAATTAAATAAATCAACATTAACAGCTGCTTAACAGTGATAAAATATACTTTTATTTACTCTGTTGAGTCAGAGGGGCATTAAAAAAAATTATTGCTAAAGTAGATATCAGGCAAACAGAAAGGTGCTTATAAGTCCAGTTACCTTGGAGTTTATTTAAACTAAGAGAAAAAGGTCATAAGGTTTTCATGCAATACATACATGGTTCTTTAAATAACAATTATGACAAACAGCAGAAGGAATTAAGGAATGCTGTACTTGTGATCCATACAAAACATCAACATTTTGGGTTGTACATAATTAAAGAAATACCTCAAACACTTTTCAAAATACTGTAGTAGCCAATACATAGAGGCATGCCTTAGGTGGGCACAGGAATGCAGTTTAGAAAAGAAAAAAAATCACACAGGAACTACTCAATTTCTTTAAAATCACTGAGCAAGAAAAGCAACATTGAACTTCACATACTGACTTTACACAACTTCTATACAGTACCTCGACTTATATCCAAGAGCAAAGGTTAAGACTCTCCTCCTCTATTTTTGGTCAACAACTGCGTGGTAAACTTGGATGACTCCCCCCCTGGATTTTACCTGGGAGTAGCCTTTTTAATTTTTTATTTAAAAGAGGGCAGGTTTGGCACTTTTATACTGATGTCACCAATGTTAATATTTCTTGGGATCTCAGGAAGATTCATATTCTTTACAGCTGATACAGCACGGGCTGGAGCTCCTGCTAAGCCAGCCTGTATACAGAAGCAAATAAAAGAAAAAGAAAATGTACAACTCAGGTGTAGCTCATCATAAAACATTCACAATGGAGGACAATGATAAAAGATTTTCATACAATAAGCTTAGAGATCAGATGGTAGTTTGAATTGGTATGGGATGGTTACTTTGAAATACTAATCTATAAAGAGAAAACAATTGACACATTAAAAATATAGTGAATACATGCAATGATCACAGTGCAAAGATTTATATGCAAAATAACATGTACTACCTTGATGTTATATACAATATTCAAGTGACAAGAGCTACATCTTTACCTATATCTTGATGTAACCAACTTATAAGCAGAAAGCATATTTTACAATAGTTTCCTTATTAAACATTCCTTGCAAGAATCATGATAGTTTTTTTTTTTGCTTTTAAAATGACATTGATTATCAATATGTGTTGTGAAATAACTGAAAGTAATAGATCATGCTTGTTTAGTTTCTTTACTCAGGGCTAAACCCTTAAACATTTATAAACAACAAAAATTAAAAATATATGTATTTTTAAAAATTGTGGGGGCTCTTCTAAGCTTTTCGAGGAAAGTTCTAGAACATTTTAAAAAATCAGGCTCTTTAATCCAAAGAGAAATAGTTCTGCCTAAAGATGAAACTGCAAAAAGAGGACCATTCAAACCCTTCAATTCATTAATAAAAATATAAAGACTAAAAATATTTTATCATATAAAGTAGACACAACAACATATATTCAGTTTACAGTGTACAAATTTAGACAAAGAATAGCATAAATGCAAGAGGTAGTATAAATAAATAAATTTCAAATTCTTCGGTAAGTACCATACTGTGCAATACTTAGCTTTCCTCTTAGTTAGCAAAATTTATAATTTGTGAAATAATATTGAAAGCAAATATGCTTAAAAATAAAAGAAAAATGCATATATGTCATTTTTCTCAAACAGCTACATCAACAGCTTTCATATTTAAGGTTTAATTTATATACCAATTAGATGTCATTTAATTTTTATTCAGGCTATATAATAAAGCCAACAAGCACATCTGAGTTCAGTGGCATCATTTTGCACAGATAGTTAAGTAACAAAAACAAATCTTCCATAATCTCCACATAATTAGAAATACTAGTTTTAAAGTCTCCTTTCAAAATTTTAGTTTTTTTCTCTTATGTAACCCTACCTCTTTTGTTAATTAAAAACATAATAATAATAAAGCTGTTACCTGAGAAAAATCTTGACTGATACAAAATAGGCCAGTGTAAACTATTTGCTGAATAAAGGATACAAACATTGTTAAGCAATGAAATAAAAGCCATGAATTATCAATTCAAAATTGGAAATAATAGAAAAATCAGTAAAATAGTATTAGTAATAGATATGGTCCACACAGGCAATGATAAGGGTGATATGGACAAAAAACTCCATAGCCCATTAAAGAGAGATTAGGGCTGAGGAATGCAATTTTTATAATTTGATGGTTTCCAATGTATAACTAAAAATTGGTTTGACTACTACACTTATACCTACCTGAAGAAATGAAGTTTTGTTTAATATCCCACTTCCCTCCCATAACCCAAAAAGATGTTAGAGATACAACTGAGTATTATTTAGTGTAACATGTATCACATTCAAAAGGGTCTTTAATTTGACATTTCAAGCTTTAACTTCTAGCTAGAGAAATTTAGAATAGCTTATGATTAAAAAAGAACCCACTTCAAGAAGGTTTACCATCTTTTGGCTCCTTTTTTACCAGGAAGTATGCTGACTGCCAAGTGAACAAAATTGTTTTATAAAATTACCGACATCTTGGAACGAGTACTATTTTTCCAGGTAGAAGGACTTGGTAATTTTCCTAACTAAAAGAACAATTTGTCACTACTTTTACTTCAGAATTTCTAAACAGGATACAAATGCACTGGAAAGTATTGATAAAATATTTTAATATAAATATTTATAAAGTATCATTCCAATTTCTGTTTTATTTCCTTAAAATCAATGACTAGAAGTTGGGCTAAAGAATATAAATATTTTTAAAGTTATGAATTATTAAAGACTTACTGAGTGAGAGAGGAAGGGAGAGAAAAAAATGTCAGTGTGTGTGTATTACTGGATGCCATGTTTTACATTTATAAATAGTAAAAATACTTTTCCAGTATTAAAATAAAATGTCATGAAGTCTTCTTTTCCATAATACCCTGTACCATGAACAACTAAACTAAACTTAAGCAAATAAAATGAGAATGAAAAATGTATCCAGTTAAGTTTCATTAGATGAAGTTGTTTCTTTGTGACCAACAATGGTGTTGACTGTTGGCTGCTAATGAGCATACATAAAGTCATTACAGCAACTGATTTAAGTAGCATACATGTGCCATGTCCTTATTACGTAAAACCAAAAGAAGTTTCTAAGTACAACAAAGTACAATTCTTCTAAACATAAACAGCAAGCCATAGACATGCAAAGAATGGTAACTATTCAGAACACGCAAATGAATTAAGAGAATCAAATTATTTCTCAAGCATGTTCAATACTTTTGTGAAGCATATCATGAATTTAAATGTTAGGGAAATAAAAAAAATTATAATACGTACTTCAATTAATTGAAGTAACATTTTAAGAAATCAGAAGTCATAGAGAAATAAAAAATATGAGGAAAAATACAAGAAAAACTGTTGATAAGTAGATGCTTAAATGAGCTATCGATGATTATGTATATATATATTGGGTTTTTTTTTTTTTTTTTTTTAAAAAAAAGACTTCATATTGCTCAGGTAGTCAACACCAAAACTGCTATAAAACAAATTTCATTTCCAGACCTTCATGAAGTGAAGTCTGAAACATTTTGATTAAAGCTTAAAATGTAAAAGAGGTAATCAGTTTGTAACAGAAGTGTAAAGAAATTTTTACCTTAGTTTAGTTTTTTTCCAGAAAGATATACTCAAAGCAACAAGATAACTTTACTAACACTTAATTTTTTAAAATTTACCAGAATTAAGTTGACCTGATTTAGTAGTATGTACAAATTAAAATGTAAAAGTAAGGTATTTCTGACACTACAACGCAGCCTTAAAGATTTAATATTACAGAGTTGGCACAAAGCAGAAATAAAGAATTAATTCCTACTGGAGAAATAACTTGTTTCCATCTATGTTATACTTGAGCACCACCATGGCAGATAAACTGCAGCAACTCCACTAATGAAAACAAATATATGAATTCAAAGCAGTTAGGAGTATGAAGAGGATGGAAAAATGAAGTACAGTATATAAAAGAATGACCATGTTTTCTCTCCCATGAGATTAAACAAATTAACAGAATTAAGAGAAAGAAAACAAAATGAAGTCTGCAAGTATACCAAAATGAGGCCAAACAGATAGAAGACTTATACAGACATACTCTTGGAAATTTCAAGCACTTGAATCACAAAGATAGTAATGGATGGGTATGATTTTTTTTTATTTTGTTTTTAAATTGCCAGACCCAAAAATAAACAAAATATGTGCAAGCAAAACTAAAAAAAGCAGCATTAATAAAATATATTTCAAAGAACCTGAAAGCTCCCTTTTCTTCATGCAATAAGCAACTAACTTTCTTGAAGGGAAAAGGAAAGTAATAATCTAGATATTTGTTATCTTAACACAAAATACCATTCTACCATCTTAAAATATGTTTTCTCAAGCTTGAAATATAGCATAATAAGATGGTAGTTGAAATAATTTGCACAAACTAAAACCTTTACCCATCCTTCCTGCTGGAAGTTGCCATATGCATATTTATAATTTTGACCTAACAGCAAAGTGGTAAAAAGAACACCAACATTAATAAACACAGTATTAAATGGTTTGAGACTCAAAATCATTCACAAAATGATGGCAGATTTTGAAAGCATGTTTTTGAGCAAAACAGACAGTTTCGGTATTTTAACTTCTGAATGTGAGGTAGAATAACTTTTAACCTGGGGGACATGTAACAGGCTTCTTCTTTGCTTTGAAGGCAGCACTTTAATACTGAAATTGTAATGAGATTAGAAATGCTGAGGACATTCCTCTAGTGAGCAAGAACTATGCCATTTTATAAAAAAATTTATCAGAATTAGAATGTTTAAAAACTGAAAAATCTTTCAAATAACTAGTCCTCTTATATAGATTGTCTTCTGTTATAGTTTTAATTTCTAATATAGGATTTGCCTGCATGAAATAAATACAGCAGACCAGTGGCATTCATGGATTTAATATAACTAGTTTTACCTTTACAAGAGATCTCTCAGGAGTCCTCACAGTAATTTTATAAAAGAAAAAATAACAGTACACTTAACTAGCTGACCTTCCAACATCTGTATCTGTATCTACTTCTCTTATCTTCTACTCTTTGAAAATAGAAATTTGATTTGTTAAAAAGCCAATCAGCAGTTCTAGTGATGGAATTTAAGAGATCTAAGTATTGATTACTCTTTGCTAGAGAAGAGAAGTTCAACATAAATTAAAGACTGGAACATACAAACTGGCAGCGATTTGGATCAATGTACTGAATGTGGCCACTATGTATTTTCTTTATCAGGGATAAAGTAACATGGGATCCAGAGACCAAACTGGTACTCCAGCTTTATGACATGGCACACAGGCTCACTGCAGGATAAGAGATTATAAAGCCATCTCTGTACTACTTGCTTCTCACACATGTCCAGTGAGTAATAATTTAGTGGCTAAAAAGCAATGTCAAATTCCCAGTGAATTTTTCTAATGACTAATGATTTAACTTGCTAAGTTTATAGATTTATTTTTTCCTCCATAGGACTCAATACCAGATGAAAATGTGTAAAGCTGCTGTTGTTGTTAGCTGCTGTTGAGTGGTCCCTGACTCACAGCAGCCCCATGCACAGTGGGATGGGACCATTGTGATCCATATGGTTTTCATTGGCTGATTTTTCAGAAGTAAACTGCCAGGCCTTTCTTCCTAGTTTGTATTAGTCTGGAAGCTCCACTGAAATCTATTCAGATCGTAGCAACATGAAAGCCTCCAATGACAGACAGGTGATGGCTGCACTGTACATGCATTGGCCGAGAATCGAATCCAGGTCTCCCACGTGGAAGGCAAAAATTCTACCACTAAACCATCACTGCCTCTTTTTGCTAGGAGTCTATGAAAACATTTCCAACTTTGTCAGTATGTGTTGCAAGAATGTCCAGGGTTTACAATATTTACAATATTTTATTGAGTCTGATTATGAAACATTTAGATGTAAGGAGGTATGCTACAGTAGAAATCCTTTTTATTTGGTTGGTGTATTTAACTCAATTATTAGAGCATTTAATCCAAGTTTTAGAAGATTTCTAATCCAATTTTGCTGGTCACTTTTAATATGCACCTGCTAAGTCAAAACTGTTGGGTTGTTATGAGTTGGAATTGACAGCAAAGGGTTTTTTTTTTTGGTTTAGTCAAAACTGTAAAGGTAATTCTGTTAAGACTCTGGAACTGAAAACCATTTTAGGGAAAAAAGTACTATTTAACAGTCAACTATTTCAAGCCTTCACTGCTTGCCACTTTGTATGTAAAATTATGAAGTTTCAGCTTTTTGATTTTTAAATTCACAGCTTTCAAAACCCAGCAGGCAATTTTATGTTAAAATCCTAATTTACAGATGAAAAAAAGAAAATACCTCTGAGAGTTAAATTAAGATTGGTTCTGCCATATGACACTCACACACTAAGGTTTTATATATGAGATAAATTGTCATTTCTACAAATGTAATTTGTCAGTTAAATGACAATGTTTAAAAAAAATTAAACTTTCCTTTTACAATGCAGGCAGACAAAACACAACAAACATGACATCAATGATACACTAGTAAAATACACTAAGTCCAATAAAAGATGAAGAAACTACAAGGAGGAACTAGAATGGAAAATAGGCTACAGGGACTGTATGGGTTTATTAACACAAAGAATTTTTGAGTCTGGCCTAAATAATTAATTGTCTTTGACGTCATTTTGCTTTCCCTTTGTTAAAGTACATTTTTCTCAAAGTCAGCAATACCTTGTCTACCTGTCCTGTCTGGGAGACTGAAAGATAAAGGTCTGTAAGAGAGAAGAATGGAAAGAGCTAGAAAGATCAGGATGTTCGGAAAAAGAGACTGACTTTAAAAAAGTAGTGACTATATTCAGACTCATTTAGCCATCTTAAAAATAACACAAAACACATAAAAGCTAATAAGTCTCCCCATCCCCACCCCTCTACCTCCACCCACAGGGAGCCGTTTTATTCTTTGGCAGATTTCTGGGTGTCTCTTACACTTCCCCAAAACCCCACCAACCTCCCGGCTTAAACCCTTTTGGCCCCAGAACCCAACGTTAAGGTAAACCATTTTTCTATCAAAGCAGAATAGATGAAAATACATTCAGAGCATATCTTTGCTTCTCCTCTCATTAAGGATCTGTGAGATCTTTGCTTCTACTTGTCTAGGTACTGGGAATTAAACTGCTTCACTTTCATCTATCACTGGAAATGTACTATCTTTAAGACAATATAATAAAATCTTTGATTTCTGAAAATGTAAAGGCATCTAGATTCATGTTATACTTTAAAAGCTGTACCTTAATTATACCCACATTGATTTTTAAAAGATAAACACTATTCCTAAAAAAGTACTTATATGAATTTAAAAATACAACCAGTTATAATCATCAATTATTCTGATCTGAGTTTTAATTAAGTCTTTCTTGGTAAGTTTTTGCTTACATAATAAATTTTAACTGAAATTTAGTTAGAACCAGATTAACAAAAGTTTACTTGTTGCTCTCAAATAATTTTAGATTATTCTGGAGAGTCATACATCTCCTAGAGTTAACCAGATAAAGGACCATGGAAAGGGAACTCACATTAAAACTTTTGGGATTTCATTTTGTCTGGGATTAAGCTGACAACCTTCCAAACATACTTAAAATATTCACAAACTACTGAAAAATTATACAAAGTAAACATAATTTCCACATGATTTCTTAAAATATGATCAGGACTAAATGGCCTCACTTTGACTCAAAATCCTATTTGAGAGTTAAAATTTCAGCAAACATCACATGCAGAGAAACACTTGGTAAATGTATAATGTGGTTTATCCCCAATAAAAAGGATTTAAACCATACTTTCTTGCAAAGGACAAAAAGAAAAACTAATTTGATAGCAGATAACAACTAATTATATATGTTAAAAGATGATCAATGGATGAATAATAGAAGTATTTATCAGTATTCTAAACTATTTTAAATGGTACTGTTTCTGTGAAAGGATTTTTTAGGAAGTATTCTCATATAGTTAATGGTATTCTTACAACTATTGCAATCCAAAATGTAAATTCTGCATTTACTGCTCTTATAGATAAGAAAAACTGCCTTGTTAAAGTTTTACTGGACAATCAAAAGGGAAATATCCATTATGCAATTACTATAGATCCTTCATGACTTATGTCAATATTATGCACAGAACACTAAGGAGCAAAAGAAAAAAAAAAAAGGACACCGCCAATGGAAAGGAGTTAGTACCTGGAAATGTGAAAATTCCAGACAAGTAGTCAATATATTTTTTACAGATGATTACACAGAATTCACAAATTATCACGTAGCCATTCATTTTAGGCTGATTATTAATGGGTTAGGTCATTGTTCCTTGGCATTTAAAATCTAAAACCACACAGTTTTGTAAAGTAATGTTTAAAAGATTACATACATTTCAAGTTATTCATTTTAATACTTTAAAAATGATAGCTTACGATTTATAATAAATCTTTTACTACACTAAATAATATATTACAAAGCAACTATACTAAATAGTACATTACAAATATTCTGAGTCCTTTTCCTTGTCCTAAAGCAAAAACTTCTCTAATAACCTAGCTTATGTTTTCCTCAGTTAAAATACTGCCCATAGAACACATAAAATATATAGTTATTTTACAATGTCATGATTTTAAGTTCTTCTTCACCATTACAAGCCTCTCCTTGGGAAACCAATAGGAATAGTAAAGTTAGATAAGGAGAAATGCAGGACTATTAAATGTAAAATGAAAAACTGGAGAAATTTTTACATAAAGCTTTGACTGTTTCTAACCCTTAGATTTCATATTTATTCATCATCCTGTGTTTCATTCAACCCTAATGAGCACAGGACTGTGTTCAAATCGATTCTTTAAAATGCCAACAAGATACAAATTCCTCAGAACTCACCTGTTCTAAGTTAATGCTGACGTATTTGATACCTTGATGCTTTTATAGTAATATTTACTTTAAATCAACCAAACACCTGTATTTATATTAAAAATTATAAACAAAATTTACTTTTTCAATCTAGGTTGAGTACAGACACCAAAGGTAAGAAGTATTCTCAAACAAGTATAGTGTTGAATGGGATACCGAGACGATCCATCTTTCTGAACCTCTGCTTTGGTAATCAGAAACAACCAAAATGATGTGAAATGAGTGGCTCAGCTACAGCACCTGTTGCTATATTCAGCCTAGTACCTGAGGGTAGAATCACTAAAATTCTAAAGAAGGGTTTTATACAATGCTAAAGTGCTGGTTGGTCCTCATTTTACCAATCTGTTTCAATCTAACAGCACAAAATTAGCCACGTATAATAAACCAAATCTTTCTCTTACAGAATCCAATAAAAGCCATGAATACATGTCATAGTATAAAGTATATGATTTAACTAACTTGTCAGTGACCTTTCTGAAGGATCCAGAATTAAGATTAAAGGAATTAAGTTCTATTTTCAATGCTGCACTCGCTTGCTAATCACCTGTTACAACTTATAGCATTACTTCCTCATGACAACGCCATCTTGTCTCCTTTCCTTTCCAGAAACAGTTTTATAACACTAAATTTATATATCCTTAAAATATCAATTCTGGGATTTCCATGACAATTAGTACTGACTAAAATTTTTTAAAGCAAATATTGGCTTTCATTATTTAAATAAACACTTCTTTTTTTAAGCAATAAAAATTTGGAATTGTACTTATGACCCAAGGCAATTATGGCTGTGGCTAAAAGGCGAATACACAAAGCTATTAGGTGGATACTGGTCACTAGTCACGGAACACTGAACATACTATAATGGGCATATTCCATTTTCTTTTAAGAGAATAAGCGTATCAGCTGTACCTAAAGGTGATACTGAAGGACGAACAGTGAACACTACAAATGATGCATAATTTATGATCATGCTCGGAATCCTCATTAATTAGCGCATTCTCCACTCTTACCTCAGATTTCTCCAGTTTATTTTGTGCATCGATTTGTGTAACAATCTCATTCATGTTGGTCTCCAATACCATTCCCCCCATCACCATTTCTGCAAGAATATTGTGAACCTAAAGAAAAAAGCAATACATACCCATAAAAAAAAACTCACTACAAAAAGGTTCATGATTCTAGTAGTTTTTCTTTCAAATACTGCTGTCTATCTTATTAAAATGAGCTGTAAAAATGATTAAAGTGGGAGTTTATAATTCACTTTGATCACTACTGTAAAGCCTTAGACAGTATATAACTTCTTTAAGTCTTAGTTTTATGGGCTGTAAAACAGAGACAATAATAGTACCTCCTATTAACAGGATTGTTGAAAGAATTAAATGAGGTAATCCACAGAAAGTGCCCAAAATAAAATTAATGCTCAATAAGTATTAGCTACCGTTATTATCATTATGATTATTACCATATCAAGTTTAACACTCAAAGAATAATCTACTAGGGCTTTTTATACCAAATTCTTAGCTAATAATTATTAAAACCCAAAAACCAAACCCGTTACCATGGAGTCGATTCTGACTCACTGTGACCCCATGTGTTACAGAGTAGAACTGCTCTATGGGGTTTTCTTGGCTGTAATCTTCATGGGAGCAGATTGCCAGGCCTTTCTTCCATGGCACACCTATGTGGGTTCGAACTGCCAATCTTTAGGTTAAAAGCTGATCACAAACCGCTTGTGACACCCATGGATCTTTTCAATAATTAAGTACTCAAAGTACTTAATGAAACAATATGGCACTTTTACAAGCTTATTGAGAAAAAGTAAAATTTTCTTTTTATTATAGGTATTTTAATAGTGCTTTTACCCCAACAAAACCCTCTATATATGTAATACTCAGATTTCTTATCATCAAACACATCTTACAATGACTAAAATTAGTGTCTTCCACTGGGGAGGGAAAAGATAACCTAGATGTTTTTTCCTAAGGTATTTACTGCATCTGAATTATCTTTTTCCTCTCCAATGGAAGATACTAATGCAAAATATTTAATGGATTTAAAAATTATAATTCAGAGCTGAATTAGGTTTCACAGAATAGTACACTCTGCTAAAAATGAGGTTCTCTGCACCAAACGTTTTTTAATTTGATTACATTAATATCAGACTATAGGAATGGTCAAGTAAAGTATGGCATATCCCTTCTATTCAAAACTTCACTTAAGAACGAAACACATAATGTGCATTGGCATGGAAGAATCTAAAGAGATATAAAGTAAATAAAGCAAGGCACAGAACATTATGTGAAACAAAAAACTCACTCACTCACTGAACCAATGGAATTATGCATATCTTCGCAAATATACAGAAGAAAAGCTTGGAAGCCTACAGAGACACACTATTAAGAAAGATACCTCAAAGAAGCAGTGTTGCATGGAGCTGGGTGGGCATCAGAAGGGATATTAATAATAATGAAGATATTTGCTAACTGCTGACCAATGAAAAGCAGCAAGGGTATGATAATTCAAAGTAACAGAAACAGATAAAAGTAATTCTATTTTGGTACATAATGCATTTTATATTTACACTGAATATGAATGTCTCATGACCTGAAAACTCAACATATTCCATGTCTGACTGAAAAGCTAAAAGGCTGTTCTACATTCTATTCTGTATTCTGGGCAAATAAAAGTCACAGCTGCTCATTAAAAGATCTTAGAACACTCTAATCTATTTTCACCCTTTCTTCCTTATTATTGTTGCCTTGTATCTTAATACTACAATTTTTTTCCTTTTTAATCCCATAAGGGCTTAAGATTTAATGTTCTTTTACACTTACCCAAAGATTGACCACTTTTTTTGCTTTTCATTCCTTTATCATCTCAGTCCTTCTTACATCTCAGACCTCCTTCTGTGTAAAGCACCTTCCTTTAGGATTTCCTTTAGTGAGGGTTTACTCGTGGCAAATTCTCTCATTTGTTTCCCTGACAATGTCTTTATTTCACCCCCATCCATGAAAGATATTTCGAGGTGTTACTTATCCTCAGGTTATTCTTTTTCATAAATTCATGTATATCAAAATGCATTGCTCATCACAATCTCTTTTCCCTTTCACCTCCTCTCATACTATACTGGGGGTTCTGCTCTGGCTCATCTGTTATTTGGCTAAAGGTCTTTCCCCTAAAGTAATTTTCTCTATGACGTTTGTCAGTAATAAACTTTCTGAGTCTCTGAATGTTCTGGGATAAATTTCTTTAATCCTGATAGATAACTGATATGAAGGCTGAGTACAGGATTCTTAGGTTATGGTCCTTTTGTCTCATTAGACTGGAGACGTCACTCTTCTAGCTTATAACGCTGCAGATAAGATATCTAATGTTTACCTACCACTGCCTACCTACCCCTTCCCCCAACACCCTCTGCAGATAACCTCATCTTACTGCCTGGATGTGTAAAATTTTCTCCTTATCTATAAAATCAATACTATCAGGCTAGGGTTAGGAATGTGTCTTTTCTCAATAAACCCTTCCAATGTGTAGGTTCAAGTCTTCAGCTGAAACTTTCTAATATTATTTAATTGCTTCCTTTCTGCATCTGTTCCTTTTTCTGCTACTAGGTCAACTATTATTCACCCTTCAAGTCTCTTATCTTTTTCCTTCATGTTTTCTATCTCTTGATGTTTCAGTCCTGTACTTTAAGGTTGTTTCTGCACTTGGTCTAGCTATAATTCAAGTCTCAACTGCGACCATCCTCTTCTTGTAAACTTTCTAGTTTGAAAAACATATTTTTAAGCTCTAGGAAGACTTTTCCAAATTACACGTAAATCTCCTTAAGTACTTTTTATGATTTAAAAAACTCAAGTGTTCATCTAACTCTGAGAGTTCTTTTTCATGGGGCATGTGTTCTGATTATTCAATCTGTTCTCATCTCTCTTGCTGAGATGGAAGTTCTTTTTCTCTGGTGGCTTACTGGTACACAGGTCTCGTTGCCAGGATATCCTTAACGGCTAAACTCCTTTAGTTGGTGAAAGGCAAAAAGGAGTCTCTCACTCTGTAGGCTGTGGTTTAAGGACAGCCTGCCAAACTCCTCATGAAGGACCTGGCTGATGGAAACCACTCTGCTCGTTAACTCGCCCTTCATTCTCCCAGCCTCAAAGGTAAGAAAGACATTTACACCTCCAATCGTATCTCCTTCACATTGATAATTTTTGGGGGGAGGGGAGGCAAGGGGATGGGGTGGGCAGAACACATTCATAGCTATCAATGTCAAAGTAATACATCCCCCAAACCAAGCTCTTCGTAAACTCTTTAGCTCTCTTGTCTTTGTCCTGGGCTCTAATGCTATGCTGCAGTAGTGGTAACAACCCAGGACTGCCTAATCAGAGCCACAGTGATTAGTCCAGGAAATGGGCAAGTAACTCAGCTGGGCAAACAGGCATCTGCCCAGGGATTTTGTTCTTGGAACTACTGGGAAAAAGGTACTTTTCTTTCTGTAGGGCTTTCTAAGCTACTAGGATGGAAGCCTTGAGCTATGAATAGCCATCTTGGAACATCTGAGAAGAAAGTGCCTTCGAATGAAGGCAACTAAGAGAAAAACCGAGGTAAAAGATGGACAAAGACAATTGCTAACGCTATCATATAAGCACATTGTCCAGGCAGACCTGGAGCCAATGCATATTCTTGGAATTTTTTAATTCGTATCAGATAATAACTTCTCTTTTTGCTTAAGCTAGTCTGAATTGCTTCTCTCACTTGTAACCAGAAATTTAATACAAAGGCTTCTTAGGAAAAAGAGAAAAGTAGAAAAGAACCATCCAAGTTTCACCAACTAAATGTAATCACTGTTAATATTTGTGTAATTTCTTGTAGTGTTTTCTTATGTAGATTTTTTAATATAATAATATGGTAATACAATTTTATACATTGCTTCAATAGATGTAAATATGCTTATTAAGATTATCAACCATTTTCTTCTCCAAAATTCTAATCCCCTTAAATTTTGCTCACTGGACTTATTTTCCAAATTTTCCTTAGTTTTCATTATTCTTCCTTTCCAATATTTTCAGAGAGTTAAAAGCAGTTATACTATCTGTAGAATATAGTTAAAAGATTACTTCATGGTTTCAACTACTATATTCTAATCTTATGCTAACTTAAAAATATTACAGCTCAATTATAGTTCATTAAAACCTAGGGATTTTCCCCTATCCAACTGTTTAATCATTTCTCAGCTCTAAACATAAAGTCTCCTTACATTTACTTTTAACCACTATAATTATCCCAGGAGTTTCAACCTTTTCATAAGTATCTTTTTTTTTTTTCAATTTTATTTAAAGTATCATTCTGGATTTATTCCATATCTTCCCAAGTAAAAACAGCAATCTTCTCTTCCTACCCTATCCCTACCCCCAAATTAACAGGCATTTAATATACTGTCTGATATCTAACCCTAGAAGCATTCCATAATCACTTTATCTAACCATTCTGTTGCCATGTTTCCAGGTGGACTTTCTCCCATAATGCCACCTCAACAGACTCCGTAATTCCTTGCTTTATCTCTTATCTTAAAAAAAAAAGAAAGCTATTATACTGCTTCTCAACCAGCCTCTGCACTCTCTGCCAAAGATTATTCATGCCACTGAGCTCCTTTATTTTCAAACCGATAAGAAAATGGTAGCTATCCTAGAAAATTTAAATGTGAATTTAAAAAGAAATAACATAGATTAGAAAATAAATAAAAGATATTTTCCCAATATATTTCATCTTTATAACTTACTTGTTATTTGTCTTTCCTTCCACTCAGAATCATAAAGTTATCAGTTCTTTCTAGTTCTTAGTAATGAAAAAACTATCTTACCGATTCTTTGAACCGTAATTCAAAAAACACACACATAACTCTATTCACAAGTTTGAAAATTAGACTATCCTAAATGGTTTTTGGTAGCATTATTCTGAAAAACAACAGAAGCTCATGCAATCTCATCCAAACTATCTAAGAATTTAGAAATAAACAGAATAATTTTGAATTTTCCAAACAACATGGATAACAGAAGTTATAAAGAAAAGACTTAATTCTAAAATATGATAATTCAGGGAGGTGGGGCCAAGACGGTGGAGTAGTCAGACACTTCCAGTGGTCCCTCTTACAACAAAGACCCAAAAAAACAACTGAATCGATTATATACGACAATCTAGGAGCCCTGAACATCAAAGGCAAAGCTGAGGAATCAGACTGAGCAGCAGGGGGAGGGAGAGACGGTTTGGAAACAGCAAGGAGTTGCCAGACCTGACCTGGCAGGAGCTGGCACCCGTTAGGCTGGATCAGCTGGTGTATGTGGTGAGGCAAGCAGTGGCCCTCGGGAGGCGTTTTCCACATTGGGAGAGACCTAGTGGCAGAGAGTCTACTCGGGACTCCAGAACCAGTGAAAAGAGGCGCTCAATCAGAAAAGATATGTACATGTGTCTGACCTACCACATGGATCAAAAAACACCCCCTTTAAAAACAAAAACAAACAAACAAACAAAAAAAAACAACACCTCCTTTGGGAAAAATCTCTCTCCCATTTACCTGCCCCCTCCTCGCTCTGCACAGAGTCCCAGGCTGGCTTCAGTGATTGCTGCATCCCCTGGGCTGGAAGTAGGACCCATCACGTGCCCTGAGCCTTCTCCCAGCCTTGGAGACGGAACAAATTAACAAACAGGAAAAAATAATCTGCCAGCTCCCCCAAGCCGGGAACACAGGGTAGGCACAGCTCCTTGGCCTAGACACAGTCATAAGGGGCCCATGGACTTTGAATGCCTTTCACCCCTGCATACACCTGTGTGGGCCCATTTCAACAGTGTAGGCCCTCATAAGCACAGTACAACAAGGTATATACCTGCAGCCTAACTTCAACTGTATCAGCTATATCATGAAGTGGTGGGTTCGTGACATTTGACACCGCTCTCCCCAATAAGCAGGGTCCTCACCAACCCACTTCAGGGGCCTGAGAACTGGTGGCTCCACTCACGCCACCTAGCCACCCACAACAGGGGTCCAAGAATAAGTGGTGTCTCTCAATCCTTACAGCCAACGGCACTGGGTACCCATCATCCAGCTGTAAAACCTACCCACCTATACGCTCTAGGGAACAGGGATACGCCTTCCATCCAGACACTCAGGGGCAGCTGTTAGCTCCCTGCCTTGCTCAGCATGTGACCCCCTACTACAGCCAGATACCTGTGCCTATCCCAATCACCCATGCCCGTCTAGGACTGTAGGTGAGAGCCTGCACTGCACACTTGGTGACCAACTACCTGGACACCTGAGCTGAATCCATACGAGAAAAGTAAATGGACTCCTGAGCTCACATACTAGTAACGGAGCTAACCACCTGGTGAAAGGACATTAGAGCTTCAAGCCAATAATCAAACTAGCTCACATGAGCAGCCTACTTGGGCATATCAAAACAAAACAAGAAGCTAAGACAATAAGCAAACATAAAAAAAATAAATATAATAACTTATTGATGGCTCAGAGACAACAGTCAATATCAAATCACATAAAGAGGCAGACCATGACGGCTATAGCAAGTTCCTAAAACAAAGAATCAAGAAATTTTCCAGAGGAACAGAACTTCTTGGAATTACTGGAGGTAGAATACAAAAGATTAATATACAGAACTCTTCAAGAGATCAGTCAAAATGCAGACCAAGCCAAGGAACACACAGACAAAGCAATAGAGGAACTTTAAGAAAATTAGAGAAAAGAATAATGACAAATTTAACAGGCTGCAAGAATCCACAGAGAGACAGCAAACAGAAATCTAGAAGATTAACAATAAAATTTCAGAATCAGACAACTCAATAGAAGTCACAGAAGCAGAATGAGGCAATGGAAGTCTGAATTACTGAGACTGAAGCTAAAGACTTGACATCAACTTATCTGAGGAAAAATCAGATAAAAGAATTTTAAAAAATGAAGAAACTCTAAGAATTATGTGGGACTTTATCAAGAGGAATAACCCACGAGTAACTGGAGTACCAGAACAGGGGAGGATAACAGTAAATACAGAGAGAATTGTTGAAGATTTGTTGGATGAAAACTTCTCTGATATAATGAAAGATGAGAAGATATCTACCCAAGATGCACATCAAACCACTCATAAGGTAGATCCTAAAAGAAAGTCACCAAGACATATTATAATCAAACTTGTCAAAACCAAAGATAAAGAGAGAATTTTAAGAGTGGCTAGGGATAAACAAAAAGTCATCTACAAGGGAGAGTCAATAAGACAGCTCAGACTACTCACCAGAAACCATGTAGGCAAGAAGGCAATGAGATGACATAAATAAAGCCTTGAAGGGAAAAAACTGCCAGCCAAGAATTAAAAATCCAGTAAAACTGTCTCTCAAATATGATGAAAAACTTAGGTCATTTCCAGATAAACAGAAGTTTAGGGAATTTGCAAAAACCAAACTGAAATCACAAGAAATACTAAAGGGAGTCCTCCAGTTAGAAAATCAAAAACATCAGATAACAACCCAAGACTAGAATACAGGACACAGCAACCAGATATCAACCCAGATAGGGGTGTCACAAAAATAAATTAAAGCTAAAACATTGAAAACAGGGAAACAGAGATGTCAATATGTAAAACATGATAACATTAAAACAAAAAAGAGGGACTAAAAAATGTAGTCACAAATCTTTCATATGGAGAGGAAGTCAAGGTGATATAGAGAAATAAAAGAGTGGTTTAAACTTAGAAAAATAAAGGTAAATATTAAGGTAACCACAAAGGAAACTAACAATCCTACACATCAAAATAAAAAACATAAAGACTCAGTAAATACAAAATCAACAATGAAAAAGATAAGAATAAAATACATAAAGAAAAATGACTCAGAAAATTAAGTGGCACAAAGAAATTGTCAACAACACACACAAAAAAGACATCAAAATGACATAAACCCACACCTATCAATAATTACACTAAATGTAAATGGACTAAATGCACCAATAAAGAGAGAGTGGCAACATACATAAAAAAACACAATCTGTCTATATGCTGCCTACAAGAGACATACTTTAGACAAAAAGTCACAAACAAACTAAAACTCTAAGGATGGGAAAAAAAAAACAATCAGAAAAGAGCAGGAGTGGCAACATTAATTTTTGAGAAAATAGATTTTAAAGTGGAATCTACCACAAAGGATAAGGGAGGACTCTATACAATGATTAAATGGTCAATACACCAGGAGGACATAACCATAATAAATATTTACACAACCAATGACAGGGCTCTAAAACACATAAAACTAAGTCTAACAGCATTGGAAAGACAGAAAACTCCACAATAATAGTAGAAGACTTCAACACACCACTTTCGGTGAAGGACAGAACATCCAGAAAGAAGCTCAATAAAGACACAGAAGATATAAATGCCACAGTCAACCAATTTGATCTCATAGACATATACAGAACAATCCACCCAACAGCAGCCAAGTATACTTTCTTTTCCAATGCACATGGAACATTCTCCAGAAGAGACCACATATTAGGCCATAAAGCAAGCCTTAACAGAATCCAAAGCATTGAAATATTACAAAGCATCTTTTCTGTCCATAAAGTCATAAAAGTAGAAATCAATAACAGAAAAAGCAAAGGAAAAAAGAAATCAAACACATGGAAACTGAACAACACCTTGCTCAAAAACTACTGGGTTACAGAAGAAATTAAGAACAGAATAAAGAAATTCACAGAATCAAATGAGAATGAAAACACATCCTACCAGAACCTTTGGGACACAGCAAAAGCAGTGCTCAGAGGTCAATTTACAGCAATAAATGCACACATCCAAAAAGAAGAAAGGGCCAAAATCAAAACATTTACCCTACAATGAGAACAACTAGAAAGAGAGCAGCAAAAGAAGTCCTCAGGCATCAGAAGAAAGGAAATAATAAGAATCAGAGCAGAATTAAATTAAATAGAGAACAGAAAAACAACTGAAAGAGATAACAAGACCAAAAGCTGGTTCTCTGAAAAGATCAACAAAATCGATAAATCATTGGACAAGTTGACAAAAGAAAAACAGGAGAGGAAGCAAATAACCTGAATAAGAAATGAGATGGGCAATATCACAACAGACCAAACTGAAATTAAAAGAATCATAATAGAATACTATGAAAAACTGTATTCTAACAAATTTGAAAACCTAGAGGAAATGGACAAATTTTTAGAAACACAATACCTACCTAAACTAACACAAACAGAAGTAGAAAAACTAAATAAACCTATAATAAAAGAAGAAATTGAAAAGGTAATTAAAAAATTCTCAACAAAAAAAAGCCCTGGTCCTGATGGTTTCACTGGAGAATTCTACTAAACTTTGAGAGAAGAGTTAATACCACTACTACTAAAGGTATTTCAGAGTATAGAAAACAATGGAATATTCCCAAACTCACTCTATGAGGCCAGCATAAGCCTGATACCAAAACCAGGTAAAGACATCAAAAAAAAAGAAAATTACAGACCAATATCCTTCACGAACATAGACGCAAAAATCCTCAACAAAATTCTAGCCAACAGAATTCAACAACATACAAAAAAAATAATTGACCACAACCAAGTGGGATTTATACCAGGTATGCAGGGATGGTTCGACATTAGAAAAACAATCAATGTAATCCATCACATAAATAAAACAAAAGACAAGAATCACATGATCTTATCAATTGATGCAGAAAAGGCATTTGACAAAGTTCAACACCCTTTCATGATAAAAACTCTCAGCAAAATAGGAGTAGAAGGGAAATTCCTCAACATAATTAACAGCATTTATCCAAAGCCAACAGCCAACATCATCCTAAATGGAGACAGTCTGAAAGCATTCCCCTTTGAGAACAGGAACCAGACAAGGGTGCCCTGTATCACCACTTTTATTCAACATTGTGCTGGAGGTCCTGGCCGGAGCAATAAGGCAAGAAAAAGAAATAAAGGGCATCCAAATTGGTAAGGAAGAAGTAAAAGTGTCCCTGTTTGCAGGCGATATGATCTTATGCACAGAAATCCCAAAGAATCCACAAGAAAACTAATAGAACTAATAGAAGGTTTCAGCAAATTATCAGGATACAAGATAAGATACAAAAATCAGTTGGATTCCTCTACACCAACAAAGAGAACTTCGAAGGGGAAATCATCAAATTAGTACCATTTACAATAGCCCCAAGAAGATAAAATACTTAGGAATAAATTTAACCAGAGACGTAAAAGATCTATACAAACAAAACTACAAAACACTACGGCAAGAGATGTACATAAATAGAAAAACATACCTTGCTCAAAGATAGGAAGACTCAACACTGTGAAAATGTCAGTTTACCTCAAGTGATCTACAGATACAATACAATCCCGATCCAAATTCCAACAGCATTTTTTAATGAGATGGAGAAACAAATCACCAACTTCATATGGAAAGAGAAGAAGTCTCAGATAAGTAAAGCATTACTGAAGAAAAACAAAGTGGGAGGCCTCACACTACCTAATTTTAGAACCTATTATACTGCCACGGTAGTCAAAACAGCCTAGTACTGGTACAACAACAGATACATAGACCAATGGAACAGAATTGAGAATCCAGATATAAATTCATCCACCTATGAGCAGCTGATAATTGACAAAGGCCTAAAGTCTGTTAAATGAGGAAAAGACAGTCTCTTTAACAAATGGTGCTGGCAGAACTCGATATCCATCTGCAAAAAACTGAAACAAGACCCATACCTCACACCATGCACAAAAACTAACTCAAAATGGATCAAAGACCTAAATATAAAATTGAAAATGATAAAGATCAGGAAGAAAAAATAGGGACAACGCTAGGAGCCCTGATACATGGCATAAACAGAATACAAACCATAAGTAACAATGCACAAACAGCAGAAGAGACACTACATAACTGGGAACTCCTAGAAATCAAACACTTATGCTCATCAAAAGACTTCACCAAAAGGGTAAAAAGACAACCTACAGACTGGGAAAAAACTTTTGGCTATGACAAATCTGATCAGTGGCTAATCTCTAAAATCTCACAAGATACTGCAAATCTCAACAACAAAAAGACAAACAACCCAATTAAAAAATGGGCAAAGGATATGAAAAGGCACTTCACCAAAGAAGACACTCAGGCAGCTAATTGACACATGAAGAAATGTTCATGATCACTAGCCATTAGAGAAATGCAAATCAAAACTACAATGAGATACCATCTCACCCCAACAAGGGTAGCATTAATCCAAAAACAAAATAATAAACGTTGGAGAGGTTATGGAGAGACTGGAACACTTATACACTGCTGGGTGGGAATGTAAAATGGTACATCTGCTTTGGGAATCGATTTGGCACTTCCTTAAGAAGCTAGAAATAGAAGTACCATACGATCCAGCAATCCTCTCCTTGGATTATATCCTAGAGAAATAAGAGCCGTCACAAGAATAGATATTTGCACACCCATTTTCATTGCAGCACTGTTCACGATAGCAAAAAGATGGAAACAACCTAGGTGACCATTAATGGACGAATGGATAAACAAGATATGGTATATTCACACAACCGAATACTCCACAATGATAAAGAACAATGATGAATCCGTGAAACATCTCATATCATGGATGAATCCAGAAAGCATTATGCTGAGTGAAATTAGTTAATCGCAAAAGGACAAATATTGTATAAGACCACTATTATAGGAACTCAGTAAAAGTTTTAAACACAGAAGAAAATATTCTTCGATGGTTATGAGGGTGTGGAGTGAGGAAGAGGGGTATTCACTAACTAGATAGTAGAAAGTAATTATCTTAGGTAAAAGGAAGAACACACACTACAGAGGAAGTCAGCACAACTGGACGAAACCAAAAGCTAAGAAGTTTCCTGAATACAACCAAACACTTTGAGGGACAGAGTAGCAGGGGCAGGGGTCTGAGGACCATGCTTTCAGGGGACATACAGGTCAACTGGCATAACAAAGTTTATTAAGAAAATGTTCTGCATCCTACTTTGGTGAGTGGCATCTGGGGTCTTAAAAGTTAGCGAGCGGCCATCTAAGATGCATCAATTGGTCCCAACCCACCTGGAGCAAAGGAGAATGAAGAATACCAGACACAAGGAAAATAGTAGCCCAAGAGACAGAAAGGGCCACATAAACCAGAGACTCCATCAGCCTGAGACCAGAAGAACTAGACGGTGCCCAGCTACCACCAATGATTGCCCTGACAGGGAACACAACAGAGAGTCCCTGACGAAGCAGGAGAAAAGTGGAGTGCAGAACTCAAATTCTAGTAAAAAGACCAGACTTAATGGTCTGACTGAGACTTGAGGGACCCCAGAACACATGGCCTCCAGACTCTCCGTTAGACCAAAACTAAAACCATTCCCGAGGCCAACTCTTCAGACTTGGATTAGACTGGACTATAAGCCATAAAATGATACTCGTGAAGAGTGTGCTTCTTAGTTCAAGTAGATACGTGAGACTAAATGGGCAGCTCCTGTCTGGAGGCAAGATGAGAAGGCAGAAAGGGATAGGAGCTGGTTGAATGAACACAGGAACCTCGGGGTGTAAAGGAGGAGTGTGCTGTCACAGTATAGGGAGAGCAACTAGGGTTACATAACAATGTGTATATACATTTTTATATGAGAAACTAACTTGAATTGTAAACTTTCACTTAAAGGACAATACAAAAAAAATTTAAAAAGAATAAAATATGATAATTCAATTAAAATGTATCAAAACCTATATTAGATGTAAGGTATTAGAAATACAGAGGTGACAAAGATATGCTTTTATGGAGCTAACAACCTAGTGATATATTCTATATTTTAGTGGATTTATATTGCTTCCCTTTCTATAGCTCAGAAATGCTGTCTTGATTTTCTCTTTCATATAAAACAAGAGTAGAAAACCTATTAGAAACAGCCATACAGTTAGGTAGGTATAGTGTGTAAAAACGATAAAATAAGATTCAAAATATTCTTTTGAGAGAAAAAATGCACTCTTTGGTAATAATCACAGAAAACTGGTTAAAATAATCTTAAGGGAAAGAATGGCCACATTTATGGATTTGTTTACTGAAATAGAAAGATATACTCATTTGGAATTGGCGATCTTTTGTTAAATTCCCTTTGATAGCCTGAGATCCTCTTGACACCTACCATGTAATTAACAATTTTTCCTTTCCTATGAGAAACAAATGAGATTGACAAATGCAACTGCTGCCTACTATTCTCAAGGGTTTCATTTTACTTGGATCCACGATCAACATCCGTGGCAGCAGCAGTCGAGATATCAAACAACACCCTGCACTGAGCAAATCTGCTGCAAAAGACCTCTTTAAAGTATTCAAAAGCAAAGATGTCACCTTGAAGACGAGGGTGTACCTGACCCCAGTCATAGTGTTTTCAATCGCCTCATATGCATGCTAACGCTGGACAATGAACAAGGAAGACTGAAGAAGAAGTGACACCTTTGAATTATGGTGTTGGCGAAGAATATTGAATACACCATGGACTGCCAAACGAACAAACATATCTGTCTTGGAAGAAGTATGACCAGAATGCTCCTTAGAAGCAAGGATGGCAAGACTTCGTTTCACATACTTTGGACATGTTATCAAGAGGGACCAGTCCCTGGAGAAGGACATCATGCTTGGTAAAGTAGAGGGTCAGCGAAAAAGAGGAAAACTCTCAATGAGCTGGATTGACACAGTGGCTGCCAACAATGCGCTCAAGCATAACAATGACTGTGAGGATGGCACAGGACTCTGCAGTGTTTCATTCAGTTGTACACAGAGTAGCTATGAGTCGGAACTGACTCGACCACACCTAACAACAGCAACATTCTCAAGTATATAGTACGAAGATCTGTGTGCCCCCTTCCGAAAGATAAATCATATGAATTTTAACAAGAAAATTAGTTGCCAAAATTCCTGTGAAGAGCTAGGGTGCAATTTGCCTTTTTACTGTCTTATCAATCATGAAAGCACAAAAATGGTGCCTCCCTCTGTCTGGTTCCTTGAGTGAGGACAACACAGTCCATAGACCCTCCCAACAAACCCACAATAGCCATACAGTATGAGTAAGAAATAAATTGCGTTATTTGTATTTTATGGATTTTATGACCTATCATCACAACATAACTATAACATAATAAAGAGCCTTGACTCCATTTTTTATGTTTGACTGCTGACAATATTCAAGCCTCACCACTCCTTCTTCCTTTTCTGCCCCACGACATTATCCTATGTGATTAATACAGATATTAGTACTTAAAAATCTGTAATGAGAAACTGGTTAACAACCCAACAAAAGAATACTTGACATTGGCTTATGGGTTGGGCAGTAGGCCACATGGGAACTGTTATACTGGCGACTAGGAGGTTAATGATCCACGTTTGTAGTGACAAAACATTTGCTAAAACTATCACCTGTAATATCTTGAAAAGCAGATAAATTCACTCAATGAAAATGCCTTTTCTCTCTAACGTGGAAACTGACAATGCTGCAGACGTTGGTAGCTTTGTTGGTATGGGTCCCAGAGTGATAGCATGTAGAACATGACGAACATAAAGCATGCATGAGAAATAAATTTTCCTTGTTTTAAGTAGCTAAGATTTTTATGTTTGTTATTATAACACAAATAAACCCAACCTAACTGATAATAGAAGGGGCATTCCCTTGGGTGAGAGTTGCAGGCGAAACGCTCTGTGTCTGCCCCTAAAACAAACTTAGCTGAGCCAATTAGGGGATTCCTGACTGTTAGAAGGCCAAGGCTGTCTGAAAGTTCAAAATAATCCCACTGTCATCAAGGGGCTGCAAGCAAGGCTAACCTTGTTTTGGACAGAGAATGTGGAAACGGATATAAATATCTCTATGACTAGCTCTGACTCTTGGTATCCTAAAACTTCTATCTCATTACATACAAAAAAAAAAAATTAAAACAAGGGCTTAGCCCAGAGAGAACAGATACAGCTAACTTGGCTGGTTCTAAAATAATGATACATCATTTTTATGTGAAATGAACAGGCCATAAACCATGATACACATCGTATGATTCCATTTTGTTTGTTTTTTTAAAAAATCTATTTGTTTTTGTACATATTTGTACAAAAAAAAATCCAGAAATATTTATATTCTAAATGTTAACACTAGGAAATTTCTGGGACCAAACATTAGGATGGTTTCTATTTATTTCCCTCATTTGTATTTTCCGGTTTTTCTAAAACGAATGTTTATTATTTATAAAATAGAAGTTTTAAAAACATTGTAAATCATATGTGGAAGTTGTAGATGAATAGAACTTAATTTTTTATTAAGGAAATCTTTCATTCTCTAGTAGCAAGTGGAAGAACTTTACTCTTATCACAACATTTTACAATAGAAACCTCAATTTTCTTTAAAAAAAAATTGTTTGAGGTGTTATATAAGTTAATGACCTTTGGGCAGTCATTAAAAAAAAAAAAAGAGCTGTTACAATTTTAATCATATGCCAAAACATCATTTTGAGTATCGTGAACCCTAATGCCTACAAATAATAGGAGTCTTCAAAGGTGTGAAAAAGCCTAAGTTATATTAATTACAGAAAATCAATAGAATACTAAAAAATAGACTTAAAAATACCAAGCTTAAGTTCTCTGTCCAAGTGAGTTACTATATGAAATCAAATCACTTAGTAAATAAAAAATATGATCTAGAGAATTGGCTAGGAGAAACATGTTCTTTTGATGTTCACAAGTATTAAAATATATTTTACTCTATATATCTTGATTATGGTAGTGGTTATAGGATTTTATACATTTGTCAGAACTTAGCTGTACACTTAAATCTGTTGATTTTAATGTACATAAATCACACCTCAATAAAGCTGGTTTTTAAAAATCACATTTTTTGATAAAATTTTCAGCAGATTATTTTTCAGACTATTTTATTCATTGGCTTAATCATTCAAAACAAGATCTATTTGATTACAGAAAACTTAATCCAGAAAAAAAACTGCATACAATAAAAGTGGAATCTCTTCCTCCTAAATTCATATCACTAATACTCAGTAACACTGCCTAGCAACCTCAGTCACTCTTCCTTTCTCTCACCTCTAGCTTTCAATAAGCCAGCAAGTCCTGTCAGTTCTTTCTTTCACCCCCACTGTCACTGCTTTAGTTCACTTCTGAACTACTGCCAACAGACTCCTAACTGATTTCTCTGTCTTTAATCTTCCCACCTACCAAGTCAATCTCCATAATGCAGAAAAAAATTACCTTGCTAAAAAAAATACACAAAGCAACAATAACGGCAAACTTGCTTAAAAACAGTAAATCGTCTCTAAGTCCAAAATCAATGGCCCTAAAGGCTCTTTAAAATTAAGCCTCTTGATCAATATCAATCCTTCCTCAAAAAAAAAAAAAAAAAAAAAGCCTGTATTTCATATCTCTGCCTATAGAGCCATCTTTTCCTTTTCTGTCTGGGAAATAACTACTACCCTTTAAAATCAATTTAAATCCAATTTCTTCCATGAGTCGAAATCAACTCGATAGCAACTGACAACAGAGGTAGGTGTTTCAGCTGTGTTCCCATTAACACCAATGAACATGCCGTTCCTTGTTAATGCCATATTTCCTCCCTTAAATATGAACTCCTCTAGGTCAGGGCCTGAATCTTCTCTACCAAGTGCCTGGCTCATAGTAAAAATAATTTACAGACTGAATAATAACTAAAGGAATAAGAATAGTGTTATTAACATAAATTGACAAATAGAATTTAATGTTTTTCTTAAACACAAAGCTTAGAAGATTTGACAATATAGAAATAGTACCTTGTCTACATGGAAAATTAAATCCAATTCACAGACATTTTCAAAACACTTGTCTAATGTTTCCACGAATACCTAGGGAAAAGGTAAAGAAAAAAGGTTAAAAGCTTTTGAGAACTGTGTAAGTTTATTTAAATCTATTATCTACAAGGCAGATGATTCATAATTATGAACTAAAACTTTTCTAACTCTTATTATCACATTTCCATTTTTTACAATTAAAAATGATATAAAGAGCAAAAGGAGTAATTATAGACTATTCTTCATGGAAACTGCTTTTCAATATATAAATACGCAAAACAAAATAAACCTTGTTGAAAATAACTAAGAACAATTAGATTTATGGTGAACAAATGCTTTTCCTCTGGAGGTCTGAAGCTTGAGTAACTGAAGTCAGTTACACAGGCACTACATACCTATGTGACTGACCTCCAATAAAAATCGAAGATGTTCAGGGTAGGGTGGGTTTCCCTGGTCGAGAATACTTCACACATGTTGTCACATATCCTTGCTGAGGGAATTAAGTGCATCCCGTGTGACTCCACTAGGAGGGAACATGAAAACCTGCACCTGGTTTTATCTAGACTTTGCTCCTTTTCCGTTTGCTGACTTCACTCTGTATTCTTTCTGTAATAAACTGTAATCGTGAGTATAACAACTTTTGAATCCTGTGACTCCTTCTAGTGAATCATCAAGGTGGTCTTGAGGATGCTTGACACAGACCTTCAAAAATCAATCGTTTAAATTCTACCTTGTGTGGCTGTCACTGACTTTTTATTCTACTCCTATTTCTAGTCCCACTACCCCTCTCAGTAACATTCACACATAAAGTGACCATAAAATTTATCACTACACTGAAGCAGTATGAAGGGTAGAAGGCAGCGTGCTGTTGATGTTGTTCCTAGTTGCTCTCAAGTCAATTCCGACTCGTGGCCACCCCACGTGTGTGTAGTAGAACTACTCCATAGGGTTTTCAAGGCTGTGACCCCTCAAAAGCAGAAGCCAGGCCCGTCTTCTGAGGCACCTCTGGGTGGGTTCAAACCACCAACCTTTCAGGCTAGTAGTACAGTGCTTAATCGTTTGTGCCACCCAGAAATTCCTAGTAAAAGGGAGCAGCTATTAATAATTACAGTAATAGGATGTGAAGTTAGCATAATATAATAACAGTCAGGAACAACAGATGTAATCCAGGATTGTCCCAGGCAAACTGAAATATATGGCCACCCAACTCATAGGTAATCTTATGAGGCAAGAAATAAAATGTAAACAGTAGACTTATTGCTGTAATTGTTCCAACCTCAAGCCTATTTACACACATCCACAATTCAAAGTTTCTTGTAATGATAAATACAGATAAATAAAGACAGGTGAAAAAACGTGGATATATAATTAACCAAAAACCAAACCCAATGGTGTTCAATCAACTGCAACTCATAGTATCCCTATAGGACAGAGTAGAACCGCCCCATAGGGTTTCCAAGGCTGTAATGGAAACACTGTCACATCTTCCTTCTGCTCCTGGTGGGTGTGAACCACCAACCTTTCAGTTAGCAGCTGAGAGCTTAACCACTGAGCCACCAGGGATTCTGGATATATAACTGCATGCCTATAGTCTCCATTGTCTTAGACCACAGAGAATGGCAAATTTTCCCTGCAAAGGGCCAGAGAGTAAACATCTTAGGCTTTGTGGGCCATACAGTGTAGCACAAAAGCAGCCATAGACAACACAAATGAGCATGACTCTATTCCAATAAAACTCCATTTACAAAAATAGGCAGCAGACAGGATTTGACTTGCAAGCCGTAGTTTGTTGAACTCTGATTTAGACCAAAGTCACTGGGAGAAATACTAGGAGCCCTGGTGGCGCAGTGGTTAAAACACTCAGCTGCTAAGCGAAAGGCTGGCGTTCGAATCCACCAGCCGCTCTGTGGGAAACAGATGTGGCAGTCTGCTTCCGTAAAGATTAAGCCTTGGAAGACCCATGGGGCAGTTCTACTCTTTTCTACAGGGTCACTATGAGTTGGAATCAACTTAACATTAGTAGGTTTGGGTTTTATTTTGGTAGTAAGAATATATCCAGTTTTATTCATTATAATGTCATTTATGAAATGAAGGCAAGTTATAAAGACGACCAAGAGTGGGGCATATAAAGGTCTGGCTCAGCTGAGTTTTTAGCTTACTTCAATTTTGTCAGAAGGAGAAAATAATCACAGGGTATCCACCTACACCCAACTTTATCAAGACTCAAGGCCTTAGTGACACAGTCCCTGAAATGACTTTAGTCATTCTATTTCTGACTAATTTAGATACGTTTTCCTTTTCAATACAACAATTTCTTATTATGAGGATTGAATGGAATACTACTGCTTAAACATAAAGAGTAAGCACTTAAATATTAACATCTTGGGGCAACTAAGAATGCGGGTGAAAAGGGGAAATCTTTTCCCATTAAAAAAGAAGAAAAAGACTGGTGATAGTGGCCGAGGGCAAGATGGCGGTCTAGGCAGAAGCACCACGCCGTCCCTCCACAACAAAGATCCGAAAAACTAAGCCAAACAGAGAATCAACAATCCTGAA
>NW_004443983.1:5967346-5978211 GCF_000243295.1 Trichechus manatus latirostris
AAAAAAAAAAAGTTGAGAATTTAGAGGGTTAAAATGTTGTGAGGTTGTTAACCAATGTCATAAAACAGCATGTGTGTTACTGTTACATGAGAAACTATCTGTTCTGTAAGCCTTCACCTGATGTACAATAAAATATTAAAAAAAAATTAAAAAAAATAAAAAAGAAGACAAAAACTTTTGAAACAGTGTCTGATCTCAATACCTTTATAAATCATAATTAAAGAAGTTATGGGAGATACAGCCATTTAAGTTCTATCTCTTTTTAAGTAAACTTTTACTGAATTATAATATGCATACAATGTACAATTGTAATGTACAACCTAATGAATTTTCACAAAGTAAACATATCTGTTGAACCAGCACCCAAATCAAGTTTCAAAACATTATTAGCACTACAACAGCCTCCCTTGTGCTCCATCACAATCACTATCACCATTAAATGTGACCACTACCCTATTTTCTAACACTATGGATATATTTTGCCTATTTCTGAACTACAGATGATCCTCAATATTCACAGATTCCACATGTACAAATTCATCTACTTGGTAAAATGTATCCGTAACCCCAAAATCAATATTCATGGTGCTTTCATGGTCATTCGCAGAAATACACAGAGCAGTAAAAAATTTAAGTTACACACATTCCCAACTGAGGTTGAAAAAAGCAACTCTGCCTTGTTTCAGCTCTCACGCTATGTCCTTTTCGTAGTCTAAACAGTGCCATGTTTTTCACATTTTTGTGCTTTTTGCTGGTGAATTCACTGCTTAAAATGCTCCCGAGTGCAGTGCTGAAAGTTGTTAACTGTTTTAAGTGCTAGAAGGCTGTGATGTGCCTTACAGAGAAAATATATGTATTAAATAAGTTTCATTCAGGCATGAGTTATAATGCTGTTGGCCATGAGATCAACGTAAACGAATCAACAATATATATTAAACAAAGTGTTTTTAAACAGAAACACACATAAAAGAAGGTTATTTACTGATTGGTTGATGAAAATGTTGTGACCAAAGGCTCACAGGAACCTATCATGTACTTCCTCTAGAGCAGTACTAATTCAGTGTTCACGGTGACTTTACAGAACATAACTACCACAAATAATAAGAATCGACTGTATATTTAAATGGTACAGTTTGTACTCTTTTGTAAGTGGCTTCTTTTATTCATCATTAGTTTTCTGAGTTTCATCCACGTCATTACAACATAGCTCTTTTACTCTCATTGTATAGGATGTTACCACACGAATATATTACGGTGTATTTATCCTTTATACTGCTGATAGAAATTTGGGTTGTTTCCAGCTTGGGGTCATTATAATGAGTGCTGCTAAAAACATTCTTAAACACATCTTTTAGTGAACGTATGTACAATATCTATTGAATGTATATCTAAGAATAGAATTGCTGGGTCACAGAGTAGTAAGTAGCATATGTTCAGTTTTAGTGTTGTTGTTAGGTGCTGTCGAATCAGTTCCAGCTCATAGCGACCTTATGTACAACAGAAGGAAACACTGTCCAGTCCTGCACCATTCCCACAATTGTTCTTATGCTTGAGCCCATTGTTGCAGCCACTGTGTCAATCCGTCTCGTTGAGGGTCTTCCTCGTTTTCACTGACCCCTACTTTACCAAGCATGATGTCCTCCAGGACTGATCCCTCCTGATAACATGTCCAAAGTATGTGAGACATAGTCTCACCATCCTTGCTTCTAAGGAGCATTCTGGTTGTACTTCTTCCAAGATAGATTTGTTCATTCTTTTGGTAGTCCAAGTATATTTAATATTCTTCGCTGACACCATAATTCAAAGCCATCAGCGGTCTTCCTTATTCACTGTCCAGCTTTCAAATGCATATGAGGCAAATGAAAACACCAAGGCTTGGGTCAGGTGAACCTTAGTCCTCAAGTTGACATCTTTGCGTTTGAACACTTTAAAGAGATCTTTTACAGCAGATTTTCCCAACACAATGCATTGTTTGATTTCTTGACGGCTGTTTCCATGGGCATTGATTGTGGATCCAAGTAAAATGAAATCCTTGACAACTTCAATCTTTTCTCTGTTTATCATGATGTTGCTTATTGTCCAGTTGTGAGGATTTCCATTTTCTTTATGTTGAGGTGTAATCCATACTGAAGGCTGTGGTCTTTGATCTTCATCAGTGTTTCAAGTCCTCTTCACTCAGCAAGCAAGGTTGTGTCATCTGCATATCATAGGTTCTTAATGAGTCTTCCTCTAATCCTGATGCCCCGTTCTTCATATATAGGATTAGTTGCTCAGCACACAGATTGATGGTCTTCCTTAATTTTAAATCATTGTCAGACTTACTAACCAGAATAAAGTTTTCCAGTATGGCTTTATTTTTTCTTGCTTACTCTTTCAGTAGTTTGATTACCCATAGATTTGCAGTCATCCTTTTTTAACCATCAGAAGATGACTATCCTAGAAAGATGAAAATCCTATCTAAATAGTTTCTCTTCACTTATTTGTTTTTATAAGTGGTCAGTGAAACCCACTGAATCTGCAGATTATGTTGGGCAAAAGAAAAGACAATCCTTGTAGCATTAAGTATGCTACTGGTGAACTGTGGAGTGGCAAAAAATACAAGCTGCCTACAGAGGTATTTTGGAGCCCTGGTGGTACTGTGGTTAAGAGCGCAGCTGCTAATCAAAAGGTCCACAGTTCAAATCCACCAGCCACTCCTTGGAAACCCTATGGGGCAGTTCTACTCTGTCCTGTAAGGTTGCTATGAGTTGGAATCGACTGAACAGCAATGAGTTATAAAGGTATTTTGGTACAGTGGTGAGGACATATGCTTCGAAATTAGAAAGAACCTAGTTTCAAATTCCTGCTCTACTAACTAGCTACATGGCCTTGAGCATCACTTAATACCTTTAAGTCTCAGAACTATAATATGGTGATAAAACTACCTACCTTTCTGGATTATTGTAAAGATTGAATCATATAATATAAAGTACTCAGCATAGGGTCCAAAACATATCTAATAAATGAGAGCCAATATTATTCATCTCGCTGTTCAAAACAGGATGATTATAAAAATAAAACAGAAACAGAAAATTCTGGTTTTACTGACCAACACTGATATGAAAATAAAGTAAGTACCCACTCAGGCTGCCATGATATTGTGATGTGCTTGTTTACTTAGAAAGAAACAACAGGGTCAATATTTAAAGCAGAACAATACCACCTATAAAAGACATAAATACTTAAAAAAAACAAGTGCCCTAGAGCAAAATGTTATTATAACTACATGTTCTTAATTTATAAAAGAATTCTTAAGATTTAAAGTATTCAAATGCTAAATCAGGGTTTTTTTACAAAAAAAATCAAAGACCCTCTTCATAAAACTTTCCATTAATTTTCTTTTGATTTGACAAAAAATCATGTAATTAGAAATTCAGAGCCCCGAGGTGGATACAAACTGCTAATCTGTCACATGGACAAGGCCAATAAAAAACAATCTATACTCTAAAGTAAAGAAATTTAAAACAAAAATTAAAAGGCTTTGGGGGTTTTAGTCAGAACAAAAAAAGCAATAAAGTTGCCAATGCATTATTTCACAAAAAGAAAAATAAAAAGAGCCAAGAACTAGAAATAATATGGTAAAGAGCACCCTCTTCTGTTTCATTTTTTAAATGATACAAAGTTTAAAGTCAATTTCAATGTAAACAATTTACTAAGTTAGAGATACCTCAGTGGCACAAACAGTCTGCTCTCAGCTACTAAGCTAAAGGTTGGTGGTTCGAACCCACCAGCAGCACTGCAGAAGAAAAGCCCTGGTTATCTGCTTCCATAAAGATTACAGCAAAGAAAACCCTATGGAGTAGTTCTACTCTATAATACATTGGGTCGTTATGAGTCAGAATCGACTTTACAGCAATAGGTTTGGATTTTTCTTTGTTTGTTTACTAAGTTAGTTACCCAGGTAACAGAAAATATAAAATCAAAGATTTAATCTCTGGTCTCAAGAGTTCATAAGCTAGTGGGAGAGAAATTACTTTTCATTTATTAGAAGAATAGTATTTTAAGTTTTTCTTCATTTACTAGAAGAATAATATTTTAAGTTTTCCTTCATTTTAATAATTACCTAGTATTTCAAAAATAAATCTAATCATATGGAATTACTGGTAATTCCATTTCCAGGTATATACTCAAGAGAAATGAAAGTAGAATGTTCATTCACAATAGCTGAAAGGTGGAAACAACCCAAATGTCATCAACAAATGATTAGATAAACAAAATGTGGCATACACAAACAATGGAATATTTTTCAGCTATAAAGAGAAATGAAATTATCATACATGTTATGACATGGATGAATCTTGAAAACATTATACTGAATGAAATAAGTCAGATATAAAAAGACAAATAATTTATGATCTCACTTACATAAAATATCTGGAATAGGCAAATGCATAGAGACCAAAGTTTATTAGTAGTTCCTAGGGGCAGGAGGGAAGGGGAAAGGGGAGTTATTACATAAGGGGCACTGAGTTTCTATTAACGGTGATAAAAAAATCTGGAAATGGATAGTGGTTACGGTTGTACAATATGGTATACGTAATTAATGTTGCTGACTTGTACATGTAAAAATGATTAAAATGATGAATGTTTTATTATACATATTTTACTATAATTTAAAAAATACATCTAAAAGAGATACACATGCCATATCCAAATACAGTCTCCCTTCCTTATACCCTTATATCAACAGAACTTGTTATTTTTTGTGTTTTCTTTATCTTTAATCACAAATATATATGTCCAGGCCACAAAGGGTAACAGGAATCTATTATGAGGCACCTTAGATAGTACTAAAGACCATAAGTTTTAGCATGTCTATATTCACATTCCAGCTTTGCCTCTAACTTGTAAGATCTAGGGCAAGTTATTTAACTCTCTCTGAGCCTCAGTTTCATTTCCTGTAAATGGGTATAATAATGGTACCAATATCATATAGAGTTGTTTTGGTGATTAAATTAACATAAAGGACTTAGAACCAGTGTCACACAAAACAATGCACTCAGTACACATTATTACTATTAATACTATACACTTGTGTAGAAATAAAAATGCACAAGTTAAACTATAAATAGATGCCACAATGAACAGATACTTCACCAAAGAAGATATTCAGGCGGCTAACAGACATATGAGGAAATGCTCACGATCATTAGCCATTAGAGAAATACAAATCAAAACTACAATGAGATACCATCTCACTCCAACAAGGCCAGCACTAATGCAAAAAACGCAAAATGATAAACGTTGGAGAGGCCATGGGGACACTGGAACTCTTATGCACTGCTGGTGGGAACACAAAATGGTACAACCACTTTGGAAAATGATACACTGCTTTCTTAACAAGCAAGAAATAGAAATACAATACAATCCAGCAATCTCACTCCTAGGAATATAACAGAGAAATCAGAGATGTGACACACAAATAGATACATGCACACCCATGTTCACTGCAGCATTACTCACAACAGCAAAAAGATGGAAACAACTTAAATGCCCAAAGGACTAAAGGACCAAATGAACCAGAGACTCCACCAGTCTGAGATCAGAAGAACTAGATGGTGCCCGGCTACCACCGATGACCACCTTCACAGGGAACACAACAGAGAGTCCTGGACAGAGCAGGAGAAAAATGTAGAACGGAATTTAAATTCATGTAAAAAGACCAGACTTAATGGTCTAATAGAGACTAGAGGAACCCCCAAAACTATAGTCTCCGGATACTCTGTTAACCCAGAACTGAAACCATTCCTGAAGTCCACACCTCAGACAAAGATTAGACAGGACTATAAAACAAAAAATAATACACGTGAGGAATATGCTTCTTAGTTCAATCAGATATATAAGAACAAATGGCAGCTTCTGTCCAAAAGCCAGATGAGAAGGCAGGAAGGGACAGGGACTGGTCAAATGGACACAGGGAACCCAGACTGGAAAGGAGGAGTGTGCTGTCACATTGTGGGGACTGCAACCAATGACACTAAACAATATGTGTATAAATTTTTGAATAAGAAATTAACTTGAGCTGTGACTTTCACCTAAAGCACAATAAAAAAAAAAAAAAAGATGCCACAAAATATCCTTAAGCAATAACACTTATTTGGTTGATATCTTTAGACCTACTAGATTAAAAAATAATTCATTTCTTTCTTGATTTGGGGACTTCTGTTAAATTTTAGGAGGAACAGATCCTGCTGTTTCTCATGTGTAACATTAGATGTAATGATGTTATTCTTAGGTGCCATTCAGTCAGTACTGGCTCATAGTGACTACATACAACAGAATGAAACACTGTTGGGGCCTGTGACTCTACATAAAACAGAATGAAACACTGTTGGGGCCTGTGCCATCCTCAAAATCGTTGCTATGTTTGAGCCCACTCTTGCAGCCACCGAGTCAATCCATCTTGTTGAGGGTCTTCCTCTTTTTTACTGATCCTCTGCTTTACCAAGCATGATGCCCCTCTCCAGAGACTGGTCCCTCCTGATAACATGACCAAAGTATGTGAGATGAAGTCTTGCCATCCTTGCTTACTAAGGAGCATTCTGGCTGTACTTCTTCCAAGACAGATTTGTTCATTCTTTTGGCAGTCCATGGTATATTCAATATTCTTTGCCAACATCACAGTTCAAAGGCATCGATTCTTTGGTGGTCTTCCTTATTCACTGTCCAGCTTTCACATGCATATGAGGCGATTATAAATATCATGGCTTGGGTCAGGCGCACCTTAGTCCTCAAAGTAACATCTTTGCTTTTTAACACTTTAAAGAGGTTTTTTGCAGCAGATCTGTCCAATTCAACACATCATTTGATTTCTTGACTGCTGCTTCCATGGGCATTGATTGTGGATTCAAGTATAATGAAATCTTTGACAACTTTAATCTTTTCTCCGTTTATCATGATATTGCTTATTGGTCCAGTTGTAAGGATTTTTGTTTTCTTTACGTTAAGGTGTAATCCATACTGAAGGCTGTAGTCTTTGATCTTCATAAGTAAGTACCTGAAGTCCTCTATGATTTCAGCAAGCAAGGTTGTGTCATCTGCATATCACAGGTTGTTAATGAGTCTCCCTCCAATCCTGATGCCCTGTTCTTCTTCATATAGTCCAGCTTCTAGGATTATTTGTTCAGCATACAGACTAAGTACAGGGAAAGGATACAACCCTGATGCACACTTTTTCTGATTTTAAAACATGCAGTATCCCCTTGTTCTGTTCGAGAGACTACCTCTTGGTCTATGTACAGTTTCCTCACGAGCACAATTAAGTGACCTGGAATTCCCATTCTTCACAATATTATCCATAATTTGTTATGAATCACACAGTCGAAGGCCTCTGCATAGTGAATAAAACACAGGTAAATATCCCTCTGGTATTCTCTGCTTTCAGCCAAGATCCATTCGACATCAGCAATGATATCCCTCGTTCCATGTCCACTTCTGAATCTGGCTTGAATTTCTGGCTGTTCCCTGATGATGTACTGCTGCAACCATTTTTGAATAATCTTTAGCAAAATTTTACTTGCATGTGGTATTAATGATACTGTTCAATAATTTCCACATTCTTTTGCATCACCTTTCTTCAGAATAGGCACAAATATGGATCTCTTCCAGTCAGTTGGCCAGGTAGCTGTCTTCCAAATTTCTTGGCATAGACAAGTAACAACCTCCAGCACTGCATCCATTTGTTGAAACATCTCAATTGGTATTCCATCAATTCCTGGAGCCTTGTTTTTCACCAATGCCTTCAGTGCAGCTTGGACTTCTTCCTTCAATACCATCAGTTCTTGATCATATGCTACCTCCTGAAATGGTTGAATGTCAACCAAGTCTTTTTGGTACAGTGCCTGTGTATTCCTTTCATCTTAGATATAATAGAAAAGGGTTAAACTGACTGATACAAAATAGGAAAAGTCATCAGGTCAAGAATAGAAGGCAAAAATTTAAGAATACTAAAAATGATACGCCAAAAGACAATTTTTAGTCACTAGCCAGAGGCTCTTGAGAAGTACTGGTCCAACTCAAGCCACAAATCAAAAAATATCACAAAAAATACTGAGTGTGCCAACAGAGCTATGGCAGACTGAATCTGAATTCAGATCAATTACCTCTGACGGACAACTTCGAATGTAACCTGGGTACACTTTTCAATATGTACTGTTACCTGTACTATTCAAACTCTTTAAGAAATGGTATTTAACGTGTTTAAGTAGCACTTGACTCCGCACATGACTGAGTTTTCTACTAAACCTGACTTGGACGCTCATATGTCAATGTGATAATGTTAATAAAAATAGGAATTTTGCAGGTGCATTTACTACGTGCCATGCACTTACACGTGTTAAAACTCTCAACTTCACTATGAGGAAACTAGGAGTTGATGAAAGGACTATCTATCTTCAATAGTTATGTTACAATTTTGAAAGACTTCACATCAGTGATTTTTTTTTTTGCATTTTATTTTTTTTTATAAGGTTAATCATAATAATAGGTAGCATTTAATGCTGCTGTCAGTTGCTGTTGACTTGGCTCTGACTCATGGAGATCTTATGTATAAGAGAACAAAATGCAGCCTGGTCCTACACCACCTTCATAATCATTGGTATGTTTAAGTCCATTGTTACAACTCTTACTCCAATCAACCTCACTGAGGGGTTTCCCTTATTTTCGTTGGCACTCTACTTTACCAAACATGAAGTCCTTGTCTAGGGACTGCTCTTTCCTAATGATGTGCCCAAAGTGAGTGAGTTGGAGTCTCACCATCCTCACTTCTAAGGCAGATAATTTATTGAGAATATACTATTATGCCATTACCATGGTTCCAAGTGCTTTAAATAGATGATCTGTCAATCCTTCACAGTAATCTCACAGGTAGTTGTTTTTATTATCAACTGTTTACAGAACAGTAATCTAAACCAAAAAGGTTAACTAACTTACTAACAGTTAAGTGGCAGAGCCCTGATTCAGTCACAGAAAGTGACAGCAGAGCCCACATTCTTAGTTCCTTTGCATACTCTCCTCCAACAGAAAAAAAAACTTGTTTTTCCAACGTTTTTTTTAACTTAATGAGTAATAAGTGATTATTTAGAATTTAAAAATGCAGAAAAAAAAGCAAAATTTTAAACTATCTATACTTCTGTTGCCTACAGATAACTACTGTTAACAATTAAAATCCCATTCATTGCTTCTTTTTAAGTGAAGAAATTGAAAAAGAAATGAGACAAAAACACAGGCTTTTCACCGCCTTTCTTTCTTTTTTTAAATTGTACTTTAGATCGTTTACAGAACTAGTTTCTCATTAAACAGTTAGTACACATATTGGTTTATGACACTGATAAACAACCCCATGACATGTCAACACTCTCCCTTCTCGACCTTGGGTTCCCTATTACCAGCTTTCCTGTCCCCTCCTGCCTTCTAGTCCTTGCCCCTCGACTGGTGTGCCCCGTTAGTCTCATTTTGTTTTATGGGCCTGTCTAATCTTTGGCTGAAGGGTGAACCTCGGGAGTGATTTCATTACTGAGCTAAAAGGGTGTCTGGGGGCCATACTCTTGGTGTTTCTCCAGTCTCTGTCAGGAGAGTAAGTCTGGTCTTTTTTTGTGAGTTACAATTTTGTTCTATGTTTTTCTCCAGCTCTGTTCTGGATCCTCTGTTGTGATCCCTCAGAACAGTCAGTGGTGGTAGCCAGGCACCATCTAGTCATACTGGACTCAGTCTGGTGAAGGCCATGGTAGTTCTGGTCCATTAGTCCTTTGGACAAATCTTTCCCTTATACCTTGTTCTCTTCATTCTCCCTTGCTTCCAAAGGGGTGAGACCAGTGGAATGTCTTAGATGACTGCTCACAGGTTTTTAAGACCCTAGATGCTACTCACCAAGGTAGAATGTAGAACATTTTCTTTATAAAATACGTTGCACCAATTGAGCTAGATGTTCCTCAAGACCGTGGTCCCCACAGCTCTAAGTCCAGCAATTTGGTCCCTCAGGGAGTTTGGATGTCTCTATGGACCTTCCATGACCTTGCCTTGTACAACTTGTGCTGGCTTCCCCAATACTGTGTACTGTCTTACCCTGCAGGAAAGTTACCACTTATCTATTGTCTATTTAGTGTTTCCCTTTCCCCACTCCTCCCCTCCCTCGACACCATCAAGCACTGTTTCATTTGTGTGTAAACCTTTTCATGAGTTTTTACCATAGCGGTCTCATACAATATCTGTCCTTTTGTGACTGACTTATTTCACTCAGCATAATGCCCTCCAGATTCATCCATGTTATGAGATGCTTCACAGATTTATCATTGTTCTTTACCATTGTGTAATACTCCATTGTGTGCATGTACCATAGTTTATTTATCCATTCATCTGTTGATGGGCATCTAGGTTGTTTCCACCTTTTTCCTATTGTGAACAATGCTGCAATGAACATGGGTGTGCATATGCCTATTCCTGTGATGGTTCTTATTTCTCTAGGATATACTCCTAGGAGTGGGATTGCTGGATCATATGGTATTTCTATTTCTAGCTTTCTGAGGAAGGGCCATATCGTTTTCCAAAATGGCTGCATCATTTTGCATTCCCACCAGCAGTGCGTAAGAGTTCCGATCTCCCTGCAGCCTCTCCAACATTTGTTATTTCCAGTGTTTTTAATTCATGCCCGTAATGCTGGGGTGAGATGGTATCTCATTGTGGTTTTAATTTGCATTTCTCTAACAGCTAGTGTTCGCAAGCATTTCCTCATGTGTCTGTTGACTGCCTGAATGTCTTCTTTGGTGAAGTGTCTGTTCATTTCTTTGCCCATTTTTTAACAGGATTATTTGTCTTTTTTTTATTTTTTT
>NW_004443983.1:5986192-6048597 GCF_000243295.1 Trichechus manatus latirostris
GGATTGCGTTGTATTTGTAAATCGCTTTGGATAGAATTGTCATTTTCACAATGCTGAGTCCACCTATCCACGGGCATGATATGTTTCTCCATTTACGTGGATCACTTTTGGTTTCTTGCAGTAGTGTTTTGTAGTTTCTTTGTATAGGTCTTTTACATCCCTGGTTAGATTTATTCCTAAGTATTTTATTTTTTTAGGGGCTATTACAAATGATAATGTTTTCCTGATTTCTTTTTCATCATGCTCTTTATTGGTGTATAGGAATCTAACTGATTTTTTTATGTTTATCTTGTATCCTTCTTAGCAGTTTAAAGCATATTCTGTCAATTCTCAATGGTTTTAGTGCTATGACCACAGAACCAGACAAATCCATGAGAGATATACGTAAGTCAATCTACAGGAATTATAAACCAGCCAGAATGGAGAGATGGGACAAAGAGACGCATTCCCTCTACCTAAATCAGAAAATTCAAAGAGAACAAAAGAATTAATAACAGACCAAATGGAATGCTATTAATGTGTCTTTGGAACCAAGAGGAAGACGTATGAATACCTCAAGAAAGCAAAAGAAATGCAAGATCCAACTTAATCAGTGAATGATGTTGGCCAAAATCTTAGTGCAGCTGTAGACTTCTGGAAGTAGAAGGAAGGTAATATGACAAACCTAGGGTGGTGGGCTATAAAAGCTATGCTGTCTGTATTATGAAGCATCTGCTATCAGTATCTTATCAGTGTGTTAGGAAAGAATCAATCCCAAGATCAGGCCAAAGCCTCTCAAGTAAACAGATAACCTCATGGGATTGCCAGGGGTCGGAATTGACTCAAGAGCAACTGGTTTGGCTTGGTTTTGGAACCACTTTAATAGTTTCTGATTCAAACTGTTTACAGAAATGTTTTGTTGGTTTCCCACATATATATGAGAAACAAATCTTATTAAAATGGAAAGTTTTAATATATCATAATATGGTGTAGCAACAGGATTTTCTGAAAATGACCCCAGATGTTCACTCTGGGTTGCCTGGAAAATAAGCCAGGCAGGTCAGGGCTCCTTCTTTCTCCAGCAGAAGCGAATACACCAGAACTTATCCTTCCATGGAACCTGTTAACCCTTTGCCATCAGGTCAATTCCAACTCTAGCGACCCTACAGGACAGAGTAGAACTGCCCCATAGGGTTTCCAAGGCTATAAATCTTTACAGAAGCAGACTACCACATCTTTCTCCCATAGAGCGACTGGTGACTTCAAACTGCCAACCTTTCAGTTAGCAGCTGAGCACTTAGCCACTGTGCCACCAGGCTCCTCTCTACAGAACCAGGGGCTTATTTTCCCCACAACAGGGGTGCTGCAACTTCCCAGAGTTCCCAAGTGCTGGGCAGCTGGTTTTCCTTGACAATTCTTAAAAACAGGTGCCTCCTAAACTTAGACAGCACAACATTTAAAAGCATATTTGTCACCCCACTGACACGAGTGCTTTTAAACCTGCCTTCATAATAAAAGAGAACAATGATGGGGGGTGGGTTGTATTGGCACACAGATCCATGCTGTGTTTAGTAGCAGCTGCCTCCAATACTTTGCTATGTGATAATGAGAAGATTGAGAGATCTTTCTTAAGTGTTCTTGACTTACAAGTTTCCCAAATTAAGTCTATTTCTTATCACATAACCGAGTCACCATGAAGAATTCATCCTAAATTATCACATAACATACAGAATAAAAAGTCATAAATGCTTCTAAAAATGAGAAAGTGAGAAAGATAAAAGGACTTCATCAAACTCTAATGAAACAATACATTATATGCCTTTCTTAGAATTACATGCTTTAATGAAAATGTTAATGTTACCTAAAAATCAGTGACAGCCACTGAGCCCTAGATTTATGTGTACTATCTTTTTTAATGTTCACACCTATTCTGGAGTTGGTATCATTATTTCCCTCATTTTTCAGATGAGGAAAGTTAGGATCACAGAGGTTAAATAACTTGCCCAAAGCATTACAGCTAGTACATGGCAGAACCTGAATGGTTTTAATCCCTTCCAGATTATTTTAATTCACTCATCTTTCTAACAATCTCATGAGGTCTGTAAGTAGTATGTCAAAACAGTTATGTATACTTCATAGGTAAAAAAATTCAAGGTCTACAAAGACTAAATTAAAGATTAAAATTCAACATATATAAACATACTAAGCAAGCATTATGATGCTGCTTGCTGAGTATCATACTAAATTAGCATTAGCAGCCATAAGTAAAATAATTTCACAAAAACTAGTCTAATACTCAGTATCATAGTAATAACAAAGTTTGTATACATGGAGTTCTAATTTAAATACGCATTCTAACACCATGGTCGAAACATATCTTTTGAAATCTCAAGAAAAATTTAGCCGTTAGTTCTCAATTTTTTCCTAACTACAACTGAGCAAGACTGATGCTGCTACAATTGTTACGTGGGGTACAGAAAACTGTAACAAGAATTCAAAATTATACAGTGAACTTTTATGCTTCCAGTATCAGCTGGGCATAATAAACTAATTGAGGGCAACACAACTGCTTATAAATAACTCAAACAACCCAACATTAATATTTAATGAACTTCTACTCTCACTCTGTAAATATTTTAATAGTTCTAATAAAGATATCTTACAACAGAAAGGAGTTTTAAAAAAGGTTTCTATTAACTCTAAAATTCGCTTATACAGCAGCAGTCAATATTACACTAAAAATAGTACATATTAGAAACAAAAAAGGAATGTTTTTCCAAGTTAGAATTTAAAAAAAGAAGAAGCTAATTATTCAATTTGGTGACATACTGATCTAAATTTAATATGAAATTACTAATAATGCTTTCTCCCACATTTTACATGAGATATATGGTTAAATCTGAGATAACATATGCATATCTAAAAAACACTAAATCACTGCATAAAATATGTGCTTCCAACTATCATCTGAATGGTTTCATTTTCAACACTTAAAAATCAAAATTAAACACATTTAGTAATTATATGTTGATGCTTTGTTTTCTTAATTTGTTCTCTAAAGAATATGTGAAGTTAAGAGGTTTTGGTCTAAACTCCTTGGTTTATAATATTCTTTCACTTTTTACTAAAGTTGCCTTTCTCAAAACTAGAGATTGGACAAATCAAGGAAATCAGTTCTAAATAAGCTTTGAACAGCTGTTTCATGCAACAGAAGCAGAAGCAATAAGCTATTCACTTCCTTTTTCTCTGTTCATTTAATCAATGTTTTTAAACTGACTGACACGTGCATGCTCACCACTCCCTTCTAGGTCTTGAATGATCTGTGGTAATTTCAGGACAAAGCTAGCAACTACAGAACTTCCAGCATGTTCGTAGTGGCAGTTACTACCTATAAGGTAAATTACAGAACTTTTCTTTCTTTTTTTTTTTTTTGGTGACATGATAGATTAGCATGTAAAAACTCTAAAGGGTTTCTTTAGTAACGGAACAACATGATTCTCCTGAAATCATCTTTTCTTTATCTTATCTAATATCAAAACAAATTAATATTGAAAATTAATGGTAAAAATATTTTGCAAAACACAACAAATAGTTTCACTTTCCATGAACACATAATAGAATTTACTTCAGATAATGATGCAGGATATTTGTTCTTTGACAACTCCCCATCTAATTCTATTCTGAGATGGAACAACTGTCCTATGATAACCATTAAGGTCAACCACAACATCAATGATGATGTCAGGGAATAAGTGCAAAATACTTCCGATTTACCTCTAGGAAAATTCACATTTGTGTTTATCTTTCTTATTGCAATATTTCTCTTCAATAAAATATAACTGAATTTAAAATAGATTACTTTCTCCTGTTTTTCCTTTTATAACTCTGTTAAATAGTTCAGGAAAATAAAAAAATAAATGGTGTGTCTTGGAATGCAGTATGTTATGTGTACCAGTTTCACTCTCTTCAGTCATGGATAACTGAGAGAAATAGAAAGCACAGTTCCACATTTAAAAAATCTTTTTCTATAAAAACACAAAGCTTCCTTGAAATAATAATATAATGAATTAACTACTCTCTGTATGGGATAAACGAAGGAATGTAATAATGAACAAAGTTAAAAAGCAGTGTGATATACAGTTCTAATCAACCCTTTACTGTTACCAATCTATATGGCTTTTTCTCCTTTACTAGAAAAGTCTTCGGGATAAACAAAAAAAAATCTAGCAGTGCTTCTCAAATAGTTCCTAGGAGGAAAGCAAACACATATCCAGGGGATCTTGGAGCCTATTCACCTAAGCTCTAAATTTCTTTGAAGTCTCCTCTTAGGGCTTTAAACGTGAAAAAGAGATATTCTGCCTTATAATATATATATATTAATCTTAAAGTGTAATCTCCTAACCACCATCAATCTTTTATAATTTTTGTTGTTATTGTTGAGAATATACATAGCCGAACATACACCAGTTCAACAATTCTACATGTACAATTCAGTGACAGTAATTATGTTCTTCATGTTGGGCAACCATTCTCACTCTCCTTTTCTGAGCTGTTCCTCCCTCATTACCACAAACTCACTACCTCCTAAGTTTCCTTTCTAATCTTTTGAGCTGCTGTTATCAGTTTGATCCCAGATAGATAGATCTTAAAAGAGAATAAAGCCCAAGGCAGATATTCTTTACTGATAAGCTAAACTACTGTTTGGCTTTAAGAAGATTTCAGGGGTATTTTTGGGCAATAGTTTCAGGGATTTATCCAGCTTCCATGGCTCCAGAAATGCTGGATTCCATGAGAATATGAAATTCTATTATGCATTTTCCCACTTTTCATCAGGATTCTTCTATAGAATCTTTGATCAAAATGTTCAGTAATGGTAGCCAGGCACCATCTAGTTCTCTTCTGGTCTCATGGCAAACAAAGCAGTTGTTCATGGAGGCAATTAGCCATGCATTTCATTTTCTCCTCCTATTCCTGACTCTCTTTCTTCTGTTGGTCCAGGTGAAGAGAGACGAATTGTGCCTTGGATGGCTGCTTGCAAGCTTTTAATACCCCAGGCACTACACAACAACCTAGGATGTAGAAGAGAAGCACTAAACATGTTATTAGGCCAATTAACTGGGATGTCCCAAGAAAACAAGACCCTAAACCTCCAAACCAAGGAACCAAATCCTGTCAGGTGTTGGCTGTACATAACCAGCCTCAGAAGCTACTCTTATTATTTTTGTAATTCTTATACATATATGTATCACACTTCTGCCAACTCAACTTTTTATAGGTGTACAACTTATTGACAGCAATTACATTAACCAGCTTGCAACCCTACCCTTAATCAACGTTATTTTCTATCACTGTAAACCAAAATTCAGTACTCCACAAGCAATACCCCCCTCCCCTTTCCTCCCACCTCTGGCAGCCACTAATAAACTTTGGTCTCAGAACTAGATGGTGCCCGGCTACCACCAATGACCTCTCTGACAGGGAATACAACAGAGAGTCCCTGATGGAGCAGGACAAAAGTGGGGTACAGAACTCAAATTCTAATAAAAAGACCAGACTTAATGGTCTGAGACTGGAGGAACCTCAGAAAGCATGGCCTCCGGACTCTCTGTTAACCCAAAACTAAAACCATTCCTGAGGCCAACTCTTTAGACAAACATTAGACTGGACTATGGGACATAAAATGATACTTGTGAAGAGTGTGCTTCTTAGCTCAAGTATACACATGAGACTAAATGGTCAGCTCCTGTCCAGAGGTGAGATGAGAAAGCAGAGAGGGTTCGGAGCTGGTTGAATGGACATGGGAAATCAGGGGTGGAAAGGAGGAAGGTGCTGTCACAGTATAGGGAGAGCAATTAGGGTCACATAACAAGGTACGTATAAATTTTTGTATGAGAGACTAACCTGAATTGTAAACTTTCACTTAAAGTACAATAAAATAAAAATAAAAAATAAACTTTGGTCTTTATACAGTTGCCTGTTCTTGTCTTTTTATATAGGCGAGGTCATAGAATATTTACCCTTTCGTGACCAACTTATTTCACTCAGCATAATGTCTTCAAACTTCATCCATATTGCAGTATGTATCAAGATTTCATTTTTCTTTCTGGCTGAGTACTCCATTGTATGCATGTATCACATCTTGTTTATCCGTTCATCCACTGGCAGGCATCTAGGCTGTTTCTGCCTTTTGGCTATTGTGAACAGTGTTGCAATGAACACTGGTGTACAACTATCTTTTTGAGTTTCTGCTTTTAAGTCTTCTGGGTACACCTATTTTTATGCAAATAATGCGTGCCTTCTGTTTGCCAACTGTGCCCTCCTCATGTGAGGTTATTTTTGTAAGTGCTGCTATGCCAATTTTTTTTTTTTTACATGTTCCTATGAAAAAAAAATTTAGCATAGCGCACGTACAAAAATACCTTGTGTGGGGAGGGCATAGTTCGCAAACAAACACAGAGGGCAAGCATTATTTGCATAAAAATATGGTATATCTAGGACTGGGATCACTAGGTTGTACGGTAGTTCTGTTGTTAGTTTTTTGCAGAACTACCAGTTTTCCACAACAGCTATACCATTTTGCATTCCCACCAGCAATGGATGAAGGTTCCAATTTCCTCACATCCTTGCCAACATTTGTTATTTTCTGTTTGTTTTTTTTTAAATCTTAGCCATCCTAAAAAAAAAACAAACCTGTTCCTGTTGAGTCAAATCTGACTCATACCAACCCTATAGCCATCCTAGTGGGAGTGAAATGATATCTTACTGTGGCTTTGATTTGGATCTCTCTGATGGCTAATGACACTGAACATCTTTCCATGTTTGGTGGCCATCTGAATGTCCTCTCTGGTGAAATGTCTACTTGAGCCCGTTGCTCATTTTATGACTGGATTATTTGTCTATCATTAAGTATGTCCAAGTTTTACATATATTTATATGTATCAGATTCTTATCAGATATATGGTGTCCAAAGATAATTTTCCCAGTTGGTGGCTTGTCTTTTCACTTCTACTGCTGAAGTCTTTTGATGAACAAAAGTTTTTAATTTTTATGAAGTCCCATTTATTTATTTTGTCTTTTGCTGTCTGTGCTTTTGTTATCATATTAGATAATCCTTTGTCAAAAGCTAGGCCCGACAGTGCTGCCCCTGCATTTGCTTCTAAAAATTTTATGGTTTTAGGTTGCACATTTGTGATTCGTTTTTTTGTCTGGTATGAGGCATGGATCCTGATTCATTTTTCTGTATGGGGAAATGCAATTTGCCCAACACCACTTACTGAAGAGACTTTTCTTTCCCCATCGAATGGACTTAGCGCCCTTGTCAAAAATCAGTCGACCATGAATGTGCAGGTTTATTTCTGGACTCTCGATTCTATTGTATTGGTCTGTGTGTCTACTGTTATACCAGTAGGACTGTTTCGATTAGTGTGGCTGTATAATATGCTAAAAAATCAGGAAGTGTGAGTCCTCCTACTTTGTTCTTCTCTTTCAGCATCACTTTAGCTATTCAGGGCCTTTTGCCATTCCATATAAAGTTGAGAATTGGTTTTTCCATTTCTGTAAAGAAGGCTGTTGGAATTTTGATCATCAGGAATGGGAAGAATCTACAGCTCACTGTGGGTAGTACTGACATCTTAATATTAAGTCTTCCAATCCATGAACATGGACCACCACCAATCTTAAACATATATATATACAGGCATACACACACACACACACACACACACACACACACACACACACACACACACACACACATATAATGTCGTGTGCCACTGAGTTGATTCCAACTCATAGTGCCCCTATGCAACAGAGTAGAACTGTTCCATAGGGTTTCCTAGGCTTTAATCTTTACAGGAGCAGATCACGAGGTCTTTTCTCCTGTGGAGCCGCTCGTGGGTTCAAATCACCGACCTTTCGGTCAGCAGCCTAGAGTTTAACCATTGCACCACCAGGACTGTTGGCCATGATTGCTGGAGGATTCCTGTATCTTTTTGATATATAGCTCCTCCTCATAACCCAGTTTAAGAATTATGGATTTAAGAGTAATCTGGCATACTAATAGCTTCACTTATCACATTTCTCTGTCTCTCTTTTTGTTTGTTTGTTTATTAACAGTTTTTAGCATCTGTCTTAGTTGTCTAGTGCTGCTATAATAGAAATGCCACAAGTGGATGGCGTTAACAAACAAATTTATTTTCTCACAGTTTAGAAGGCTAAAAGTGCAAATTCAGGGTCCTGCTGGCTCTAGGAGGTGGCTTTCTCTCTCTCTTTGTTGGCTCTTGAGGAAGGTCCTTGTCTCTTTTGAGCTTCTATTCCTCAGAGATCTTCATAGGGCTTGCCATCTATCTTCCCCCATCTCTGCTTGCTTAATTCTTGCTTAAACTGTTCTTTTATGTCTCAGAAGAGACTGACTTAAGACATACCCTACACTAATACTATCTCATTAACTTAACAAAGAAAACCCTTTCCCAAATGGGATTATAAAAACAGGTGTAGGTATTAGGATTTACACCACATATTTTAGGGGGAAACAGTTCAATCCATAACATTTAAACCCTTAATTTAGTCATTTTTGTTATTTTTAAGCTTTGGGCCTCAGAATTTATTACCAAACCTTTCTGCTTTGGCTAATTTCACATTTATTCTATAACTCTAAATACAGCTCAAACCATGTCTCCTTCCTGCTTTCAAAAATATGAAACTTGCTTGGCAAAGAAGACTTCCTTTTTTGCATGCAGCTTTCTCCAATCTACAACTTACCTATGCCATGGCCCTATATTTTTGCACTGTCCAGGATCAAGAAAGAGGAAGAAAACATAAGTCCAGAGTATTTTCTCATGATACTCTTAACCCAATAAAATTATTTATAGCAACTATATTTTTACTGTGGAAAAGTTAATTTTTTTACTTTTTACTGAAGTATGACATACAAGAAAGTACAAAAATTACAAGTACATATAGAGCTTAATGGTTCTCACAAATGAAACAGCAATGTAACACACACCGAGATTAAAAAAAAAAAAAAAAATTACCAGCATGTAACAACTACTATATTTTATCTTTCTAGCTAACTTTCTCCTCCTTCTAATTAACATCTGGGCTTTGCTATCAAAGTTATTTTATACAGAATGCTAGTAATTGTGCATTAAATATACTAATTCATCTAACAATTACCTGTTGAGAATGCATTATGTGCCAGGTCTCATTTTGGCCACTAGAAATAAATCAGTAAACAAAATAAACAAAAATACTAGCCCTTATCAAGCTTATAACCTGTTGGTGGTGGTGTTGTTACCCGTCATCGAGTTGGCCCCAACTCACGGACATCCCATGTACAACAGGATTGGATTATTGTGATCCATAGGGTTTTCAATGGCTGATTTTCAGAAGTATATCACCAGGCCTTTCTTCCTAGCCTTCGGCTGAAAGCTCTGCTGAAACTTGTTCAGCATCACAGTAACACACAAGTCTCTGCTGACAGACAGGTGGTGGCTGTGCTTGACACGCACTGGCCAGGAATCAAACTCAGGTCTCCCATGGGCAAAATGGGAATTCTACCACTGAACCACCAATGCCCTCAGCTTATATTCTAGTGAGGGTAAATAACAATATACAAGATAAAGTAAGTCAAATATATATTTGATGGTAATAGGTGCTAATAGAACAGGAAAGGTGCTGGGAAACATCAAACAGAGGGAGGATTTTTAGAAAGAATGGCCAGGGAATATCATATTGAGAAGACAACATCTTGGTCAAGACCTGAAAGAATGATGAAGATAGCTATGCAAATATCTAACAAAAGAACATTCTAGGTGCAAAGATCAGCAAGCACAAAGGCTCTGAGGTAGAAGCATGCCTTGCATATTTGAGGAACATCAAGGCCAGTGTGGCTGCAGCAAAGGGAAAAGGGGTAGAAGATGAAGTTAAATAACGGGGTGTAGAGAGGTGACTTATACCTTATGAGGCCTCTTGGGTAATAAGAAACTCAGCTTTTACTCTGAGTAAAAAGGGAAGCCATCAGAGGGTTTAGAATGGAAGAGAGCAAGATCTGATATATGTCAATTGTAACATGCTGGCTGTTGCACTGAAAAAAGATGAAATGGGAGTCAACAGTGGGAACAGGTAGACCAGTCAGGAAACTATTGCAACAATCCAGGCAAGGAGCTAAGTGTCTAAAAAATTACAGTAATAATGATTGACCATGGAATTTAAGTGAAGCAAGATATCAGGAGGGTCAGGGACAGTGAGAAAAGACTGAGGATCCCAAAAAGGCTTGAAGAATTGTTGCAGCAATAGAAATAATGATATTAAAATTTAAGACATGGTAGACAGAGAGTGGACTATGTGAAATTGAGATGATGGAGGGGCTGCAGTTTGAACAACAACATGGTCTAGAAATAAGCACTGAGGTGAGGTAGAGGACAAATTCATTGGAGAAGAGAAGTCACAGGTTTGAAGACACCAGGGTATTGAAAGAATTATCCATATGAATATTTAAATCAGCAAGAATTACAACACAAGTAGTGTCTGAGTGAAAGTTACTGAACTAGGAACTAAAATCTGTTAGGAGACAATTCTCCATGTGTATGGCATTTCTGTACATATTGTAAGCAAAGGCACTGACTACTTGTGTTCTGAACTATATTTTCAAGGTTATTTGTATAGCAAACAGCCTTGGAAAATAGAGTCCTTCCCTCTGGAACAAATGGTAGGTTTACCTACACCTTGAAAGAAAGAGATTGCGTCTTCTGGGACAAAAGACAGATATGTTTAGTGCCCATTATAAAAGATTCCAGGTCCCTAAGTCTGAAGTTCCTCTCCTGTAACTCAACCCACTATGTATGCAAGTATCACTTGGCCCACTTCACATCACCTGTTGGGAACTGTGACTTGGGGAACCAGCACAAGCAAACGCTTTTACTCTAGCTATTGCTTCCGTTGTTAGTAATAAAGTCCTCTGTCTCTGCCCAAGGAGTCTCATGTCCTCTGCCAGCCTCCATGAAACTGTGGCAGGTTAATCTGTTAGCTTTCAAGGTAGAGTAAAGTCTCATACCCTTGACAAGTCCTTGACATAATCTTCAATGAATGGGAGGTGAGGATGAGAAATGACTGCAACAGGATGGGTGGAAGACAGTGTAGTTTATAACGTGAGAGTCAAAGTTGGAGGAGTTTTAGAAAAGAAAATGGTCTGGAAGTAGCAATGAGAAGCAAAGAGAACACCTCCAGGTGCAACGGTGTAAGGGAAGTAGGAGACAAAATGGCTACCACTTGAGAGGGTTGCAGGTAGTGTGACTAGGGAAGCCAGATTTAAGTTAGAACAAAAAAGGTAAAGGTAAAAATTAACAGAAGAGGTTGAAGATAAAGAGGAGTTTACTGATGATTGACCTTGAGTCCCAGGGACATTATGAAAGATTTTCAGGAGCAAGGAGAGGTAGGTTTAGGGGTCATTTGGGTTGTGGTATGCAGAGCCACACATGGTTAGAGACTCACTAGCCTTGGGCTTCTTGGACTTACACAAACAGGAAAGGGTAGGATGCAATGAGTTGTGATTAGTCTTAACCCAATTAAATTAGTCTACTTATTTCTCCACCCCTCATTCTTCTTTCACCCACCCAATATCTACTATGGAACACTTTATTTCTTACCAAAAAAAAAAAAGTCATTTTAGAAAATTGAGAACATACAAGTGTTTTAAATAAGAATGCCAAAACTGTTATTTAAGAAAGTAAGACGCATGTGTTAACTTACTTGAATTAGATCTAAAATGCCAAGTTCACTTTCTGAAGAATCCACACAGAAGACAAAATATAATGTTGCGTAATGTCTATAAATCAGTTTGTTGTCAGATCCTCCTATTAACCTAAATGACAAAACAAAACAACTGGAATGTTATAGGGAACAAAATGCAAAACATTTTCATTAGCTCAAGCAACTTGATAACTTGTTTAAAAACGTTTTGTAAAATGAAAGTTAACATTTAATGGCACAAGTATTCAAGTGAACTTATTTCAGAGACTGAATAAATTTAGATGCCTGTTTTCTTCAGAAATGTCAAGTAAAAGAAGCTGGTGTGTAACTATAGTTCATTCATTTATTAAAATATTTACTGAGTATCTACTATGTGCCAGGCACTGACAGTGGGAGAAATAAACAAATAAATAAGAAAATTATCAAATAGTAGAAGATGTTACATAGAAAATCAAAATAGGATGATGCCGTATTGATGGATTTGCTACTTCAGACCAGGTAATAATAAAAAAAGTGACATTTAGGCTGACATATAATAAGAAGTTGGACATGAAAATACTTGGAGAAGAACATTTCAGGTAAAGGTAGCAACTAATAAAAAGGTCATTTCATCAAGAACAAAGTATGTATGTTCAAGGAACAGAAGAAGGCTAGTCAGTGTACAAGGAAAGAATAGTCAACACTGAGTGCAAAGAAGCAGGCAGAAATCAGATCACAGGGCATCTGTAAGTGCCTACTAGATTTTACTCTACAGGTCACAGTAAGTTACACAGCTTAAGACTCATTATAAACTAGGAAAAAAAAAAGAACGATATTTCTTACATTTTAGATAGATTTATCATCAAGATGTCCTCCAAAAATACATTTTGTTTTGGAATGTAAGTGCAAGAAAACTGAATCGAGATACTCAATTCTTTCATCAAATATTTTTATTTATATTGATTAGAATTTCAGAATTTTTTAAATCATAATCTGGGAACCATTCCAAACATTTTATATTTTTCTAAACATATTTCAGCAATTTCATAGTTAAGTTCATAATAATTAACTCATATTCTCAAATGACCCTTTAACACTAACAATTTAAAAATCAAGGCTAAATATAATCAAAGCTAACTGAACATTCAAGTAGGCCAGAGTAAAACAGCATCTATTTCTTGCTCAGTAAAAATAACACTAAACTTATAAGCTGTTGAAATCAAACAACTTCTCTAAACATACACTACTTTTATGTCCTCAAACAGCAAAAGTGGAAATGATCTTTGACAATAATTTAAAAATCCTACAGGGTCGCTATGAGTTGCAATCGACTCAATGACAACTGGTTTGGTTTGGTTTTTTGGTTTACTATGCTAGATAATTGCCTCTGTAAAAGGATACTTAATTAAAAAATATGTACATGTACTTTAAAGATTCTCTGGTATTATATTTATAGACTATGATTTCAATTGCTCCCTTAAGAGACAAAAAGAACGTAACAGGCTTTGATTCATCCTCAATCTAATAATTATCTTAAAATTTTTGTTTTGCTTTGTTTTAAAAGGACAAAACTTTTGAAAACTTTAAGTTTCAAGATAACTATTAATAAGAAAGCAAAGATATTAATATGGCTAATAAATATTTTGCCTTTAAAAATACAATTTCATCTTTAAACTACAGTAAATACTGATGATAAATACTGATATGAATTCTTGTATGGAACATAATAAACCTAAAAAAAAAAAACAAACCTATTGCCATCGAGTCGATTCTGACTCATAGTGACCCTGTAGGACAGGGTAGAACTGCCCCACAGGGCTTCCTAGGCGTAAACCTTACGGAAGCAGACTGCCTCATCTTTCTTCCAAGGAGCAGCTGGTGGCTTTGAACCTCTGATCTTTTGGTTAGCAGCCAAACACTTAACCACTGTGCCACCAGGGCTCACTATGGAATGTAATACACCACATAAAACCATAGAATTTCAGAAATTCTCTTAGCTCGAAACTTTCATTTTAAACAGAAAACTGAAACCCAAGAACTTAAGTGACCTGACCAAGGAAACGAGCTTGTTAGTAATAAAACTAGAACTGGACCAGATTCTGAAAACATTTGCTTTCTACTTTTTATAAGGTTGGAGAAATGAATATCACAAATTCCAGACATAATTTCTAGCACAAACAGTGCCCTAGTTAGATCAATCAGGTTCTTGCATGTTTACTACATATAGTGTACTGTGCTGGGTGACAACTTTCCTGTGAGATAAGAGATCAAGAGACTAGGATGAAGATGACTAAACTCCCACAGAAGTATAAGACAAGTAAGTACAATTAGATATAAAACAGAAAGCAGGTGCACTTGTCTCAACTATTAAAAGGGACACCTTGAGTAAACAGCAAAATTTACAAAGTATAAATTTATCTATACGTTTCAAGAGCAACATTACATAACCTTTTAAGAAATTAAACTTCCTACATGATAAAAAGTAATCCATGGTCAGACAATAAATTCTGTGAACTGAACTATTATGCATTATATGTATCATACCCATTAAAATACAGAAAAGTCTAGGTTTCTCTAACCTGTGATTTACTCATAATGGGGATCAGCATGGTTTTGAAACTGCCTGTGAGAAAATATCTTATTAAGAATATTAATTACATAAGCATGGGAGATGAAATTTATTCAACTATTGGAGAGTAAGTTGATTTCAAGGTAGCGATTCATTTTAAAGTATTTATAATAGATGGCAAGATAATTATAAGTGATTCTTATTTATTTATTTTAAAAATAGACAAATCTATTAGCTGAATTCTGATTTCTCTCTTTATACACACACACACACAGAGAGAGAGAGAGAGAGAGAGAGAGAGAGAGGAAGAGATGATATATGATTTGAACAGCATATGATATGATATTTTATGAACAGGTACATTAGGCCTAAGGCACACACTGTAGTCATTAAAAAGAATGAGGTTGCTCTACTGTGCTTATATGTAAAAAAATATTAAGTGAAAACAAGCAACATGCAAACCATATATATAGTGTGATCTCAAAAGCAAAAAAATTTTAACACTATACTTTTATATGAGTCAATGCAAAGTTAATTTTCTAGAAGGAAACACAAGAAACTAGGAAGAAGGACTGATTGGGAAAGGGAGACTTATTTTATACTTCCCTGTAATATTTTAATTTTTATCATATGAATATATTACCCTTTATATAAAATGCCCTTACCGAAACTTTAAAAAGAAAAACTAAAAAAAGATCGTATATCATAAAAAAAAAAATTCTTTAAGTTAGATTTATAACTAACATAAAAACCAAAAGCCAAACCCACTGCTGTGAAGTCAATTCCGACTCACAGTGACATGATAGGACAGAGTAGAACTGTCCTATAGGGTTTCCAAGGAGTAGCTGGTGGATTCAAACTGCCAACCTTTGGCTACCAGCCAAGCTCCTAACCACTGTGTCACCAGGGCTCCATAACTAACATAGGTAGTAGTTAATTAACTGATCTATTCCAAATAATCAAAATTAGGACACTTTTACTACAAATTGATTAAATAGTACAGATTTTAATGATATAGTCAAAGATTAGAAACATCTATGAATTGCTTTACTTACAGTCCTCCTTCTAGGAAATTACAAACATTTTCATCTCTCTTAGAAACCAAATGGAATGTCTCCCTGATGATTTGTTGTTGTGTATCTTCACTCTGAGAAAAAGAATAATTCATATACATTAGGATTCGGTTAACAGGTTTAACAGCACTTAAAATTTTTAAAAATACAAAGTAGCAATATCAGTCCAGAAATTCATCTAAGAGAGGAGTCTTTGAGAAATAATTTAGATAACATTAAAATATACTTGAATAAATCACACCTTACAAAAAAAAAAACCTAACATTTTTTGATAAAAGAAAAAAAAAAAAAAAAAAACTTTAATTTACCACTACAATAAAACTACCTTTCTTCTAAGTTTCAAAAAACCATGAAGAAAAATATTGAAGAGATGAATTATAAGATCTAGCAAAATGGATATTAACCCATTGCCATCAGGTCGATTCCCACCCATAGCGACCCTATAAGACAAAGTAGAACTGCCTCATAGGGTTTCCAAGGAGCGGATGGAGAATTCAATGGCTGACTTTTTGGTGAGCAGCTGAATAATTAACTCCTGCGCCACCAGGGCTCCAAGAAGGACATCAGATATTACCTAATCAAAGTCCTCCCATGCGTCTGACAGGTTGTCATACTGTGGTGGCTTTCTTGTTGCTGTGATGCTGCAAATTATGCCATTGGTATTTCAAATACCAGTAGGGTCACCCGTGGTGGACAGGTTTTACAGAGTTTCCAGACTAAGACAGACTAGGAATAAGGACGTGGCAATCTACTTCTGAAAAAACTGGCCAGTGAAAACCTTATGAATACCAGCGGAACACTGGTATAGTGCCGAAAGATGAGCCTCTCAAGTTGGAAGGCACTCAACAGACTGGGGAAGAGCTGCCTCCTCAAAGTAGAGTTGCATTAATGACATGGATGGAGTCAAGCTTTCGGGAGCTTCATTTGTTGAGGTGGCACAATTCAAAAAGAGACGAAACAGCTGCGAACATACATTAATAATCGGAACATGGGTGTGTGAAGTATGAATACAGAAAAATTGGAAGTCGTCAAAAGTTAAACTGACTGCATAAAGATCAATATTCTAGGCATCAGAGAGCTGAAATGGACTGATATTTGGCCATTTTGAAAAGGAAAAACATATAATTTACTATGTGGGGAATGACCAATTGAAAAGGAATGGCATTGTATTCATCATAAAAATCAACATTTCAAGATCCATTCTGAAGTACAAGTCTGTCATTGATATGATAATATCCATACACCTATACAAGGAAGACCAGTTAATATGACTATTATTCAGATTTACATACCAACCACTAAAGCCAAAGATGAGGAAATTGAAGATTTTTACCTACTTCTGCAGATGACCAAACATGCAATCAAGATGCACGGATAATTATTGGTGACTAGAATGTGAAAGTTGGAAACAAAGAAGGAACCATAGTTGGAAAATATGGCCTTGGTGACAGAAAGGACACCACTGATCACGTGACAGAATTTTGCAAGACCAACAGCTTATTCATTGCAAATACCTTTTTTCAACAACATGAATGGCAACTATACACATGGACCTCACCAGATAGAATACACAGGAATCAAACTGAATACATCTGTAGAAAGAGACAATGGAAAAGCTCAATATCATCAGTCAGAACATGGCCAGGGGCTGACTGTGGAAAAGACAATCAGTTGCTAATATGCAAGTTCAAGTTAAAGCTGAAGAAAATTAGAACAAGTCCAGAAGAGCCAAAATAACAACCTTGAGCATATCACACCTGAATTTACAGACAACCTCAAGAATAGATTTCGTGCACTGAACACTAATGACCAAAGATCAGACGAGCTGTGGGATGACATCAAGGACATTATACATGAAGAAAGCAAAAGGTCATTAAAAAGACAGGAAAGAAAGATAAAACAAAATGGATAACAGAAGAGACTCTGAAACTTGCTCTTGAACTTAGAGTAGCTACAGTGAACAAAGAAATGATGAAGGAAAAGAACTGAACAGAAGATTTCAAAGGGCGGCTCGAGAAAACAAAGTAAAGTATTATAAAGAAATGTGCAAAGACATGGAGTCAGAAAACCAAAAGGGAAGAACACACTTGGCACATCTCAAGCTTAAAGAACTGAAGAAAAAATTCAAGCCTCGATTTGCAATATTGAAGGATTGTACAGGGAAAATATTAAATGATGCAGGCAACATCAAAAGAAGATGGAAGGAATACACAGAGTCACTGTAACAAAAGGAACTGGTCGATGTTCAACTGTTTCAGGAGGTAGCATATGATCAAGAACCGATGGTACTGAAGGAAGAAGTCCAAGCTGCATCGAAGGGAATGATGAAAAACAAAGCTCCAGACACTGACGGAATATCAATTGAGACGTTTCAACAAAAGGGCACAGTGCTGGAGGTGTTCACTTGTCTATGTCAAGAAATTTGGAAAACAGCTTCCTGGCCAGCCAACTGGAAGAGATTCATGTTGGTGCCCATTCCAAACAAAGGTGATCCAACAGAATGTAGAAATTATCAAACAATATCATTAATATTACATGCAAGTAAAATTTTGCTGAAGATCATTCAAAAGCGGTTGCAGCAGTACATAGATAGAGAACTGCCAGAAGTTGAAGTTGGATTCAGAAGAGGACATGGAATGAAGAATATCATTGCTAATGTCAGACGGAACTTGATGAAAGCAGAGAGTGTGTGGATCATAACTGGAGTGTGTGGATCATAACAATTATCATAACAATTATGGATAACACTGCAAAGAACAGGAATTTCAGAACACTTAATTGTACTCATGAGGAACCTGCACACAGATCAAGAGGCGGTCATTCAAAAAGAACAGGGGGATCCTACATGGATTTGAGTCAGGAAAGGTGTGTGTCACGGTTGTATCCTTTCACTATACTTATTCAATCTGTATGCTGAGCAAACAATCCAAAAATTTGGACTATATGAACAAGATCACAGCATCAGGATTGGAGGAAGACTCATTAACAACCTGTGATATGCGGATGACACAACCTTGCTTGCTGAAAGTGAAGAGGACTTGAAGCACTTACTGATGAAGATCAAAGACTTCGGCCTTCAGTATGGGTTATATGTCAACATAAAGAAGACAAAACTTCTCAAACCAGACCAATAAGCAACATCATGATAAATGGAGGAAAGATGGAAGTTGTCAAGGATTTCATTTTACTTGGATCCACAATCAACGCCCAAGGAAGCAGCAGTCAAGAAATCAAACGATGTATTGCATTGGGCATATCTGCTCAAAAGACTGCTCTGAAGTGTTAAAAATCAAAGACGTCGCTTTGGGGACTAAGGTGCACCTGACATAAATCATAGTATTTTCAATGGCTCATATGCATGCAAAAACTGGACAATGAATAAGGAAGACTGAAGAATTGCTGCCTTTTTTAATTATGGTGTTGGCTAAGAATATTGAATATACCATGGCCTGCAGAAGAATGAACAAGTCTGTCCTGGAAGAAGTACAGTCAGAGTGCCCCTTGAAAGCAAAGATGGTGAGACTTCATCTATCGTACTTTGGACACATTATCAGGAGGGACTAGTCCCTGCCAAAGGACACCATGCTTGGTAAAGTAGAAGGTCAGCAAAAAAGAACATCCTCAATAAGACGGACTGACACAGTGGCTGCAACAATGGGCTCAAGCATAGCAATGACTGCGAGAATGGCGCAGGATCGGGCAGTGTTTCATTCCGTTGTACACAGGGTCACTATTGGCTGGAAGCAACTTGAAGGCACCTAAGTCCATTGTTTAACAAGAAGGCAGAGAAGTAAAGTTATCAACAGTTCAGGTTACTAACCTATATTTGAATGAAAGAAAGAGAAGTTTGGAGCTTCCAATAAAGTAGGTTTAACTTTTACTAAAGGAGCCCTGGTGCTACAGTTAAATGCTTGGCTGCTATTTGAAAGGTCGGCGGTTTGAACTCACCCAGTGGAAAAGCAGGAGAAAGACACTCTGCTCCCACAATTACAGCCAAGAAAACCCTAAGAGTCAGTTTTACTCTGTCACATGGGGTCACTATGAGTCAAAATCAACTTGATGGCATACAACAACAACACTGCCGGCTTCCAAGGAACATTCTGGCTGTACTTCTTCCAAGACAGATTTGTTTGTTCTTCTGGCAGTCCATGGTATATTCAATATTCTTCACCAACACCATAATTCAAAGGCATCAACTCTTCTTCAGTCTTCCTTATTCATTGCCTAGTTTTTGCATGCATATGAGGCAACTGAAAATACCATGGCTTAAGTCAGGTGCACCTTAGCTCTCAAAGTGACATTTTTACTTTCTAACACTTTAAAGAGGACTTTTGCAGCAGATTTTCCCAATTCAAAAAGACGTTTGATTCTTTTTTTTTTTTTTTTTGACATTTTATTGTGCTTTAGGTGAAAGTTTACAAAGCAAATTAATTTTACGATAAATTATTCTTATACAAATTGTCTAATGATCTTCATTGCAATCCCCATAATGTGTCAGCACTCTCCCCATTTCCTCTCTGGGTTCCCCATTTTCATTAGTGCACTTTTCCTATCCCTCCCTGTCTTCTCATCTTTGGTTTTGGGCAAATGTCCTTTCAGTCTTGTATGGTCTACTGTTCTAAGGAGCACATTCTTCACGGATGTTATTGTTTAGTTTATGGCCCAGTTCGTTATTTGGCTGAAAGGTGGTGTTTGAATTCTTGACTGCTGCTTCCATGGGCATTGATTGTGGATCCAAGCAGAATGAAATCCTTGACAATCTCAATCTTTTCTCCGTTTATCATGATGTTGCTTACTGGTTCAGTTGTGAGAATTTTTGTCTTCTTTATGTTGAGGTGTAAATCATACTGAGGGCTATAGTCTTTGATCCTCATCAGCAAGTGCTTCAAGTCCTCTTTACTTTCAGCAAGCAAGATTGTGTCATCTGCATATCACAGGTTGTTAGTGAATCATCCTGCAATCCTGATGCCGTGTTCTTGTTCATAAAGTCCAGAATTTTGGATTATTTGCTCAGCATACAGATTGAATAAGTATAGTGAAAAGATACAACCCTGACACACTCCTTTCCTGACTTTAAATCACTCAGTATCTCCTTGTTCTGTTCGAACAACGGCCTCTTGGTATACATACAGGTTCCTCACAAGCACAATTAAGTGTTCTAGATTTCCCATTCTTTGCAATGTTATCAATAATTTGTTATGATCCACACAGTCGAAGGCCTTTGTAAACATCTTTCTGGTATTCTCTGCTTTCAGCCAAGATCCATCTAATGTCAGCAATGATATTCTACATCCTCTTCTGAATCCAGCTTGAACTTCTGGTAGTTCTCTGCTGATGTACTGCTACCACCGCTTTTGAATGATCTTTAGCAAAATTTTACTTGCGTGTGATGTTGATGATATTGTTTGATAATTTCTGCATTCTCTTGGATCACTTTTCTTGGGAATGGGCACAAATAAGGATATCTTCTAGTTGGTTTGGCAGGCAGCTATCTTCCAAATTTCTTGGCATAGTGAGTGCTTCCAGCATTGCATCCATTTGTGGAAACATTTCAACTAGTATTCCATCAGTTCCTGCAGGCTGTTCTTCACCAATGACTTCAGTGCAGCTTGGACTTCTTTCTTCAATACTTTCAGATCTTGATCATACGCTATCTCCTGAAATGGCCAAACATCAATCCTTTTTGGTACAGTCACTCTGTGTATTCCTTCCAACTTCTTTTGATGCTTCCTGTGTTGTTTAATATTTTGCCCATACAATGCTTCAGGAGCCCTGCTGGCACAGTGGTTAAACGCTCGGCTGCTAACCAAAAGGCTGGCAGTTAAAATCCACCAGCCGTTCCTTGGAAAGCCTATGGGGGCATTTCTACTCTTTCCTATTGGGTCACTATGAGTTGGAATCGACTCAACGGCAACAGATTTGGGGGGGTTTTGTCTTTAGAATCCTTCAATATTCCAACTCGAGGCTTGAAGTTTTTCTTCAGTTCTTTCAGCTTGAGAAATGCTGAATGTCTTCTTCCCTTTTGGTTTGGTAACTCTAGGTCTTTGCACATTTCATTATAACACTGTCTTCTCAAGCTGCCCTTTGAAATCTTCTGCTCAGTTCTTTTACTTCATCATTTCTTCTGTTTGCTTCAGCTACTCTACATTCAAGAGCAAGTTTCAGAGTCACTTCTGCCATCTGTTTTCGTCTTTTGTTTCTTTCCTGTCGTTTTAATGACCTTTTGATTTCTTCATGTGTTAATATCCTTAGATGTCGTCCCACAACTCATCTGGTCTTCGGTCATTGGTGTTCAGTGTATCAAATCTGTTCTTGAGATGGTCTCTAAATTCAGGTAGGATATACTCAAGGTCATACTTTGGCTCTCGTGGACTTGTTCTAATTTTCTTCAGCTTCAACTTGAACTTGCATATGAGCAATTGATGGTCTGTTCCGCAGTCGGTCCCTGGCCTTGTTCTGACTGATGTTATAGAGTTTTTCCATCATCTCTTTCCGCATACGTAGTTGATTTGATTCCTCTGTATTCCTGCATTGTCATTTATGCTGTTGAAAAAAGGTATCTGCAATGAATAAGCTATGCGTCTTGTAAAATTCTATTATGCAATCTCCAGCATCATTTCTATACCAAGGCCATATTTTCCATCTATTGAACCTTCTTTGTTTCCAACTTTCTCATTTCAATCACCAGCAATTATCAATGCATCTTGATTGCATGTTTGATCAATTTTAGGCTACAGAAATTGGTAAAATTTCTGAAAATCTTTAAGTTCCTCATCTTTGGCATTAGTGGTTGGTGTGTAAATCTGAATAATAGTCATATTAACTGGTCTTCCTTGTAGGCATATAGATACTGTCATATCACTGACAGTGTTGTACTTCAGGATAGATCTTGAAATGTTCTTTTTGACGATGAATGTAATGCCATTCCTCTTCAATTTTTCATTCCCAGCATAGTAGACCACATGATTGTCTGAGTCAAAATGGTCAGTACTAGTCCGTTTCAGCTCACTAATGCCTAGAATATCGATCTTTGTGGTCCATTTCATTTCTGACGATTTCCAATTTTCCTAGATTCATACTTCGTACATTCTGCATTCTGATTATTAATGGATGTTTGCAGCTGTTTCTTCTCATTTTGAGTCAAGCCACATCAGCAAATGAAGGTCCTGAAGGCTTGACCCCATCCACATCATTAAGGCCAACTCTACTTTGAGGAGGCTGCTCTTATCCAGTTGTATTTTGAGTGCCTTCCAACCTGAGGGGTTTGTCTTCCATCACTATATTAGACCACGTTCTGCTGCTATTCCTAAGATTTTCACTGGCCATTTTTTTTCAGAAGTACACTGCTGGGTCCCTCTTCCTAGTCTGTCTTAGTCTGCAAGCTCCACTGAGACCTGTCCACCATGGGTGACCCTGCTGATATTTGAAATACCGGTGGCATAACTTCTAACATCACAGCAATACATTAACCACCATAGTATAACAATCTGACAGAATTCCCACTAGGATTACTTCCTAAGAAATACAGTATTTGTTATTTTCTTTCTTAAAGACCCCCAAACAGTTTCCATCTGACCTAAAATCCAAACTCCCTAACAAAACAAACAAACAAAAAAACTAAATCAGCTGCTGACAAGTCAATTGATTCATGGTGACCTCATGTGTGCAGAGCAGAACTGTTCCACAGGGTTTTCAAGACTGTGATTTACAGAAGCCAGCACCAGACCTTTCTCCCGAGGTGCCTCTGTGTGGATCTGAACTGCCAACATTTTGGTGGTGGTGGTTTTTGTTATATGCAGACGAGTTGATTCTTACTCACAGTGATCCTATATGACAGAGTAGAACTGCTGCCCCATAGGATTTCCTAGGCTGTAATCTTTATAGGAGCAGGTCACCAGGTCTTTTCTTCCACAGAGCCGCTGGTGGGTTCAAATCACAGACCTTTTGGTTGGCAATCGAGAGCTTAACCACTACGCCACCAGGGCTCCTTACCCTTTTGGTTAGTAGTTAAAAACTTAACCACTGGTACTCTGGCCACCCGGGGACCAATCCAAACTCCGTACCATACCATAAAACATCTTTTAACCCAGTAAACCAATCCCACAAGGTGTCTGGATATGTCTAGGAAGTTTCCATAACTATGCCCCTATGTACTTGATTATATATGTGAATATATATACATGCCTACAGATAAACACTATACATGCACGTGCAAGTATTCACATATACTTTCCTATACACGTATATACGTACATATATACCTATGTAACCCCACTCATATTTTCTGGTTGTTATTACTGTTGTTGCAAAATTGCGTATGTTACAGCATTTGCCGAAATTGTCCCTTATTCCTGCGTACTTCTTAGTGTCATTTGCCTAGGTCAAGCTGTGCAGACCTCACCCGTACTGGGTATTGCATTTCCCATCCACCAAAAATAACAAGGGACCTATTCCCTTTATAAGACTCAGCTGAAACACCATTCTTTTTATTTGTTTTCACTTTCAATAATGTATTTTATTCAATTCAATATATCCAAAATATTAGTTTAACATATAATCAATATACACATTATTAATGAAATATTTCACATTCTTTTGCTGTCTTCAAAACTCAGTGTTTTACACTTACAACCCATCTAAATTCAGACTGAAGACAGTTTAACTGCTTAATAGCCACATATTAGAGCTTGGTGGAGCAGCGGTTAAAAGCTCAGCTGCTAACCAAAAGGTCGGCAGTTCGAATCCACCAGCAGCTCCCTGGAAACCCCCTTGGGGTAGTTCTACTCTGTCCTATAGGGTCACTATGAGTCGGAATTGACTTGACTGAAATGGGTTTGGTTTTGGTTTTTTAATGGCTGTATGTGGCTAATGGCTACTGTATTGGACAGCACAGCTCTAGACTCTCCCCAGGCCAGCTAATCCATGATCCTGACCCTAATCAACCTTCCAGCGACTCACACATTTTTACCTCCAGCACAGGCCTCTCCTCTGAGCGCCAGAACCGTGCACCCTGTCCCCCACAGCCTCCTATCAGCCATGCTAGAATCCTCTCTCACCACCTACCAATCCATTCTCCACACTGCAAGCCACGATTATCTTTTCAAAACACAGACCTGATTGTTGTCACTTTTCAACTTAGCATCCTTCTTTTTGCACCTAGAATGAAGATCAAAATATTTTATACAGCCTGTGAGGCCCTGAATGGTGGGGCCCTTCCTACCCACTGACTCATCTGCCCAGGTCCTCCCTGGCACCTGTGCTCAAGCCTCAGGGCCTTTGAACATGTTAGTGCCATCCTTCCACGGGGCCTTTGTTCTTGCTGTTTTCCTGCCCAGACTGCTCTGTCCCTGACTCCAACTCTGATACCACCCCTCTGCAAGTGTACCTAACTCCTAATGACTCATCAGATCTCTAAGTGGTGGTCTTCACTTCCTCAAGGTAGTTCTTTCTCATTACCAAACCAGTAGCTGTCAAGTCAATAGTGACTCATGATAACCCCATGTGTGTCAGTGTAGAACTGGGCTCCACAGAGTTTTCAATGGCTATGACCTTCCAGAAGTAGACTGCCAGGTCTTTCTTCTGAGGCACCTCTGGGTGGACTTGAACCTCTACCGCAGCTGAGCACGTAACCATGTGCACCACCGAGGGACTCCTGCCTTCTCATTACAATACCATATATAACTCTGTCATAACACTTACTGTAAGTATAGTTTTATATTTGTGTGATTAATTAATGTAAATCTTCCCCACTAGCTCCATAAGAGCTGGAAGAGTGTCAACATTGTATCTTCAGCACCTTGCACAACACCTGGCACACAGGAGCAGCTCAGTAAGTGTTGAACAAATCAACAAGTGTACTATTGACCTCAGAAATAGTAACAGAAATAGCTGACACTTATTCGGCACTTTCACTGTGCCAAGCACTACCACCATTTTACAGATGGGAAAAATGAGGCACAAAGAGCTTAAGTAACTTGCTTAAGGTCACAAGCTAGTAAATAGTGGAGTCAGAATTTGAACCCTGGCAGTCTGGCCCGAGAGTTCATACTCTTAACTACCGTACTACATTAAATCACTCACTATCTTTGGACCTCAATTTCTTTATCTATAAACAAAGATACTGATAATGCCCCCATCAAATTGCTGTTCAGGAGGACCAGGGGAGAGAATGAATGTGAACCTGGGTCTCCCTGATGGAACGCAAGAGTTCTACCACCGAACAACCACTGCCCGCTTACTCTCCCTTAGTCTTACTATTTTCCACCAAATTGTTCCTGTCAGTTGGCTAGACCAAAAGATCTCCAACCTGGTGTACACAGGCTGCACCTAAGGGGAGCCTGCGAACCCAGGTTCGATTCCCAGCCAACGCACCTCAAGTGTAGCCACTACCTGTCTGTCAGTGGAGGCTTGCGTGTTGCTATGCTGCTGAACAAGTTTCAGCAGAGCTTCCAGACTAAGATGGATAAGTAAAAAAGATCTGGCAATCTACCAGCAAAAACCCTATGGATCACAACTATCCGATCCTCAACAGATCATGGGGATGGTGAGGACCAGGCAGAGTTTGTTCCATTGTGTATAGAGTCACCATGAGTCAAGGGCTGACTAGTCAGCAGCCAATAATAACACTGAATGTTTACTGCGCCTCAGGTACTTCTAACCGGTTATATATCATTTCATTCTCATAAGAAAAAGCATTGTTACCCCTGTGTATGCGGTAACATAGGACAAGTTGAAGCTGAGTGTGTTTAAGTGACCTTTCTGAGGTCGTACATCTAATGGCAATACCCAACTCAAAACCCTACTTAGAAAGAAACCATCAAGTGACCAGAAACCATTTCAGTTTTGCCAATGACTTTGCTGGTTCTCCGGAAGTGTAGAAAGAATAGTAACAACTAGAATCAGACACATCAAATAATGTCCCCAGGGAGGCAACCAAAGGTCCAACGTATTCCTCTGAAGTTGTAGAAATAAAATCGACACTGCATCAAGGTTGAAGAGATCGCCCCTGTCTTAGTCATCTGGTGCTGCTATAACAGAAATACCACAAGTAGATGGTTTTAACGAAAAGAAGTTTATTTCCTCACAGTAAAAGTAAGCTAAAAGTCCAAATTCAGGGATCAGCTCCAGGGAAAGCCTTTTTCTCTTTGCAAGCCTTCTTCTCTTTGATGCTCGCCTAGACTAGGAGCCTCTCTGCACAGGGACCCCGGTCCAAAGGACGCGCTCTGCTCCCAGCGCTGCTTTCTTGATGGTATGAGGTTCCCCTGTCTCACTGCTCACTTCTGTCTTTTATATCTCAAGAGATTGGCTCAGGACACAATCCAGTCTTGTAAATTGAGTCCTGCCTCACTAACACAACTGCCGCCCATCCTCCCTCATTAACATCATAGAGGCAGGATTTACCACACAATGGAAAATCACCCAATACCGAGAATCAGGGCCCAGCAAAACTGACAGACGCATTTTTTGGGGGACATAATTCAATCCACGACACCCTCTGTGGTCACCAGTGAGCCACCTCCTCCGCCACAAGAGGCAAACAAGTCACATTTCTTGACAAGGTGTCAGGGCTGTGATCCGGAAACATTATTACTTCTGTGAAGGGTTTTCTTTTTTTAATTCTCTCAAGAAAAATTATTTCTTCCTCTGTGCTTTCTTGCTACCGTTTCTATTCCTACACACTTAAAACGATGTGTTCAAATTTCCGTGGTAGACTCCTGGACTGTGCCATACACTCTGAGCTCCAGATTTTGTTTGTATCTGAAGTCTTCAGCAGAGGGGCTGGCATAGAGCTGTCAATAAAAGTGTATTGAATAAATAGAATCCACATCGATTTATATTATAAAATACCTGGGTTACATTATGTTACGGATTGAATTATGTCCCCTAACATGACATGTCAAAGTCCTAACTCCAGGTACCTGTAAACTTTGGAAATAAGGCCTTTGAAGATGTTATCAGCTAACATGAAGTCATACCGGAGTTGGGTAGGTCCTAATCCAATGAGTGGTGTCTTTATAAAAAAGGAGAACAGACACAGATAGACAGAGGGAAGAGAGCCATGTGACCATGAAGTTATGCTGCAACTGCAAGCCAAGGAATACTTGGGTTACCAGAAACTGGGAGGGACAAGAAAGGCTGGCTGTTCCCTTAGAGCCTTCGGGGAGAACATGGCTCTGCTAACAACCTGAATTCAGTTACTAGCCTCCAGAACTGTAACACCATAAATTCCTGTTCTTATAAGCCACCCAGTTTGTGGTATTTTGTTACAGAAGCCCTAGGAAACAAATACACCTTCCAACAAAAAAGAGACAGTAAAGTAAAGGCAGTATGGTGTAGTAGTTAAAAGTAGAGCTCTATTCTAAAGATAGTAGATTAAATACACATCTGCCTTTGTTGCCTTCCCAAACCCCAACTAAGACAACATTAAAGGGCTTTTTTATTTTATATTCATATATTTTTTTAAAGGCATAATATAAACCCACAAGGATGTGGAGAATGGGAAAGGAAGACAAAGAGAGCAAAATTTTGAGAGCAGATGAATGAGTGGTAAAGTATTAAGTAGCTCTCACAAAATTTAATCCTAAATAAGCAACAGGGAAATTTAAGAATGAACCCAATTTGTAACACAAAATACCAAAGACTCAGGAATTGGTGCTTTTAGGTACTTCTAGAAGTGAGATTGAAGAAACAAGTTTAAAATAAGGACTCATTGAAAGTCTGCTTCACTAAATCCCCTCCATGACCCCCAAGAAAAGCCTGTGGGTATATTTCCTGGAGAGGATAAAAAATGAGGGTCCTTGGATAGTGGTGGGGTGGGGTGGGGGGAGAGGTACTAAGGTAAGCAGTATAATGGCCCAACAAAGATGTCAATATGCTAATCCCTGGAACCTATGAATATTTTCCTTACACGGCAAAAGGGACTTCACAGTTATGACTAAATTAAGGACTCTGAGATGAGGACATTATCCCAAATTATCTGGGTGGGCCCAATCTAATCACATGGGTCTTTAAAACCAGAGAGGCTTTCCAGGCTGTGGTCAGAGGGAGACGTGACTATGGACGACGGGCCAGAGAGATGCTAAGCTCTAGAATTCTCAGGACAGTGTAAAGTTCTTATAGGGAGTTTTCTTTTGAGTTCTCTTTTTGTATTGTATTATTGTTTATCAAGAAATAACAGATTAAATATGTTACACTACATGTTTCATTATTTTACCAGTGAAAAGAATTTCTGAAATGAACTTCAAGACTGCTACTTGGAATCACCATTCATTCTTAGAATACCAGCAATACTCAACCAATTTAGGAAAGAATGCCTTAAAATTTTAATTAAATATCCAAAAGTCTAAGCTAAGATTAAATAAATCAAGTCTCTGCTGACATAAGGCAATTTCCCTTTCTTTAATAATCACTTTAATTTAACAGCTTTCATAAAGAAGCCTGGAGCTTGCTTCATTCAGGCTGATCAGATTTCCTAATAGTTTCATAGCAGAATCAAGAGATACATTTTAGTTGGTCACAACTCCTACATTACATCAGTCTAAAGACAACTAGAGCTATGTAAAAGTAGCAACCTTTATTATTTTAAATACTTTTAATGCATTAATGAAAAACGAAAATAAATTTTTTAAATGCTGTAACCCATTAATTAAACTTTATCTTTTCCTACGTACCCTTCCTGTACCCTTCCCATACTCATTCATATGTTATAAAAGGGAACTTTAAAACAAAAACTTCCCTCTAAAACAGTAAATTTATCTTTGTCCTCATCCCTCCCCTTTCACACACACACACACACACATACACACACACACACACACAGAGAACTTTTTGTTATAATGCATTTATTCACTCTGCTAGATCTTTGAGTACACAGGATCACCAAGATGAATGACAACTAGGTTCTTTTCTCAAAGAACTTTATGATGTAATAATAGATAAAAATGGATACAATTATTTTAAATTTTTATGTAGTGTTTTGTATCTTGTCTTTTTTATATTCTAAAACAGAAATTGATGTCTTTATAATAAAATTTACACGGCAATCCCTGACATACAGAACACTACAAATAACACACTGTAAGAAGTCAAGGGGTGCAATTATTTGCAGCAGCTAAATTATCATCTTCAGAAAAAAAAGTGACAGATATCTAGGAAGGGCCTTAACAAATATGTAGAATTCAGAAATGTACAGAATAGGTACATCTGAGGTTGGATGAAAAACCATGTGAGGCACAAGGAAACATTTGGTTAAAAGCATGGAATCAGGAAAGAAAGGAGCACATTATGAGGAATAATAACTAGTTCATTTTTCATTAAAAGAAAGTCTGAGGACTAAGCCACAGAGCACTGCAACATTTGTTGTTGCTTCTGTATGCTGTCAATTCCAACTCATACCAACCCTACAGGACAGAGCAGAACTGCCCCATAGGGCTTCCTAGGCTGTAATCTTTACAGGAGCAGATCACTAGGTCTTTTCTCCCGTGGAGCTGCTGGTGGGTTAGAAAGGCCGACCGTATGGTTAACAGTGGAACAGTTTAACTGTTGAGCCACCAGGGATCAGGAAAAACAGACGGACTCAGCAAAGAAAACTCAGTGGATATGGTTTTTGCCAGGCCTCTCTCAAGTCTGGCTAAGCCACTTTAGCCTAAGTACATTAAGAACCAGCAATCAGGATGACGGCACAAGGAGTGACTCCTAACACAAGGAGTCACAAGGCACCTATGACAGAAATTTTATCAGCGCTCCCCCAAATACTTCATTAAATTTCTTTAGAGAAGAATCCCCTGGTTTTCTCCCTCACAATGTATAAAAAGTGCTTAGCACAAAAAAGAAAGTACCCAATAACAGCAACTATTATTAGCACCCATCATCTAACATTCTAACATATTTTCAGTTTGAGTGGCAAAGACCCTATTGTTTTATTTAAATCACAAACAGCTAAGTAGGAGACAGACTGAGGTTTGAAATATTTAAGGAGAGAGTCTGAATCACAGTGACATTTGGAAGGTCTGAGAACTCCAAGAACAAAGTAAAATGGGGGGGGGGGGGTTTGGGGCAAAGTGCCAAAACAATTCAATGGGGGAAAGAATAGTCTTTTCAACAAATGATGCTTAGACAACTAGATATCCACATACAAAAGAATGAAGTTGGATCCCTACCTTACACTATACGAAAATTAACTACACAGGGGTCATGTTTAGTTAATCTTAAATGTAAGAGCTAAAACTATAAAATTCTTGGAAGGAAATCTAGGCATAAATCGTTGTGGCCCTGAATTAGGCAAAGCATTCTTAGCTTTGACACCAAAAGCACAAGCAAAGAAAAAATAGATAAACTGTACAGCATCAAAAAGCTTTGTGTTGCAAATGATATAATCAAGAAAGTGAACAGATAACCCACCCATGCACCATCTGGGAGAAAATATTTGCAAAATCATATATCTGTTAAGAGATTTGCATCTACAATATATAAAGAACTCTTACAACTGAATAACAAAAAGACAAACAACTCAATTTAAAAAATGGGCAAAACAGACATTTCTCCAAAGAAGATATACAAATGGCCAATAAGCACATGAAAAGATGCTCAACATCATTAATCATATGGAAATGCAAATCAAAACCATAATAAGATACCGCTTCACATTCACTAGGATGGCTACTACAAAAAAATGGAAAGTAAGTATCAGTTAGGATGTGGAGAAATTAAAACCCTCATCCATTGCTGGTGGGAATGTAAAATGGTGCAGCTGCTGTGGAAAACAGTTTGGTGGTTTCTTAAAAAGCTAAATACAGAATTACCATATGACCCAGTAATTCCACTCCTAGGTCCATATCTAAGAGAAATGAAAACATAATGTCCATGTAAAAATCTGTACATGAATGTTCATAGCAGCATTATTCATAGCAGCCCAAAAATGGAAACCCAAATGTCCATCAATTAATGAATGGACAAACAAAATGTTGCACATCCATATAACAGATATCATTTGGCCATAAAAGGGAATGAAATATTGATATGTGCTACAACACAGATGAACTTTGAAACCATTATATTAAGTGTAACAAGCCAGTCACAAAAGACTATAATTGCATGATTCCATTTAAACGAAATGTCCAGAAAAGGCAATCCTACAGAGACAGAAAGCAGACTAGTTATTATCTTGGGCTGGGGACAGAGGGGGTAAATGGGGAGTGATTGCTAATGAGTACAAGGTTTCTTTCTGACATGATGAAAATGTTCTAAACTTAAATTGTGGGGATGGTTGTACAACTCTGAACATAATAAAAACCACTAAATTGTATACTTTAAGTGGGTGAATTTTACAGTAAAAGAACTATATCTTAATAAAGATATTTTTTAAAAATTACCTAATCCTTTAAAAAAAGAAAAAGGTTGGGACAAGGTTTATATTACACTTTCTCCCAAAAGTTTTCTTCTGGAATTCTTCTAGGGAAGAGTCTTGGAGGATTTTATATTTTGTAATAAGAAAGACCTTCATTCCAAAACATGGTCCACTAAAAAAAAACAAAGAGGCAACTCATTTTAAGGAAATACGAAGAGTATTCAAGAAAAATGTCTGGAATGTTCTACTGTCTCTTAGCTACATAATGTTCCAACAGCAGTAAGAAGTAAGTAGTTAGTAGTAGTAATAAAAGTAATCACTATTATTATTTTAGGTAAAAATCACTGAGTCCCTACTATACGTCAGATTTTACAAGTATTTTCTCATTGAATCCTCATCCAAAAAAAAAAAAAAATTCAAAATAAAAGTACACAGTAGAAGATTGTTTAAATAAATTATGGTACACTATACAATGAATGAGGAGCCCTGGTGGGGCAGTGGTTTAGTGCTCGGCTGCTAACCAAAAGGTCAGTGGTTCGAACCCATCAGCTGCTCAGTGGAAGAAAGATGTGGCAGTCTGCTTCCGTAAGGATTTCAGCCTTGGAAACCTTATGAAGGCAGTTCTACTCTGTGCCATAGGGTCGCTATGAGTCAGAGTCAACTTGACGGCAGCGGGTTTGGTTTTCGGGTATACGATGAATTATTATGCAGTCATTAAAAAGTTTCTAAGATATATCAATGACAGAAAATAGCAGGATATCTACATGGCAGATGAACTGGGAACCTCCTCCACTTAATTAGATAGCATGCAGGAATCAAAATAATTCAACGGGTTTGGCACACTGAAAAAGAGCCCTTTCCTCCTAAGTAAAAAAGAGAAACATGACTGACAGCTAGTGATTCTTGTAATTACGCCAGGCTTCAAGCAAGGCAGGAAAGATGTAAATGCTTCTCAACACAATAATGGAGGTGGTCTAGAAGACTTCACAAACTCTGCTCACATATAATTAAGATTGTGTGATGTCTGAGGGAAAAAAAACACTTATCTTCTTGAGGTGTGTAACTTCACAGGTGACTTAGGATAGAACCAGCTTGATCACAGGTCTCACTGGTATAGAAACTGCACAAAATTGGGGCATTCACTTTAACCTTCATTCATTGGACTCACACCCCCACCTCTCCAGAACCTAACCATAACCGGGTAGAGAAGAAAATACCTGAGCAAAGGAGAGCATCACTGACTCTACTGCAGAGGTCAGAGGCACTGTTCAACTTTGCAAAATACAAGTAGGATTCAAGAAGAAATACCTCTTCCTGTGGAAAGCATGCTGAGGATGATGTCACCAGACTGGAAGATCTGAGGAAGGGGCTGCATGGTGTGGCACGTAGGCATGATCTGGCCCTGTCTTTCTCTATGACCTCATCTCTTCCCTGTGATCACTCAGCTTGCCTTCTTGTTATTCTTAAACATATCAAGTTTAGGCTCATTTGAAGGGTTCTGCACCTTTCTGCCTGAAACATTCTTGCCTCTGTTGTCCTTACAGACCTCTCTCCCTTACTATAAACAGTTCTCTTCAAATGCCACATCCTCAAAGAGGCTTCCAGATGATCCTATCTAATGCAGCCTCTTGCCCATCACTCTTCATCCCTTTATTTTTCTTCAAAGACTTAACACAATCTTATATAATTTGTTTATTGTCTATCTTCCATCACTGGAACTTAGACTCATAATACAGGGTTGAAGTCTGTCTTATTCATCACTATATTACCAGTGTTTAGAACAGGGCCACAGAGACAGCAAATAAGTATTTGCTGAAGAAATATAAGCAGGGAAAGAAAGAGAGTACAATGGAGACACAGGTCAAATAGTATCTAGAAAGGCTATTTTTCCTAGCAAAGGCCTAAGTCTAGAAGCACCTCCTCTTGAGATTTTGAGAAAATACCCATCAGCTAGAATTTTACCTTTATTCCTCTTACACTGGAGTACCCTACCCTTCTGAGAGTTTCCTGATACTTCAATAAAGAATGTCATTTATCTACATTGCAGTACAAAGGATTTGATAAGGGAAGCCTGACAAGGCAGAGTAGGCAAGGGAAGACGTGTAATTTATCCCAACTTGAAAGTTTTATGTAACGAGAAATTGGAAAGGGACTGGCCCCTCTAAGTGGTCTACAACTGAGAATTACCTTGTATTATAGGCAGCAGTGAAGAAACTCATAACCCACAAATAAAAAAAAGACTCCAAGTGCTAAAGATAAGAATAAATGACTTTGGAACAAAAATCAGCAAAAAATGTGTCTTCAAGAACAGAAAAGGGAAGGATCGCCTTGATACACACAGGTAACAGAGAATATGAGTTAAATTTTATAAAAAAGGAAGACATACACAAAGGAAACAATTATACAAATTATTAATATGCTAACATATAGTAGAGTATTTTTTTTAAATACTTAACAATAGAGTGGCCAGACATTAACATATTTGGTTATCTTAAAGCAACAAATGTTCAATTTACCCACCACCAGCTTCAATGCATTCGTACTGTTATTAATGTCTAAAAGGTATATACACATCATGGGGCATTCTGCAAAGAAAAAGAAAGACTAGAAGAAATACGTTAAATGTTAATGGTTATCTGTGTATGGTGAAATTAAGGATGACCTTAATGATCTTAATATTTAAATATTTTCCACATAGTAAATAAAAAGCACTTCTAAATAATCAATGACTTTGCTAAAGAAACATAATATGTTGATGTTAGCTGCCATCAAGTTGGTTCCGACTCATAGCGACACTATGTACAACAGAAGGAGACACTGCCCAGTACCGCGCCATCCTCACAATCACTGCTATGCTTGAGCCCATTGTTGCAGCCACTGTCTATCCATCACATTTTGCTGATCCTCTACTCTTTTGCTGATCCTCTACTTTACCAAGCACGATGTCCTTCTCCAGGGACTAGTCTTTTGTGATTACCTGTCCAAAGTAAGTGAGACTAAGACTCACCACCATCCTCATTTCTAAGAAGCATTCTGGCTGTAATTCTTCCAAGACAGAGTTGTTCGTTCTTTTGGCAGTCCATGGTATACTCAATATTCTTTGCCACCAACACCATAATTCAAAGGCATCAATTCTTCTTCCATCTTCCTTATTCATGGTCCAGCTTTCACATTCATATGAAGTGACTGAAAGTACTATGATCTGGGTCAGACAAACCTCAGTCCTCAAAGTGATATCTTTGCTTCTTAACGCTTTCAAGAGGTCTTCCGCAGCAGATGCGCCCAAGACAACATGTCGTTTGATTTCTTGACTGCTCCTTGCATAAGCATTGATTGTGGATCCAAGTAAAATGAAATCCTTGACAACTTAACCCAATGGGGCAGTTCTACTCTGTCCTACAGGGTCGCTATGAGGCGGAACTGACTCAACGTCAATGGGTTTTATCATGATGTTGCTTACTGGTCCAGTTGTGAGGATTCTATTTTCTTTATGTTGAGGTGTAATCCATACTAAAGGCTGTTGTCTTTGATCTTCATCAGTAAGTGCTTCAAGTCATCTTCACTTTCAGCAAGCAAGGTTGTGTCATCTGCATATTGTCGGTTGTTAATGAGTCTTCCTCCAATCTTGATGTCTCATTCTTCTTCATACATTCCAGCCTCTCGGATTATTTGCTCAGCATATAGACTGAATAGGTATGGTGAAAGGATACAACCCTGACACACACCTTTCCTGATTTTAAACCAAGCAATATTCCCTTGTTATGTTCAAACGACTACCTCTTGCTCTATGTACAGGTTCTGCATGAGCACAACTAAGTGTTCTGGAATTCCTGTTCTTCGCAATGTTATTCATAATTTGTTATGATCCATACAGTCAAATGTCTTTGCATAGTCAATAAAACACAGGTAAACATCTTTCTGCTATTCTCTGCTTTCAGCCAAGATCCATCTGTCATCAGCAATGATACCCCTCTTTCCACGTCCTCTTCTGAATCCGGCTTGAATTTCTGGCAGTTCTCTGTAAAAGTACTGCTGTGACCATTTTTGAATTATCTTCAGCAAAATTTGACTTGTGTGTGATATTAATGATATCGTTTGATAATTTCCACATTCTGCTGGATCACCTTTCTTTAGAACGGGCACAAGTATGGATCTCTTCCAGTTGGTTGGCCAGGTAGTTATCTTCCAAATTTCTTGGCATAGATGAATGAGCACTTCTAGTGCTGCATCCCTTTACTGAAACTCTCAGTTGGTGTTCTGTCAATTCCTGGAGACTTGCTTTTTGCCAATGCCTTCAGTGCAGTTTGGACTTCTTCCTTCAGTACCATCGGTTCTCAATCACATGCTACCTCCTGAAATGAATGGTTAATGTCGACCAATTCTTTTCGGTACAGTGACTCCGTGTATTCCTTTCATCTTATTTTTATTTTGATGCTTCCTGCACTGTTCAATGTTTTGCCCATAGAACCCTTCCATATTGCAACTTAAGGCTTGAATTTTTTCTTCAGTTCTTTTAGCCTGAGAAATGCAGAGCATGTTCTTCGCTTCTGGTTTTCAAACTCCAGGTCTTTACACATCTCATTATAATACTCTGTCTTCTCTAGCTGCCCTTTGAAATCTTCTGCTTAGCTCTTCTACGTGATCATTTCCTCTGTTCGCTTTAGCTATTCTACAATCAAGAGAAAGTTTCAGTCTCTTCTACCATCCATTTTGGTCTTTTCTTTTTTCCTGTCTTTTTAATGACCTTTTGTTTTTGTCACGTAGGATGTCTTTGATGTCATCTCACAACTCATTTGGTCTTCAGTCATTAGTGTTTGTCATGGTTTGAATTATGTCCCCGCAAAATGTGTCAAGGACCTTTCTCCAGAGCTGACAGAGAAAGCCTTCCCCTAAAGCTGGCACCCTGAATTCAGATTTCTAGCCTCCTAAATTGTGAGGAAATAAATTTATTTTTAAAACCATCCACTCGTGGTATTTCTGTTACAGCAGCACTAGATGACTAAGACTGAATTTGGTACCGAGAGAGGGGGATGCTGCTCTAACAGATACCTAAAATGTGGAAGCGGTTTTGAAACTGTGAATGAATACAGCAGTGGCAGCAGCAAAGGACCAGCAGCAGCAGAGAACCTGCAGTGGCAAAGGAGCAGCAGTGGCAGAGAACCAACAGCAGCAGAACCAGGAGACAAGTGCGAGACGGAGCCGACCCAAGGAGCAAGAGACAGCAGATGCGGGCGTGAGGCCCGAGGGCCAAAAGCCCACAGGAGACAGAAGCAGAAGCTGAAGAGACAAGGGACACAAGAAGCTGAGCTGCCTCAGTCTCAAAAGGTATGGCCATGACCTCAGGGGTTTCTAAGGGTGGAGCCATGACCTCTGCCGTTTCTAAGGGTGGAGTTGCCAGTCAGATAGACTAAGAGAATGTGCGCCTAAAGCCAAGGGAGCAGAGTTGCCGTCCCAGTGGGCCTGGAAGGCAGAGCTGAAGCCCAGGGCGGAGGGGCCTCCACTCAGAATCCAGACACTGTGGCCAATACCTGGAGTCTGGAGGGCAGGGCCATTGTGTAAATTGTCTCAGAGAACAGAGGTTTATTTTCAAAGCCTTGAGAGCTAATGTAATGTGTTCTGCTGACTTGCTTGGTGCCTGTTATCCCTTCTTTCCCTCCAGTTTCTCCCATTTGTAATGGAAATGTCTAGCTTGTGCCTGTTCTGCCATTGTACCTTTGGAAGCAGGTAACTGGTATTCTAGATTTCACAGATGAAGAGGAATTTTTGGATTTTGGACTTGGAGTTAAGACTTTTGCTATATGATGGGGTGAATATGTTTTCTATGTTGCAAGGATGTGATTTTTGGGGGGCCAAAGGGTGGAATGTCATGGTTTGAATTGTGTCCCCCAAAAAATGTGTCAAGCACCTTTCTCCAGAGCCAACAGAGACAGAAAGCCTTCCCCTAGTGCCAGCACCCTGAATTCAGATTTCTAGCCTCCTAAATTGTGAGGAAATAAATTTATTTTTAAAACCATCCACTCATGGTATTTCTGTTACAGCAGCACTAGATGACTAACACAGTGTTCAATGCATCAAACCTGTTCTTGAGATGGTCTCTAAATCCAGGTGGGATATACTCAGGTCATATGGCTCTCATGGACTTATTTTAATTTTCTTGAGCTTGCATATGAGCAGTTCATGGTCTGTTCCGCAGTCAGCCCCTGGCCTTGTTCAGACTGATGATATTGAGCTTTTCCATCGTCTCTTTCCATAGATGTAGTCGATACAATTCCTGTGTATTTTATTCGGCTAGGTCTATAGTCACTGTTTATGTTGTTGAAAAAAGGTATTTGCGATGAATAAGTTGTTGACTTTGCAAAATTCTATCATGGGATCCCCAGCATCATTTCTATCACCAAGCCCATATTTTCCAACTACTGATTCTTCTTTATTTCTAACTTTCGCACTCCAATCACCAGTAATTATCAAGGCATCTTGATTTCATGTTTGATTAATTTCATGCTGTAAAAGTTGGGAAAAATCTTCAATTTCTTCATCTTTGGCATTAGTGGTTGGTGAGTAAATTTGAATAATAGTTGTATTAACTGGTTTCCTTGTAGGCATATGGATATTACACTATCACTGACAGTGCTGTGTTTCAGGACAGATCTTGAAATGTTCTTTTTAGTGATGAATGTGATATCATTCCTCTTCAATTTGTCATTCCTGGCATAGCAGACTGTATGATTATCCAATTCAAAATGGCCAATACTAGTACATTTCAGCTATGCCTAGAATATCGATCTTTATGTATTCCATTTCATTTTTGATGGCTTCCACTTTGCCTAGATTCCTACTTTGTGTATTTCATGTTCCAATTATTAATGGATGTTTGGAGCTATTTCTTCTCATTTTTATCATGCCACATCAACAACTGAAGGTCTCGAAAGCTTGACTCCATGTATGTCATTAAGGTCAACTCTACTTTGAGGAAGCAGCTCTTCCCCACTCATATCTTAAGTGCCTTCCAACCTGAGGGGCTCATCTTTCGGCACTACGTCAGACAATGTTCCATTGTTATTTTTAAGGTTTTCACTGGCCAGTTTTGTTTTAGAAGTAGATTGCCAGGTCCTTCTTCCTAGTCTATCTTCATCTGGAAGTGTCGCTGAAACCTGTTTACTATGGGTGACTGTCATGGATTGAATTGTATCCGCCAAAAATATGTGTCAACTTGGTTAGGCCATGATTCCCAGTATTGTGTGGTTGTCCTCCATTCTGTGATTTTCCTGCGTGTTACAAATCATAATCTCTGCCTGTCGTTAAAGAGGATTAGGGTGGGATGTAAAACCCTTGCTCAGGTCACATCCCTGATCCAATTTAAAGGGATTTTCCCTGATGTGGCCTGTACCACCTTTTATCTCTCAAGAGATAAAGAGCAGCAAGCAGAGAGTTGGGGACCTCACACCACCAAGAGAGCAGTGCTGGGAGCAGAGTGTGTCCTTTGGACCTGGGGTCCCTGCACAGAGAAGCTCCTAGTCCAGGGGAAGACTGGTGACGAGGACCTTCCTCCAAAGCCGACAAAGAAAGAAAGCATTCCCCTGGGGCTGACACCCTGAATTTGGACTTCTAACCTACCAGACTGCGAGAAAATAAACTTCTCTTTGTTAAAGCCATCCACTTGTGGTATTTCTGTTAGACTAAGACAGTGACCCTGCTGATATCTGAAATACCAGTGGCATAGCTTCCAGCATCACAGCAACATGCAAGGCACCACAGTACGACAAACTGACAGATAAGTGGTGGAAACGTAATATAGCTACCCTGAAACCCATCGTACAAGGCTTTCCTCAGTTTAGAAAGGTCAAGGAATAACCTGTAATGTTGTCTTGTTCATAACTCTCCCCCCAAAACCAAAGATCACTGCAATATTGGAAATTTCATTTCCTCGTATACAATTTAAATTTCAACCAGATCAGTTTAATCTTAATTTTTAAAAAGCAAGACTTCAAGCATACTACATACGGACATTGTTAAGAATATTAGAATTTGAATTTTTCAATGATCCTTTGATACAAGGAATACCATGAACCAAGATCTTTTGTGGCACGTGTTCAGGACTGCATATTACTAAGAACCACTTCTCCAACATCAGCAATATCAGAAGCAATCTAAATTTACAGAGAAGAAAAAATAATGCCTATTCAAAAGTAACAATGTAAGCTAATAAGAAGGAATAGTTGACCCTTGTTTGCCTACCCAACATCCACTCCTCTCTTCCACCTTCCAAAACAATACTAATTTTATTCCTGTTTCCACTTTCATTCTCACCTCCAAGGCTGGATCCTCATTAGTGTTAAGCTACTGTTACTGGTTTTGGGTAGATCCAATCATACTGAAAGGAAAGGTATATTCCAGGGCTGCAGGAATGGGTCATTCCTTCTGTAATGAACTGATTACAAGTGATTTCAAGGAGGATATTAGCCTTTGGACAATATCAACTTTGTGGAGAATAGGGCAGAGAAAGAGAAAGAAATTGGATATATGACAAAGTCACTGATTTGCTGAATCAAATAATCTTGGAATCTGTCTATTACTGTGCATTTCCAATTATATATCTCAATATAGTTCTTTAACTGGTTAAGCAAATTTGAGTCAGGCTACATAAAACCCAATTTATGCAGCCAAGAGCATCCTAACCAATATGGAAAGAAGCCAAATCATTTAGAATTATCTTAGCAAAAAAGCTCAAATCATGTGTTCACACCTTAACACTCTGGACTGTTGATGACTATACCTTAATCACAGACATAAGGTAATGTGGCAGATGGGTAGTTGAACTTAACTGTCACTTAAAAAAAGGACATCAAAAACATGAATGCATCTTTATCAAGGATATTTTAAAAAAAAGAAAAAAAACTATATATACTTTCAATATTTTTCATGTTATTTCTTAAACATATTTTTTATGCTAACAAATTTGAAAACAAGTTAGAATAAACCTACAGTTCCTCCTAGAGCTTGAATTTATTTAGTTGTCAAACATTAACTTAATAATCAGATACAGTTTATAAGAAAATTGAGATAATTCATATATTTTACAGTTCAAAAACTTTCCACAGACATAAAAGATTACTCTCTCTATATAAAGAGTAAACTCTTATGTCTGTGGAAACACCTAAGATAATTTACATAAAGGGAAAATACTTTTACCTTATTAAAGCAGTTCACCAAAGCATATACCATGATTCATTAGTAAAACAAGAATCATAACCCAAGGTTTTCTTTTCCTTATTTAATGGCTATGTAAAAATATATTTTGTGTATGTAATATAACAACACTGTAATCTAATACAAGAATTATGTCTCATTAGTCATTTCAGTAATATATAGATATTGCCAGGCAGTTGAAAGTCTGAAGTTTACTGCTGCCAAGTTACTGTGGATAAGCACGAATTTACTTATTTACTTTGGATAGGCATCAATTTGAAGAGACAATTAAACCAAGAAAAACACTTGAACTTCTGCAGTCATAGCTCAAGGATATAAAAAGAAAAACAAAAGGAGATGCATCCTGAGTCCACACCTGAAGTCTTAATGTCTGACTCTGGCAGCAAGAACCAAAACTTCAGTTTAGCAAATTAGAGCTCTTCATATGTCTCACACATAACAGCAGCTTAGAGACACAATCAAATATAAAAATCTATTAAAGCAGGAGACAAAAATCTGCATTATTGTCTGGAGGTGAGATGAGAAGGCAGAGAGGGTTAGGAGCTGGTTGAATGGACATGGGAAATCAGGGGTGGAAAGGAGTGTGCTGTCACAGTATAGGGAGAGCAATTAGGGCCACATAACAACGTATGTATAAATTTTTGCATAAGAGACTAACTCAAAATGTAAACTTTCACTTAAACTAAAACAATAAACCAAAAAAAAAAAAAAAACTGCACTGTTAAAGGATAGAGATTAATTTATAAACTGTTATAAAAGAGAATAACTGAGGGATAGAAACCCAATGAAGTACAGGAAACTGGTTAGCAAATGGTTAAACAATTTTTCAAACTGCTCCATGTTAAACCATTATTGCTGAACTGAAACATCAGCATCCTATTAGGATGTGAACTGTTAGTCCAATCACACCCCTATGTAATGCTCAAAAAATTAAACTCAAAACTCAATTTTACTGGATATATGCTTCTCAGAGACTACTGTCAACTTCTAAAGCAGAAACAGTTGAAGTAAGAGCTATGTCGCTATTACTTTTGTGCTAAAAAGCACAGATTCATAAAACCCCTTGTTAATGAAGGTCTAAATTTTAAGAGTTGGAAGGAACCTCAGGGGGTCAATTCTAATCCAAACTCCTTCCCAAGACAGAAGACTCCACTCATTCATTGAGTTTTCCAAGTTCAAGACTCATGTTGACTGCTGGGGGTGACACAAATACATCTAAAACCTGACACCTTCCCTCAAGGAATCTATAGGATGCCCAAGGAATTACAGGCTGTGAAACAGAGTGTTGTCATAATAAAGACAAAAATAAAGTCCTAAGAACTAAGAGGCACCTTTCAGCAAAATAAAGGGCATCAGGAATGTTTACGTGATCTTTGAGCTGGGCCTAGAACAAGAGGTCAAATTTGGACATTTGGTAATGGAAAGAAAAGACATTCCAGAGAGAGAACAGAATGGCCCTAATCAAACAGCTTTCATTTCCAACCACTCTTTCCCCTACATGTTCTGCTCTTTCCACGCCAGTCTTCTTGGTGTTCTTCAAATAGCCATTTTCTCCGTCACAACTGGTACTCCCCCTGCCTGGAACGCTCTTCTCCCAGATATGTGCAAGGCTGGCTTCCCTTGGCTCCTTCAAGTCTTGACTCAAATGTCACCTTCTTAGTGAGGTCTTAGCTGACTACCTATTTTAAATTGTCATCCTCACACTATCACCCTTCCCTGCTTTATTTTTTCCACAGCATTTATCACTACCTGACATGCTATATATTCTACTTGTTAGTTTTGTCAGCCCCCCTGCCCAAACAGTAGAAGTTATCTGTTTATCTCCAGATTCTAAAACAGTACCTGTACGTGGCAGGCATGTAATAAACATTTGCTGACAAACTAATTGATGGAATTGATGAAATAAATTAATGAAAAAGATTTCTGCCCTGAAATAGCTTAGGCTCTAGTAAAGGAAGCAAATATACACACAAATCATCTTAAATTATCTCTAAAGGCAAAAATACATACATAGTTGGCAAAATTCAACACATGAAAAAAAGACTAACACACAAAAACAGCTCCTGGCATCCCCACTTCTATACTGCCAGTGACCACTAGATTCGTCTTTTTACACCTCCCAGCCCTTTAACCGCAGTAGCTGTATCACTCATACAATGGCCAAAAATGTCACCAGAGCTGCTACTAATGCCAGAACTGCCTATTTCCATTAACCTTCGGAGCTACCTGCTAAATAAAAGCCAAGGATATTTCTGCCTACTGCTGGACAAGAGAAAGATGTATTCCCAGATTCCCAAATTAAATACATTTTTCTGTAGAGTGGTTGAATTCTGTACTACATGAGTCACCACACTGATTATACGGATTAGCCAAGAAACCTATTTTGAGTATTTCTAAATTATTAAGTGTAAGAATGCAAAAATAATTTTTGAATTCTATTTCACTATCTTGCAAATTAACTGCCAGTGCATACCTTTTCTACACTGAGAATGGATGGCACTGACAAAATGGTAAAGAAAAAGACTCCTTCAATAAAAGCTAGTACTATATTTTAGGCAAATGAGTAACAATTTAAAGTTCATGGCATTCTTTCCACTTAGTAGGATCAACAAGAATTTTATCCTGGATTAAAAAATGATGTAGAATTCTTACATAAAGCATTTGCTTTTGCTGGTGGTAGTTGCCGTCAAGTTGATCCTGATTCATGGAGACCCATGTGCGCAGAGTAGAATTGCTCCATAGGGTTCTCAAGGCTGTGACCTTTTGGAAGCAGACTGTCAGGACTTTCTTCCGAGGCACCTCTGAGTGGGTTCAAACCACAAACGTTTAGGCTAGCAGTCAAGTGCTTAACCATTTGTGACACCCAGGGTCTCCACACAGAGCATTAGTACTTAAATTATACTAAGCTAAAATCAAAGAAAAGTAGTAGAAAATATTTTTTTTATCTCTAGCAAAACTACTTAAGGAAATGAGAAATAAGCTCAAGATTTCTCACTTCAACACCTACACAGATGGCATTATCATTTTAGGCAAACTGACATTTTTGCATTTAATTTCTAATGGCAGGAATGATTTCCATCTGGGATTTATCTGCATAAAAGTGTTAGCCTGGCACAATTTCAATATTTAATTGAAAGTTCATTTCTGGTTATAAGCAAAACGCCTCAATAAAACACAATAGTCATATTTCTACATTTAATCCTACATTTAATCTACTATTATGTCTTTTGCCTAGTGGTGAATTTAGCCCTCTGACACGTAGATCTAGAATCCTTTCTCAATCATTAATAAACTCCTTATCTTTACTACTTTAAAGCCTCCTGCACTTTTCAACACTACTTACACTTCTAAAAGAAAAGCTTTACAAACATTACTATTCTTCGTAAGCAGAATAACTCTATATTACAGCAAATGCCCTCATATAAAAAAATGCCAGACCAGCAGCTGAAAGAATAACTTTCAGGTATAGATTCACGGTTCTAATCTGTCAACCACAAATAACGTGACCACTTATTTCCAAAGAAAATAATTTACAGCCACTACAGGTAAAAGTCCGATAAAAATGTGAGATCCTCGCTTATCTTTTTCTTTAAAGAGAAGACATCCGAAAGTCACCCTAAGCAGTCAATCATGTGTCGAAACATAAAGGAGAGACTGTACAGAGCATGCAGTTATCGAAACACCAGAAGCCAAAGTTCCTGCGGTATAACAGGATCACAGTGAAAACAGCAGCCCATACGCCCAAACGGTAACAAAAAGAAGTCCACCAGGAAAGGCTGTTTCAGAGTGAGGGAGGTGGAGCAAGAGAAAAACGAGCTCCGCGGTGTCTTCTTCAGAGGCTAACCGTAAACCGCGGGCAGCAGGAAGGGAAGAGCGCGGGGCTGGCTCGCAGGGATGGGTAGGGGCGCAGGTGGGCTGCGGCTGCCCGACAGGCGGGGGCCGGGCACCGAGAAGTCTCCAGAGCCTCGCCCAGGCAACCGGGAAGCCACCCACCCTACAGACGGGCGGAGCAGCCGCCTGAACAGAGCCACGTCGGAGAATGGGAGCGCGGCGGGGAGGTGGGCGTCCTGCACACCCACCGAGAGGCTGACAGCCTGGGAGCCCAGGTCGGCCGGGGCGTCAGATGGGCCGCAGCGCGCCTGAGGGGGTCGTCCTGAGGAAGCGGAGCTGGGCGCTGCCCGTCACCAACGAACGACTCCCCCTCGCTCGGATCGGCGGCGGCTGGATACTCACGTAGGGCTGGTAGAACTTGGACAGCCGCGGCTTCCCGTGGTTGTTGAAGATGAGGATCGCCTTGATCATGGCTGGGCCGGGCCGACCGGGTGGGCGCGCGAACCTCGCCTCAGGATCTTGCCGGCGATCCTTCCCCACCCACCCCCTCTCGCACGCGCGCGCGCGCGCTCCCGAGCCGCTGGGCGGAGCCGGGGTGGAGCGAGGCGAGGCAGGAGCCGGGGGTGGGGATGGGGGTGGGGGTGGGAAGCGGAAGCATCTCCAGACCCGAGCTCGCAGGCCAGAGGGGCGCCTGCGCAGACACTGGCGCGCGAGAACGTCGCCCACCGCCCCAATGTGGAGGCTTGTGCTGCCAGGAAAACAATTGTTGAGTTATTAACGGTCGGAGGTCTGCGACAGATTCTCCATAGAGGACTAGTCGGAAAGTCAAACTTTGGTTATTGGCTTGCGTCCCCCTACTACAGACACCTCCTCTGCGACGCTCCCCCGCGTAAAGCCCGCCCACTGCACGTGCTTAGCCGCCACTTCCGCCCTCGCCTCCTAGAGAGCAAGATGGCAGAGGAACCGGAGTCAGTGCTGCAGCTCCCTCCCTCGACTGCTGTTGGCGGCGAAGGACTTACGGAAGTCTCCCCAGAAGCCGTCACCTCTGAGCCCCCTTCTTCTGCTGCAGTCTCCCCGGGGACAGAGGAACCTGCCGGAGACACCAAGAAAAAAAGTAATTTTGAGAGCAGTTTCTTTCTGGGTAGAGTGGGAGGTTTAGTTTGCGTCCATCAGGGTATGGCGGCCAATAAAAAAGGAAAATTTAGAGGAGGGTCCGCCCCAGACCTTCTTTTTGATAAGTCAGTAGAGAGAAAGTGTCGTACTTAAGTATTAATATTAGGTTATAGGGATGGTCAGTGGCAGTCTGGATTAGAATCCACGCCTTCTGACTGGTTCGCTGTGTTTTCTTTCTACAATTTTAGAATCTTTTTGAGTCATTTCATTGTTTGAACTAGCTGTTCTCAACCTTTATTGCTTGAGAATTAGTTCATCGTTGTAAAATACAGAATATTCCTGAGGTTACTTGCCCTGGAGCACTCTGTGTAGAGTTGCCTATGAGAAAAACAAACATATAGGGTAGGAAGACATTGGCCTTGGCCTTTAGACAAATTTTCTCAGGCCATAGTCTTTAAATGTAGGTATGGCATGTGTTCTGCTCAGTCTCCGTCTTTTATCTACATTTGCTGTTGTTGTGGATGATAGTTGTCTTTCCCAGTATTGTTAGTTGCCTTAGAGTTGATTCTGACTCATGAGGACCCGATGTGTGCAGAGTAGAACTGCCCCATAGGGGTTTTCACGGCTGTGACCTTCCAGAAGCAGATCACCAGGCCCGTATTCCAAAGTAGGGTGAGTTCGAACTGCCAGTTTTTATTTAGAGTTAATAGGAGTCATAATTTACTAGATGGCAGTGGGTTTAATCAGTAATCGAGTGCTTAACCGTTTCTGCCTCCCGGGGACTCCCTGTGTCTCCCAGTACTTCCCCCCATTTAAGTCAGATTGTCTCTACATTTGGGGGAAGTGATGCACTAGTAGAGAAACAAACCTATTATTTCTATAGATAACCCTGTAATCTTCAGATGAGCCCCACGGGTTTTATAGATTTTTGTTGTATTTTTGTTGTATTATCCCAATTTACCATAAGCAAGAGTGCAAAAGGTTTAAGATCTAATAGTCAAAAACTTAACTCACGACTCTAAAGCATTTTTAACAGCATGATAAAGTGACCAAAATACGCTAAATATGAAACAGCACGTATAATATCTAAATTTCAGAGTTAATAAAGATAACTCTGTATAAACAACCCAAACCATTGGTGTAGAGTTGGTTGCGACTCATAGCGACCCGATAGAACAGAACTGCCCCGTATGGTTTCCAAGGCTATAAATCTTTACAGAAGCAGACTGCCACATCTTTCTCCTGAGGAATGGCTGGTGGGTTCAAACTGCCTGCCTTTCAGTTAGCAGCCAAGCGCTTTAACCACTGTGTCACCAGGGCTTGTTATAACTGTATAACAAAGGCTAAATAATAATGACCCACAACCCAGATATGGCCTAACAGCATGGTTGGTTTGGTCAACTTTGTGTATATATACATTCATATGTATGTGTCTGTATATATATATCTTTTTTTTTTTTTTTAACCAATTGAACTGTTATTTAAAAATCAGATTCTCATTTTCTGGCCCCTGTTAGCATTTGAGTTTGTCACCCCTGATCTAAAACTTAATCTCTGGCTATTGAATTCCTATCCTGAGATGGTCATCATTTTGGAACCTCTTCTGGTGAAAGAAGCTTAAATATTTCATATGTTGCACCTTTGGTTTAATCTACAAAAGAAAGAAAAAGATTCTTGAAACAGACTGAGGTTGTTGGCTCTGTGCTGCACATTAGGATCACTAGGGGAGCTTTTCAAACTGTCGTTGCCAAGGCACCACTTCCAAAAGATTCATTGATGTGGACACGTGTATTCTGGTAAATGTTCTCCCAGTTGATTCTAATGTGTAGCCAGGATTGAGAACTACAAGAAAATTACCTTGGGGGCGGTGGGGGGATGGGGGGGGCAGGAAGACTTCAGCTATAATTGCGATAAATATTTTTCCTTCTTTAGCTTTTTTCCCTCCCGTTCTTCCCTCAGTAGCACAAGTTGTAATATCTTCTGAATTGCCTGATGGTTGACTTGCAGCTGAGTTATTGGTAGCTCCAAGGAATTGAGGGAGTAAGGAAAGGAGATAGAGAAGGTGAGTTAGCCAGAAACCCCTCAGTAGACCAGAAGAACTAGATGGTGCCTGCAACCACCGCTGACCATTCTGACTGGGGTCACAATAGTTGGTCTTGGATAGAATCGGAGAAAAATATGGAGTAGAACTCGAATTATTTTTTAAAAAAGCCAGACAAACTGGAACACCAGAGAATAGAGGACTCCCTGAGACTATTGCCCTGAGACACTTTAAATCTAGAACTGAGACTATTCTCTGAGACCACCTTTTAGCGAAATAGAGTGGCACACAAAATAAAGGATATTACCCAAAAGATCAGTACCCTACTTAAAAAACTATCAGTATGAGACCAGAAGGTCAACAGTTACTCAGAAGCAAAGATGAGATGAGAAGAGGGCAGGGAAACCAGGGTATTAGAAAGGGAATAAACAGAACACAATTAGAATGTTGACACATTGTAATAAGTATAAGTGTCACTGAACAGTTTGCGGAAAGTGTCAGATGGGTACCTAGCTTGCTGTGTAAACTTTCACTAAAATATTTAAAAAAAAACCCTTCAGTAATCAAATTCATTCCTTCCTAGTCCCAAGATAACTGAAGCTAGGATAATTAGATAGTTCTTTAGAAGGAAGACAAACTGTGCATCATATGCTCTAGGTGACTTCATTCCAGGGGTAAACTTTAATAAATTGATGTTGACTCCATTGGGTCCCAATTTTTAATACCAAAGAATGGAACAAGAAGGGTGTAATGGAATAGAGTTAACTATAGAGGGCAGCAATAAGCTATTTTGCTTTCAGTGTTATTACTTAATTTTGTCCTTGTACATTTCTTTTTAGTTTTTTCCCTAAGCAAAGTAATTTCCTTCAGGAGACAGAGTCATAGCCTTTGGGTTTGCATCTCTGTATATATTACATCATTGAAACCTTATGACTGCTCTCTGAAACTTTTTTAGGCCTCAATTTTATTTTCTTTTACAACTTTTATTGTTTTCCCTTATTTAAAAGAGTATTGTAGAAAATTTGATAGTTATGTGCTGTTTCATATTTAGTATATTTTGGTCATTTTATCATGCTGTTAAATATGCTTTTATAACATGCTTCTGTAATGGCTGCTTAATAATAATTTCAAAGTTAATGTTATGTAATAGATACTGTTCTAACCATTTTACACGTGTTAACTTAGTTATTCCTCACAACAACCCTATGAGATAGGTACTATTATCCTCATTTTAAAGATGGGGAAACTGAGGCACAGAAATGTTGAGAAGCTTATCCAGATATACATACCTAACAAGTGATAGAGTTAGATTTGAACCTGGAGTGTTTAGGTTGTATGCACTGTATTATGTATTGTATTGATTATGTATTATATATATCTAAATATGTATTAGTTTATTATATATAATTTATTATTTCTGTTGTAGGATATAATATCCGTTATTTAACCAGTCACCTCTTGTTGGATATTTGGATTTTTACCAGGTTTTCTTCTTATTAAAAAAAAATGCTTCAGTGAACGTGTAATCCTTCTAAGTGAATCTTTACTCATCTCATGTTTTCTTAGACTAGATTCCTAGAGTCAAATTATATCTTTAAAATATTTGCATATGATTACACCCCAGAAAGGGTATACCATTTCGCATTTCCACTAATAATATCATCTACACTATTATTATTCTAATCTTTCCCACTTTGGTGGGTGAAAAAACCAATGTTATTTTTTGTAAAACATGATTTTTGTGACATTTGATTTTATCAAATACTTTTTTTTTTTTATCTATCCATATAACCATATATATTTTTTCTCTTTTGAATTTCCTGTTATGTTAAAGTGCATTTTGAAGATTAGTCCCATAGGGAGACCTTTACAGAACTGAGTATCAAGAAACAGTCACAAAAATATGATGAAAAAGAATCTAACATTTTTACATCCCTGACGTATTTCCAGTATCATAAATACAAAAAGTATATATAGATTAACGATTTAAGTTTTAGAAAGTCATTTATATTGCGTTCTCTTTAGATGTTTCAGTGTAATTGTCCGTATATTGCGTTCTCTTTAGATGTTTCAGTGTAATTGTCAGTATTTTTTTTTTTTCATTTACAGTTGACATCCTGCTAAAGGCTGTGGGAGATACCCCTATTATGAAAACAAAGAAGTGGGCTGTAGAGCGAACGCGAACCATCCAAGGACTCATTGACTTCATCAAAAAGTTCCTTAAACTTGTCACATCTGAACAGTTGGTATGAGACCAGTATTGATCATATCCCTACAAAAATATGCAACGGTTCCTAACTCCTTAGGGTGACAAAGACTAACTGTTGCATATGGAAATGCATATTGAGCCACATATGCTACTTTTGTAATGTCTTTTTTTGTCTTTTCCTGGTGGAATTTATGTGTTTTGTTGAAGAATTCTCTGGGGAATCCTGTAATGAAATTAATTTTAGATTTACTTTAACAATGGGAACCAGTTTTTTCCCTATTGGTTGTTTTCCACAGAAAATCACTGACTATCCATGCAGAAAGATCTGTTATAGGATATTAGTACAGAAAAGTTTTTTTTGTAATTTGTTTTGATAATTAATGTTGCTTTTTTCCATTCTTGAGATAAACAATATATTTTAGCCACATGGTGTCAAAGAACTAAGGTATCTATTTTGTATTATAGTACTTGTTAAGCATTTCATGGTGGCAGTTGTAGTTTAAATGCCATTGGTTTTTAACTTGGTACCTGGATACAGAAATTTAAATGTCTACATGCGTATGACATCTTGTCAAGTATTAATGTATCAGACACCTTTACTTACATAGAAATCAAAATTTTGGACTGTATTAACACAGGTAGTGTATGAGTGGATAGGTAGGTGGAGAATCACTAAGTAATTTTAAAATAATCACTAAGTAGTTTTAAAATACAAATTTGTATTTCTGAATGCTGGAGGGGGATATATTTTCTTATAAACAGGGTGAGAAGGAATAAAATGAGTAAATTGTTATTAAAACGGGGCACACTTGAATTTATTTTTGTCAGTGAGGAGGAAGAAACTGTCTCTGTTCTAAGAGTTTGTGTGGCTCTCACAAAAGGGACATAGGTACAAAAGTAAATGTAAGGTGTGTCAATCACTAGGAATTATTTGAAGCAAGAATAGCATGGAGCAAGGGTCCTTCTGTTTGGGGAAAGTGTTAGGAATATTTGAGTTTTACAGGAGAACATCTCCCTTTGTGATCAGTCAGGGTGAGAAAAAACATGTTTTGTAAGTGTGCCGTATAGAATTAGAGGGGAAATGTCAGAAATGAGCGAGATTTTAGTGTCATCCACATGCATATGGTAGCTAAAATCTAAGGAGCAGAGGACCTTGCCCAGAATCCATGTCTAGATGGAAAAGTCGAGTGTGAGGACATATACTTGAGAGAAATGAGCAGAATTGATATCTCTACTAAAGATGGAACATGAACAGTTGGTGAGGTAGAAAACCAGGGGAGTATCAAGTAATTAAGACGTTGTTTTAGGAATATAGAGGTAGAAGAAAAGATAAAACAGTGCTATGTTCTGTGTAAATGTTAGTCTTGAAATTTTTATCATGTATATCCAGTAATCTGAAAGGACTTGATTGATAGCAATATGTGTACAGATTGAACCATGTAAAATTGCCATCAGTCAACCATTTTAACCTTAAAAAACAGCATAGTTTGTATGATTTCAGCTCAAGATCTTTGTACTAAGTCTAATTCCCATTTAAGCAGTAGGAAGCATAAACAAAAGTAGAATCATTTTGTCACTTTCCTAGATTAAACTAGAACTCAACATCTTCCAGCTTTCATCTAGTGATGTCCCACATCATTGGCATACAATGTTTTAAAAAAATAATGTCAGAGATTCTGTGACAATGTAATTGGTGTCATAAAGCATAGTTTTTTAATCTCTTCAGGTTCCTACAACAACAATTAACTAGACAGCAATGATCAGTATTTATAACAGAACTTAAGTGACAGGGTACCCTGCACCCCAAAATATAGGTTGGTAGGGATAAACCACTAATAACCACAGGGTCTTCATGGTATCAGCATATGTGCTTTAAAAAAAAAAAAGAGCAAATAGCAGGGTTGAAAAAGAAAACCTGAAAATAGCCAATGGCTACTCACAGGAAAGAACAGTGGTCCAATTTGAGAACAGTAGTTGAAACAGAGAGGTTTTGCCCTCTCCAGTAGCAGGTAATTACATTTGCAGTAAGGAGGACTGAGGAGCTCTAGTGGTGCGTCTGTTAAGCGTTTGGCTGCTAACCAAAAGGTTGGCAGTTCGAACCCACCAGCTGCTCCTCAGAAACCCTATGGGGCATTTCTACTCTGTCCTGTAGGGTCGCTGTGAGTTGGAATCGACTCAACAGCAGCGGGGTTTAAGAAGGACTGAAGAGGCTGGAGTCATCTAGCCCCTGGGAGCTCTTAAAACAAACCCATTGAGCTCCCTCCTAGGATAGGACCCCACACTAAGGAGAAGCTTCTAGCAATGAGATCAAAATTGTACAGGTAAGGCACATGAGAGATAAAGGAAAAAGAAGGACCATCGAAGTGGAGGGGAACAGTCTGGAAAGCTCAAAGCAGGCCACCATATTTTTTTAACACTATGCAAAATACAATAGAAAAGGGAGCTCTGTGAAGTTAGAAAAGCAACCCTGAACCACCTGATTCTGAAAGTTGAGGAAAACTGATTTCACATTGTCTTAGTTATCTAGTGCTGCTCTAACAAATACCACGAGTGGATGGCTTTAACAAAGAGAAATTCATTCTCTCACAGTCCAGTAGGCTACAAGTCCAAATTCAGGGTGTCAGCTCCAGGGGAAGGCTTTCTCTCTTTGTCAGCCTTATTCTCATCAGTGTTCCCCCGGACTTGGAGCTTCTCTGCTCAGGGACCCCAGGTCCAAAGGACGCGCTCTGCTCCTGGCACTGCTTTATTGGGTGGTATGAGGTCCCCAATTCTCTGCTTGCTTCTCTTTGCTTTTATCTCTTGTAGGGTAAAAGGTGGTGCAGGCCACACCCTAGGGAAACTCCTTTTACATTGGATCAGGGATTTGACCTGGGTAAGAGTGGTGTTACAATCCCACCCTAATCCTCTTTAACATAAAATTACAATCACAAAATGGAGGCCAACCACACAATTCTGGGAATCATGGCCCAGCCAAATTGATATATCCGTTTTTGGGGGGACATAATTCAAACCATGACACACAAAAATGAGCAACAGACAAATATCAAGGTGAAATCCCAGACAATGTTATTATAAAAAAAGAAAAAGAACAAATATCCCTACAGACTCCAGGTCTTCGCATATTTCATCATAATACTTTGTCTTCTCATGCAGCCCTTTGAAGTCTTATGTTCAGCTCTTTTACTTCATCATTTCTATTTGCTTTAGCTACTGTATGTTCAAGAGCAAATTTCAGAGTCTCTTCTGACATCCATTTTGGTCTTTTCTTTCTTTCCTGTCTTTTTATGACCTTTTGCTTTCTGCATGTATGATATCCTTAATGTCATCCCACAACTTGTCTGGACTTCAGTCATTAGTGTTCATTGGGTCAGATCTGTTCAGGTGGCATATACTCAAGGTCGTACTTTGGCTCTCGTGGACTTGTTCTAATTTTCTTTAGCTTCAACTTGAACTTGCATAAGAGCTGTTGATGGTCAGTTCTGCAGTTAGCCCCTGGCCTCGTTCTGACTGATGATATTGAGCTTCTCCATTGTCTCTTTCCACAGATGTAGTTGATTTGATTACTGTGTATTCCATCCAGTGAGGTCCACGTGTATAGTCATCGTTTATGTTGTTGAAAAAAAAGGAAAATTCCATTATGCGATCTCCAGCATCTTTTGTATTACCAAGGCCATGTTTTCCAACCATTGATCCTTCTTTGTTTCCAGCTTTCACATTCAGTTACTAATGGACGTTTGCAGCTGTTTCTTCTCATATTCAGTCTTGACACATCAGCAAATGAAGGTCCTGAAAGCTTTGCTCCATCCGTGTCATTAAGGTTGACTACTTTGAGGAGGCAGCTCTTCCCCAGTCGCATTTTGAGTGCCGTCCAACCTGAGGTGCTCGTCTTCCAACACTGTATCAGACAGTGTTCTGCTGCTACCTATAAGGTTTTCGCTGGCTAATTTTTTTCAGAAGTAGATTGCCAGGTCCTTTTTCCTTAGTCTGTCTTAGTCTGGAAGCTCTGCTGAAACCTGTCCACCATCGGTGACCTTGCTGGTATTCGAAATACCGGTGGCATAACTTACAGCATCACAGCAACACATAAGCCCGCACAGTATAACAAACTGACAGACAAGCAGTGGGAAAGAGCTCTAGAACATCTAAAATCACTGGAGAGACATCAACATAAGGACTGGTGATTTAAAAACAAAAAATCATTATTCATTAAAGCCAAAGTAATTTTCTCTTACCCAGTTGTAGCATTTAGCACAAAACTGCATTTTAGAAATTTTACTCTTGTGATTAATTTCATAAGTCCAAGGTAACTAAATCTGCTCTAAAAGTGACAGACTGCAATATAGATCTTTTTCCTCAAAGGAATTGGTGACCATAATCTATTTGTGTAGAGTTTTATGGTATAGAAACACATTTGTGTATTTATTTCTTTTAAACTAGCTGAATTGCTTTTTTTTTTCCTTTCATTAAGGTCATTTCCAGTTACCAACTGCTATTACAAAATCACCTTGAGTTCCTGTAATTCTTTACTCCATCTACTCACTGTTCCCCTCAGCACTCACATCATCGTACTTTGTCCCTTAGCCTTCCAAGCCACCCTCCCTAATCGCTACTCTCCTCACCTGGTTAAATCCTGCTTATCCCTCTCGTCTTAGCTCCAGCATCTCTTCCACGAAGCCCTCTCAAACCTGTTGGCTAAGCTAGATTAATGCCACATCTCTGTGCCGTGGACGTTGTTAGATGCACTTTCCTCCTCCACATTTCGTACCTTTTCATGCGTGTCTGCTTCTTCAATAGATTGTAAACTCATTGAGGGGAGAGAGCATATTAATCTCCATAGTGGCACACCTTGTGCAGTTACCAGAACATAATAGACCCTTAGTGAATGTTTGCTGAATTAAACGGTTATCCAGAGCTCTTCCCATAATTTAATATGTATCCTAAGAGGAAAAACTGTTCACTTATAGTTAAAGTGCCAGGAGCTAAGTACAAATTACATATGTATTACAGGGAATTCACATTAAAATGCACCTGATTTTGTTAACATTTCTGATTTTTTTTTTTTCCTGATTTTTTTTTATGTTAGCAGCTTCCTCAACCTTAACTGTGAACCAGGCACAATTGATATTTAAGGATGAACTATTTTAAAATAATATAACAATAATTGCTAATGTCTACTGAGTACTTACACACTCTGAACCAGGAACTGATATTTAACAGAGTTTATCTCATTTTGTCCTTCCTAGCCAGCCCCAAGAGGCATAAAACCAAAACTTACTGCTGTCGAGTCAAATTCTGACTCATAGTGACCCTGTAGGACAGAGTAGAACTACCCCATAGGATTTCCAAAGCTGTTAATCTTTACAGAAGCAGACTGGCACGTCTTTCTCCTGGTGAGTGGCTGGTTGGTTTGAACCGCTGGCCTTTTGGTTAGCAGCCAAGTGCTTAAACCACTGCGTCTCCAAGCTTCCTTCCCAAGAGGCATAGGTACTGTTACTTTCTGTATCTTGCAAATAAGGAAGCAAGCTGGAAAAAGTTATTTGTGTTTAGAGCCAGTATTCGAACCCAGATCTTTCTCAGTAGAGCCTGTATTCTTAATCACCACACTGTATCGCTTAAGGGAGAAATGTAAGCAGTATTTATTGTTACTGTTGATGACAAAAATAATGTCTGTCAGCCAACTATTCTGATAAGAGTTATTTTTTAAAAAGACTGTGTTAAGCCCTGGAAATTTTAGTCTTGGAATTTGAATACAGATATTGAAAGGAAAATTGAATGTTACCTGAAAATAATGTTTTGTTTTCTAAAAAGAAAATTATCAAAACCCACTTTGGCAGTGTGATCTTTTGTCTCACCATCTTCAGACTTTTTTTTTAATTACTAGAAATACTTTTGTAAAAACAGACTACACTGTCTAAAACATTGAACAATGGATGCTTTAAAGAACAAAGTTGTAAGAACATTTGGTTTTAATTATGTTATCTTTTTTCTGTTTCATTTGGCCACAAGTGACTATAGTAGTGATGTCCAGCCTGAAGTCCAATGTCTTTAAGAATTTTCGAAGGTCAGAAACGTCAAAAACAACCATATGTTACACATTTACCCAAGATAAATGCAGAGATACATATGTAAATACTGGATTTCTGGAATTTTGGCTGTGTGAAATTTTGTTAGCAGAAATTCTGTCCTTAATTATGTGTAAATGGAAACATTAATTGTTTAATAATGGAACGTCTTGAACAATCTTTCAAAAGCTATTAAATTTTTTTTTAAGTTTCTTAGTTATAGAAAGTTGAGAACCAGTTTTAGGAATAAAAATTGGTATTTTTGTTCCTTCTTCTGAGGAAAGATGTAATTTTCATAAAGATACCATTAATTTATGAGAATTAGGAAGTGTTTAGGAAAGTTTTCTTCAATTCTGAAAACAAAGAATTTGAAGTCACTGGCTGATTGGAACCCAGAAAAAAATACAGCTTAATCAGGATGCCATTAGAAATGAATCTCCCTAATTTTTTTTCTTTCTTACAGTTTATTTATGTGAATCAGTCCTTTGCCCCTTCCCCAGACCAGGAAGTTGGAACACTCTATGAGGTAAAATTAGTTACTGCCTTTTTTTCTTAATGGAGTATGCACATCTATGTATAGTATGATCATTAAGTCACATGTTTAAGAGATACATGCTATTGTTAATTGTCTACAGAGGAAAGAAGAGACGACTGTCTTGTTCTCTTTTTCTAACATCTTTAAAAATGTAGTAGAATCTCAATAAATTATACAAAGAATGAAGAATCAAAGAATGTGTAATACAGACAAAAGATGGCTTTGAAATAGACTCTACTATCAGTAATGCAGATCTTGAAAAGATGACATAAAACCAACACTGTTCATCCTTCTCGATGACACTAATCATTAAAATATAGACATTGGCAGTATTACTAAGAAACAGGTGAAGGTGCACACATTATGGATGCAAATGTAGAAAGGGGACAGGATTAAAATATGTAAGCTCATCTATGCCTCAGATAACTAAAGGGCAGGTTTTACTAAACATTTGTGATTATTGGTAAGTGTCAGATAGCAGCATGCATCTCTTGAAGAAAATAGTCTTACAGGTAATTTGCATGTGCAGGGATATTCGTGATACACTTTTTTTTTTTCTTTCATCTGAAAATAACAAATTTATTTCCCCTCCCCCCCCCCCTTTTTTTTGCTAGTGTTTTGGCAGTGATGGTAAACTGGTCCTACATTACTGCAAATCTCAAGCTTGGGGATGAACCACAAAGGAAACAGCTCTGAAAAGCTTTGGTGCTTGTGGCAAGAGATTTTAAGGATAATGATCTGCTGCCAGCATGTATCTACTGTGACCAGTGTTTGTGTAAGAAAACATCTATAAAGTGGACTCTCAAAAATGCAACTTGTATTAATATGCAAATCATTATAAAAGATTAGAGTATACCCATTGCCGCTACAATTAGTAATCCAGATCTGCCTCCAAGGTATTGAAAAGGAGATTAAGACTATATAAAGCTGCTTCATTACCAGTTCTCAAAATGATGAAAATTGTTTACTTGTATTGGCACTTCGTTGTTTTTTTCAGTGTAAAAGTTTATTTACTAAAGGGTTTTTTTTAACCTGTTCAGGGAAGTCCAGTTTGTTTGGGATATGGAATATGCCTTTTCTCATTTACATTTATACCTACCATGTTACCGTCTTGTAAAACGAAGTAGCATTCACCTGCGGGCTTTATTCCTTACATAGACCAGAGGAGGGCAGTCCAGCTGGCAGAAGGGCTTAGACAGCTTGGTTTAACTTCTTTGGGAAAAAGCTGTTCCTACTAATTTCTAGTAAACAACTAGCCAAGAGAGCAGGCATTTTGACAAATTGGAAGACTGCCTTAGAGTATAGTCTAAAATGAAGTATTTTATTGGGAAATAAAGAATTTTACAAACTCTGGACAAGTGAATCTTGGAGCTCTTTTCAGCCCTATCATGTAATGATTCTTGAATCTCAGTGATATAATTGATTTTACCTAATTACTCGAGTAATGCTGGCAACATCTTTTGAGTTTTTCATAATTCATTTTCCAACTTGAAGGCCCTCAAAGAATAATTGAAAAATAGCCTTACGTTTTCTGTGTATTTTATGCCATGACTAAAAGTCAAAGTACCATTTTACTGATACTGTTAGGTAATTGCTTAAAGTGAGACTTGACTTATTCCTGCATTCTGTATTATGTAATACAACATTAAAAAAACATTTCATTCAGCTCAGTAACAGATTGGCTCATAAAATAAACGATATCACCCATCTATATGAGACAAAACAGTCAACATTTACCCTAAAGCAAAGATGAGAAGATAAGGGGAGTGCAGGGAAGCTAGAGTAATGGAGACAGAAATAATGACGATGTTGACACATTGTGAAAAATGTAACCAATGTCACTGAACAGTATGTGTAGAAATTTGTTAAATGGGAACCTAATTTGCTGTGTAAACTTTCACCAAAAACACAATAAAGTATTATAATAAAACAAACAGAAATTCCCAGTAAATTGAACAGAACGTCCAAATATGATCTAAGATGTGTACTAGAAGTACAAGTGGTTATTTTCAAAGGTAATAGTGGGAATATGATTTTATCAGACTACACTTAATGCTCCTGAAATCCCAGAATTCACTTTATGTTTAGTGATCTGCCATGTGTTAGCATTAGGAGAAGCTAAGGAACAATTCAGTTTACAGTGTTGACATCATTGTTCATTTCTTACTTTCTACTCATGAATGTGAATTCTTGAGTCCCCTTATGCTAGTGTCCCTGTGTAATGAATTAATAAAGCTGGTAATTGGCACTGGAATAATACAGATTGAATTTTGCAAACATATAACTAGGTAAGAAATGTGTATATATGCTGAATGCTGGAAAGGCAGGTATTATTTTGGAGTCAAGTAAGTTGGATATGGAAAAGATCTGTTTTCCAGCTTTGCCCACCTATAGTTTACTGAAGGGAGTGAATATATTTATTCATATAGATATGTATTTAACAAATAATAAAAACAGGTTGAATTTACGTATTATATTTGCTTCTAAGATTTTGGATGATAGAATACTTACTGCTTTAGGAATCAGAAATACTTCAGATTGAATTTGTAACGTCAATTTTTTTTTTAATCTAAGTAATTTATTAGTTTAAAGTTAGCTAAATTTGTATACCTTGTTTTCTTCCCTAATAGCCTTTTAGAATACATAGGGATTTATACTTTTTCAAACAATATTTACATTATTATCTCTTGGTCCTTACCCGAAAATAAAAACTAATTGTTCTGTGCTAACTTCGCAGCATTTGCTTGTAAGCTTGGATCTCAGAAATTACTGAGTGACTAGAACCTAAAACACAATTTAGTCACAAATATTTTTACATGCATCTGGTTGAAACTGCCTTAACTTTAATTAAATTTGAGGGAGGAAAAGCTGAACCCTCACATTATATTTTTAATTTTCCATGTTTACGAGAAAATAGATTTCAGTAACTTCATGCTTTATCTTAGGGTACAAGGGTGACCCAGTATATAAAGTATATATGGTATGAGAATATCGTGCTCCCATCTTTAAAGGTACCTATGCCGAGGACTTCATAATCAGGTCCCCATGTTGGGGCATAAGATAAGAATGTTTACCTTACATGAGGGCCTTGAAATTATAAAAATAAACATTCACCAGTTTCGTTCGCAAAAAAGAAAGCAAGCCTGAGTGTTCCCTCCTTTTCACACCAGTGAGCGATTCAAACCACACAAGCTCCCTACCCATGGGCTCCCAGGAACCCTCACTCCAGCCCCACCCCCTAACCACAATAAAAACCAGACCAGTCTCCTTTCCTTATTCTCAAAGCTATTTCAGACCTTTGAGAGCCCAGACACTGTTAGCCCAGGGACCTCAGTTATGTGAATAATAAACCTTTTCACGTGCTCTTAAAAAAATTAAAAGAATGTTTAATCTGTAGTCAGATTAAGATTGGATATTTACTTGGAATCCATAATTTTATAGAAGTTTTAATGCTCAAAACTAAACCCACTGCTGTTAAGTTGATTCTGACTCAGTGACCCTATTAAAAAAAAAACCATTGCTGTTGAGTTGATTCCAACTTACAGTGACCCTATAGGACAGAGCAGAACTGCCTCATAGAGTTTCCAAGGAGCACCTGGTGAATTCAAACTGCCGCCCTTTTAGTTAGCAGCCATAGCTGTTAACCACTACATCACCAGGGTTCCCTTTTTTTTAACCCTGAAGTGACTGACCTTAAGTATCATCTTCTCTAATCAGATTAGGGAACTGAAAGAGAAATACAGGATATACCTCAGATTATTTGTGGTTAGTTGCTGTGACCTTTTAGAAGTGGATCACCAGGATTTTCTTCCGAGGTCCCTCTGGGTGGATTTGAACCACCAACCTTTAGGTTAGCAGCCAAGCACTTAACCCTTTGGGCCACCCAGGGCCTCCTGCCTTGGTCAGAGCTATCATTATCTTTCACTTGAATTGTAACAGCTACCTAATTGGCTTCCTTTTGTCTGCTGTTGCCCCGCTATAGTCTATTTTCAGCACAGCAACCAGAGTGTTGCATTTAAAACAGATTATGTCTCTTGTCTAGCCAAAATTCCCCAATGACTTCCCATCTCAGTAAAAGCTGACATCCTTACTTTGGCCTGCAAGGTCCTCTGTGATCTGTAGGCCCCACCTCTGCCATACCCTGCCAGCCACTTGTACGTTCATCCGTGCTGTTGCTCAGCATTAAGCTTGCTCCCATCTGAAGGTTTTAGCACTTATTGTTTCCTCTACCTGGAAACTTCATCAGATAACTACATGACTCACTAACTTCCTTTAGTCTTTGCTCAAATATCACTTCTTCAAGAAAGTGCCCCTTTCCCCTGGGGCGAGGCCAAGATGGCAGAGTAGTTAGACGTTTCCGGTGTTCCCTGTTACAACAAAGACCGGAAAAAACAAGTGAATCGATTATATGTGACAATCTAGGAGCCCTGAATATCAAAGGCAAAGTTGAGGAACCAGACTGAGTGGCAGGGGGAGGGAGAGATGATTCAGAAGCAGCGAGGAGTTGCCAGACCTGACCTGGCAAGAGCCTGAGCCCTTCAGCCCGGATCAGCTTGGGGGTGAGTGGTGAGGCAGGCAAGCAGCGGCACTCAGGAGGCATTTTCCGCGCCAGGAGAGACCCAGTGGCAGAGACCTACTGGGCCATACAGAACCAGTGAGAAGCAGCCCTCCGTCAATTGGCGAAAGATAGGTACTTGCATCCAGCCTACCCCACACATCAAAAACACCCCCCTTAGGGAAAAGCCTCTCTCCCATTTACCTCCCTGCTCCCCGCTCTGCACTGGGTCCCAGACCAGCGTCAACAACTGCCAAGTCCCCTGGGCCGAAAGTAGGACCCGTCGTGCCCTGAGCCATGCTCTCGGCCTTGGAGAATGAACAAATTAACAAGCAGTAAAAGAAAAATCTGCCTTCCCTAAGCCAGGAACTCAGGGTAGGCACAGCTCCTTTGCCTAGACACAGGCATAATGGATCCATGGACTTTGAGTGCCTTTGCCCCTGCATAGACTTGCGTGGGCCATTTCAACAGGGTAGGCCCTCATTACCACAGTACAACAGGGTATATACCTGAAGTCTAACTTCAAGTGTTTCACCTGTGAACTGGCATGTTCGTGACATTTGACACTGCTCTGCCCATTAAGCAGGGTCTTGATCTACCTACATCAGGGGCCTGAAGACTGGTGGCTCCACCCATGCCACCTAGCCACCTGCTACAGGGGCCCAAGAATAAGAGGTGCCCCCCAGTCCTTAAAGCCAACAGCACTGGGTGGTCATACTCTGGCTGCAAAACCCACCCTTCTACGCACTCTAGGGAACAGGCACACGCTTTCTTCCTGGACACTTGGGGTTGGCTCTCGGCACCCTGCCTTGCTCAGCCCGTGTCCCCCTGCTGCTGCCGAATGCCTGTGCCCGCACCAATCACCCATGCCTGCCTAGAACTGTAGGTGAGAGCCTGCACCAAACAGGTGGTGGCTGACTACCTGGACACCTGAGCTGAATCCATACAGGAGGAGTGGGCAGACTCCTGGGCTTACATACCTTAGCGGCAGGTCTGGCCACCTGGGGGCAGGACATTGGAGCTTCAAGGGTGCTGGTGACTGGGCTAGCTCACACGAGCAGCCTATTTGGGCATATCAAAACAAGAAGCTAGGACACAGTAAGCAAACATAAATAATTTATTGGTGGCTCAGAGAAAACAGTCAATATCAAATCACATA
>NW_004443983.1:6061592-6109580 GCF_000243295.1 Trichechus manatus latirostris
AAGAGCATAATGACAAATTTAACAGGCTGCAAGAATCCATAGAGAAACAGCAGTCAGAAATCCAGAAGATTAACAATAAAATTTCAGAATTAGACAACTTAATAGAAAGTCATAGGAGTAGAATTGAGGCAATGGAAGTCAGAATTAGTGAGATTGAAGATACAGCACTTGACACCAATTTATTTGAGGAAAAATCAGATAAAAGGATTTAAAAAAAATGAAACTCTAAGAATTTTGTGGGATCCTGTCAAGAGGAATAACTTACGAGTATTGGAGAAAGAGAACGGGGTTGCGGGGCGGATAACAGAAAATACAGAGAGAATTGTTGAAGATTTGTTGGCAGAAAACTTCCCTGATATCATGGAAGATGAGAAGATATCCAAGATGCTCATTGAACCCCATATAAGGCAGATCACAAAAGAAAGTCACCAAGACATAATGAAACTTGCCAAAACCAAAGATAGAGAGAAAATTTTAAGAGTGGCTAGGGATAAACGAAGTCTTCTACAAAGGAGAGTCAATAAGAATAAGCTCGGACTACTCAGAAGAAACCGTGCAGGCAAGAAGGCAATGGGATGATATATATAAAGCCTTGAAGGAAAAAAACTGCCAGCCAAGAATTATATATCCAGCAAAACTGTCTCTCAAATATGATGGCGAAATTATGGCATTTCCAGATAAACAGAAGTTTAGAGAATTTGCAAAAACCAAACCAAAATTATAAGAAATACTAAAGGGAGGCCTCCGGTTAGAAAATCAGTAACATCAGATAACGACCCAAGACTAGAACACAGGACAGAGCAACCAGATATCAACCCAGATAGGGAAGTCACAAAAATCAAAGCTAAAACACTGAAAACAGAGAAACAGATGTCAATATGTAAAAAGATGACAACATTAAAACAAAAAAAGATTTAAAAAATGTAGACAGATTTTTTATATGGAAAGGAAGTCAAGGTGATATAAAGAAATTAAAAGACTGGTATAAACTTAGAAAAATAGGGGTAATTATTAAGGTAACCACAAGGAAAACTAACAATCCTATAAGTCAAAATAAAAAACAAAAATATAAAGATTCAGCAAATACAAAATCAATAACAAAGAAAGTATCCCCCTGAACTCCCTCTAAAATAAAAACTGTCCACCCTTTACCTTCATTCACCTGCTTTATGTTTGTCCATTACATTGTGTATACAGTATTTGTGTGTCCAATTCTCCATTTATACTGTATACAGTATTTGTAGGTATGTCCCCCTCCATTAGCATGTAAGCCGTGTGAGGGTAATGACTTACTTTTGTACACTGTGGTACCCCACCACCTAGAACAGTGCTTGGAATTAAAAAAAAAAAAAATTGCTATCGAGTCGATTCTGACTCATAGCTACCCTATAGGACAGAGTAGAACTGCCACATGGGGTTTCCAAGGAGCAGCTGGTGGATTCGAACTGACGGCCTTATGGCTAGCAGCTGAACTCTTAACCAGTGTGCCATCAGGGCTCCCATTTGGTTTATAGTACATGCTTTAAAAAATGTGTTGAATGGATGGATGAAGAGCTCCAGACCTCTAATAATCCTAGTTCCTTTCTTTGGTTATCTGTCCCATGTCAATGTCTGTCTGTAAATTACAATGTGACAGTCATTGCCCTAGGCAAACCTATGTCTTAGTCATCTAGTGCTCTGGAGGAAGGTCCTTGTGGTGCATCAGTCTTCCCTTGATCTGGGAACATCTCAGCGCAGGAACCTCACATCCAAATGATGTGCTCTACTCCCGGCACTGCTTTCTTGGTAGTATGAGGTCCCCAACTCTCTGCTTGCTTCCCTTTCCTTTTATCTCTTGTAAGGTAAAAGGTAGGGCAGGCCACACCCTAGGGAACTGCTTTTACATTGGATCAGGGATGTGACCTTAGTAAGGGTGTTACAATCCCACCCTAATCCTCTTTAACATAAAATTACAATCACATAATGGAGGACAAACACACAATACTGGAAATCATGGCCCAGCCAAATTGATACATTTTGGGGGGGACATAATTCAATCTATGACAACCTACTACCATTCTAGGTCTAGGCATTCTGCATATGTTAATAGGGTCTATAATGTCAGTAACTTTATTTTTGGCTTGGCAGTTAGGAATTAGGTAACAGTGTGCAACTCTTGGGAAGAATTCAGGCATCTTTTCCACAGAAACTGAAAAAGCCTGAGAGAAACAAGACTTTTCTTGAGTTGAACTCACAACGCCAGGATCCCTGAAGAGAAACTACGACTGAATTGCTCTAGCCAATTAGCAATATTCTTTCCCCAACTTCCCTATTCATGCATGCACTCAAGTATTTCTTGAGTATCTACCCTGTACAAGGCACTGTGTGCTGGACATTGAGAGCAATATAAAAATAAGGTATAAGTGGAGGCTGTCCTTAAGGTGTTCACTGTCAAGATGATCCACATAAGTAACTTCAATACATGCTGAGAAATGGTAAGTGCCATAAGAAAGATAATGATAATTGCTCCAGGTGTTTAGAAGGAGGAAAGATACTCATTTGAGTGGAAAGCGTTTGAGCTTAATCTTGAGGTGGGATTTGGATACACTGAAATGGCCTTCTAGAATCTAGGTAGAAGGAAAAGCTAAAGCAAAGAAATCAATTTGCAAAGCATAAGAAATAGTGACTAGTTCAATTTGGTGGGAGGACATATTTATAAAGAATAGTAAAGGGTGAAAGATCAGAAAGGTAGTTTAGAGCCAAAACATGGAGAACTTTAAATGCTAGACTGACAAACTTACTGTGCAGACAAGTTAGAGTCATTAAAAAATTCTGACCAGGAGACAACATCACCAGTTCTGTGCTTAACAGCTGTGAATAAAGGATTCACGTGGGGAAAAGTTGGAACCAGGAAATCCAGTTTCTGGGGCCAGTCCACTAAGCCAGCCAAAATAGAGGTTTGAACTAGTGGAGTAGCAATAGGAGGAGAAAGGAGGGAAAACATAAGAGATTATGGAGACTCAAAACTTGGTCATTGGTTAAAAGAGTTCAGGGGGAAATGAAGGAAGAAGGAGAGTAAGCAGTACTGAATGAGGTATTTGAGCCTAGGTGATTTGTTGCTGAAATAGAACCTCCAGAAATAGAAAATCATGCATGAAATGAGTTTCCAACATACTGCATTTGAGGTGAAAAAAGGCATCCAATTGAGGTAGTACTCAGCATGTCAAATTCAGAACTACCGTTCTGTAATGAAAGCAGACACAGGAAGAGAGGAGACAGAAAAAGCAGAAAAATAATTGTCAGTGAGAAAAATTTAAATGGAAGGGAAATCCACAATTATGGATTTAATTGTGTCCACCAAAAATGTGTGTTAGACTGCTGGTGGGAATGCAAAATGATACAACCATTTTGGAAAACGATATGGTGGTTCCTTAGAAAGCTGGAAATAGAAATACCATACGATCCAGCAATCCCACTCCTAGGACTATATCCTAGAGAAATAAGAGCCATCACTTGAATAGACATATGCACACCCGTGTTCATGGCAGCATTGTTCACACTAGCAAAAAGATGGAAACAACCTAGATGCCCATCAATAGATGAATGGATAAACAAACTATGGTACATACACACAATGGAGTACTAAGCAATGATAAAGAACAACGATGAATCTGTGAAGCATCTCATAACATGGATGAAACCAGAGGACATTATGCTGAGTCAAATAAGTCAATCACAAAAGGACAAATATTACAAGAGACCTCTATTGTAAAAACTCATGAAAAAGTTTACACACAAAAAGTAACAATCTTTGTTGGTCAGGAGGGATGGTTGGGGTGGGGGGGGAATACTAAATAGGCAATAGATAAGTGGTATCTTTGGTGAAGGGCGAGACAGTACACTACACTGGGGAAACCAGCACAACTTGTACAAGGAAAGGTCATGGAAGCTCCATAGACACATCCAAACTCCCTGAGGAACTGAATTGCTGGGCTGAGGGCTGCGGGGACCATGGTCTCGGGGAACATCCAGCTCAATTGGCATAACACAGTTTATAAAGACAATGTTCTACATTCTACCGTGGTGAGTAGCGTCTGGGGGCTTAAAAGCCTGTGAGCAGCCATCTAAGATACTCCACTGCTCTCACCCCTTTCGGAGCAAGGGAGAATGAAGAGAACAGAATAGAAGGGAAAGATTAGTCCAAAGGACTAACGGACCACAGCTACCAAGGCCTCCAGCAGACTGAGTCCAGTACAGCTAGATGGTGACCTGCTACCACCACTGACTGTTCTGACCGGGATCACACAGAGGGTTCTGGACAGAGCTGGAGAAGGATGTAGAACAAAATTCTAACACACACAAAAAAAGACCAGATTTACTGGCCTGAAAGAGACTGGAGAAACCCCGAGAGTATGGCCCCCAGACACCCTTTTAGCTTGGTGGTGAAGTCACTTCCGAGGTTCACCGTTCAGCCGGGGATTGGACAGCCCCATAAAACAAAACAGGACTAATGAGGCACAGTAGTCCAGGGACAAGGACTAGAAGGCAGAAGGGGACAGGAAAGCTGGTGATAGGGAACCCAAGGTTGAGTAAGGACAGTGTTGACATGTAGTGGGGTTGTTAACCATTGTCATAGGGCAACATGTGTACTAACTGTTTAATGAGAAACTATTTTGTTCTGTAAACCTTCATCTAAAGTGAGAATAGCAGCACAACTGGAAGAATGTAATCGATGTCACTGAATTGTGCATGTAGAAATTTTTGAAATGGTGTATCTTTGGCTGTGTATATTTTCACCAAAAAAAAAAAGGTCAAGAAGGGAGAGTGTTGACATGTTGTGGGGTTGTTAACCAATATCATAAAACAATATGTGTACTGACTGTTTAATGAGAAACTATTTGTTCTGTAAACCTTTTCCTGAAGTACAATAAAAAAAAAAAATGTGTGTTAGAATGCAAACCCCTATACAAATGGATGTAATCCCATCTGGGAATAAAGTTTTCTTTGTTATGTTAATGAGGTTATATTAGTGTAGGCTGTGTCTTAAACCTAATGACTTGAGATATTCAAAAAGCCAATTAGACACAGAGACAAGCAACCACAAATAGGGGAAGATAGATACTGGGGCTAGAGAAGCTGAGACAAGGATTTCCCCCCAGAGCCGACAAATAGAGAGCCATCCCCTGGAGCCAGTGCCCTGAACTCAGACTTCTGACTGCTAAACTATGAAAAACTAAATTTCTGTTCACTAGAGCCACCCACTTGTGGTATTTCTGTTACAACAGCACTAAGAAACTGAGACATCCGTTGTGTTAAATGCAGAGAAGATGAATTAAGCTTGCATTTGTTTCATTTTTATTGTTCACTCCAAATAATCACAAGGAACTTTACATTAGAATGCCTGAAATGATGTAAATCAGAGACCCAATAGCAAATACTGACACGAATATAAAACAATATTGAGTAAACAATGAAAAGTGCCTAAGTTACTCTTTTCCAAAATATTTTGTTAATTAACCACTTCTTGCAACACACACCACAAAAGGTTGACTACTACTGGATTGATTTCTACCTCTCTAGTCCTTTTGGAAGGAGCCCTGGTGGCACAGTAGTTAAAGTGCTTGGCTGCTAACCCAAAGGTCGGTGGTTTGAACCCACAAGCCACCCCTCAGAAGAAAGTTCCGTAAGGATTTACAGCCTTTGAAATCCTATGGAGCAGTTCTACTCTGTCCTTACAGGATCACTATGAGTTGGGATCTACGTGATGGCTGTCTTAGTCATCTAGTGCTACTATAACAGAAATACCACAAGTGGATGGCTGTAACAAAGAGAAATTTATTCTTTCACAGTCCAGGAGGCTACAAGTCCAAATTCAGGGTGTCAGCTCCAGGGGAAGGCCTTCGGTCTTTGTAGGCTCTGGAGGAAGGTCCTTGTCATCCATCTTCCCTTGGTCTGGGAGCATCTCAGCACAGGAACTTCAGGTCCAAAGGACGCGCTCTGCTCCCGTGCTGCTTTCTTGGTGGTATGAGGTCCCCAACTCTCTGCTTGCTTCCCTTTCTTTTTATCTCATGTAAGATAAAAGGTGGTGCAGGCCACGCCCTCGGGAAACTCCCTTTACATTGGATCAGGGATGTGACCTTAGTATGGGTGTTATACAATTCCACCCTAGCCTCTTTAACATAAAATTACAATCACAAACTGGAGAACAACCACACAAAACTGGGAATCATGGCCCAGCCAAATTGATAACACACATTTTTGGGGGGACATAATTCAATCCATGACAATGGCAATGGGTTAGTTCTTTTTGAGAGAAGCCCTGGTGGCCCAGTGGTTAAGCACTCAGCTCTTCAGTGGTTAAGTGCTCAGTTAAGTGGTTAAAGGGTCAGCAGTTGGAACTCACCAGCCGCTCCAGGGGAGAAAGATGTCGCAGTCTGCTTCTGTAAAGTTTTACAGCCTTGGAAATCCTATAGGGCTGTTCTACCCTGTCCTATAGGGTCACTCAGTTGGAATTGACTAGATGGGAATGGGTTAGGTTTGGTTTAGTCCTTCTTGAAAAATGGTGATTGAGCTGTCATTTTCACTTCTTCTTGCCTTCCATTTGGAAGACCAGGATTTGATTCCTGCCAGTGCACCTCAAGCGCAGTTGACAAGTCTGTCAGTTTGTCATCCTGTGGAGGCATGCACGTTGCTATGAAGCTGAAAGCTATGCTACCGGGATTGAAAATACTGACAGGGTCACCCATGGTGGACAGGACTCAGTGGAGTTTCCAGACTAAGACAATCTAGAAAGAAAGGCCTATGAAAATCCTATGGATCACACAAGTCTGATCCTGTTGTGAATGGAGTTGCAATGAGTCGAGGCCCACTGGACTGCATCTAACAACAACTTTGTTAGAATATAGTGCAATCAGGTTAACCAGGGATGTTTAAAATAAGACAGCAGGTGGCACAAGTAAATTATGGTCTCACCTTCTAGAAGATTAAACCTTCAATAACCTAGAATCCAAATTGTTGCCCGGGTCCATGTCTGATCTGAGAAAGAGGGAACCTATACTTAACACTTCTTCTATCCCTCACGTTTTTTCCTATTTTCAACCACATTTAATTTGTGTTGTTCCACGGCATGCCCCAGCTAGCTGTTCTTTGCCCAACATAGAAATGTGTTTCTTTGTATGAAAAGAACCAGGTTCTTTCAGCACACGCCTAGAATTGAAGGCTTTTAATCATCAAATTAGAACTCTTAAATTACTGCATTAAGAGCCAAAAAATATATAAAAAAGCACTTTTCACCATTAATTGAAACACCAGGCTCTTTCCACTGAATATATTATTTTTCAGGAAATGCCTGATTTTAAAATAAGCAATCAGGAATACTTTGCCTTCCATCGTTTCACTAGTCTTCCTCTACCCAAGCCTCTTTTGTCAAAATGTAGTTACAGTTAAAACTCTAAAAAAAGGAAGACTTCAACTCATTTTCACCTAGCCTGGGGTATATTATCGATAGTTTCAGCGGAGTACAAAACATAGTCACTCTCCAGCTTGCGAGTGGAATCCATCCTCAGTCTTCTCAGGGTCCTCATGGTTCCTCTTCTCCATTTGGAAGGAAAGGTGGGTTTCCTTCCCCTTCCTCAGCGTCCCTCCAGCCATCTTCTGATCCTTCTGTCTACGTCCCAGCGTCGCGAGCCAGAGCGGCAGAGGCAAGCCTCACAGAGAGGTGGCTAAGCAGGCGCGGGGAGAGGGCTTGGGATGGGCGTCAAAACGCGTCTTTTAGAATGGGGGAGAGAGTGTGCGAAGGCCACCGCGAGCGAAGCCCCAGCAGGAGAGAACCGGCTCCAGAAAGGGCTCAGAGGGCTCCGGAAGCCGGGGCTGCGTGGATGGGTCTTTCCCGCAGGCTCTCCCCGCCCCCCCCCCCTTTCTCTGCTAGCTTCCCGTCTCTCTCCACCCCGGAGGCCGTTGGTACATTCCCGTTAACTCCTGGAGCTTAAAAGGGGCCCGGGAGGCTGCACTCTGCGGATTTGGTCTTGATTTGTGTGAGCTGCCCGCCCGTAGCTAGCCCAGATCCGCCACGCTGCCGTGGACTCTTGAGATCTTTGCGAGGAATTCTTTACCTTTTGGTACTCGAGTGTCTGCGGGATTTGTGTGTGTGTGTCTGTAGCTGTCTAGCTGGCAGCTAAGGTCTCTCGCCCCGGCTCTGCGCGCTCAGCCCCTCCACGGCAGCCCAGCAGTGAGACGCGCGCGCCGCCTGCTCTGCGCGGGATGGAGAGGACCGAGGTGCTAAAGCCACAAACCCTGGCAGATCTGATCCGCATGCTACGCCAGCTGTTCGCCGGCGACGAGGTCAATGTGGAGGAGGTGCAGGCGGTCATGGAAGCCTACGAGAGTGACCCCGCCGAGTGGGCACTGTACGCTAAATTCGACCAGTACAGGTGAGCGCGCTCTAGCCTACCCGCCCAGAATCTCTGGGCGCTGGCCTCCATGCCAAGCGGCGCAACTCTCCGAGTCGGAGGAGAGGAAAGAAGGATCGAGCATGAGGGGCACAGACGTGGGTGACTGGCCCCAGAGGAGCCCTGCGACCGCCGTGCCCACCCTCTCATCGCTCCCGAGCCTTGTCGGCACCCATCATTGCGGCGCCCCCTCGCCGGCCCGCAGCGAGGCTGGCGCTGCGCGCTTTGGGCTCCGCGGCCGCAGCGCGGGCAGAAGATGCATCCTACTGGCCTTGCTTGCCACTGGCCGGAAGCTGCGGGCGGGCGCCCCGAAGGGAGGCCACCGCGCGCGGCTGCGAAGTTTTCTGTTCTTTTCTCTCTCGCCTACTGCTCCTCTTCCAAACCGCCATTCCTCCCACTTCGGCTCCCGGCCTCGGGAGCAAGACCTTTGTCCCCGACGCAATCGCCTCCTTCCCGTGCGCGGCTCGGGCTTAGCTTGCCGCCGTGGGCCACCCGCCGACCCCTGGCACGGAGGTATGGGGGAGGCCCCTGCAGCCAGAACACCCAGACTTGGCCCCGCCGACCGCTCTGGTGAACCGACTGGACGAAAGGAGGGTACCCCCGTGAGAGAGCTGTAACTCCCATCGGGAGGAAAGGGAACAGTGGGGGACACAATTCCCCATTGCCAGTTCTCCATCACTTGGCCCTTTGGTCGCCCTCAATCAGGCACCTGCCCACAGCCATTTTGGGTTGTCATCCGACACTTCAATTTCTGCTGCCCCCTCTCCCAAACCAGTTGAACTGACCATCCCAATTGTGGATTTATCAAACCCATTATCAGGTTTCGCTAATTAAGTACACAACCGCCTTTCTTTCGGCCCTTAGTCTGCTTTCTGTTATCCTTAGTTCTGAGGATCTGGAATGTAAATCGAAGACCTCTTTTTCCCAGATAATGTTCAAGTGAGGTACCCTGCCTGGTAGGGTGGGACTTTTTGCAGCCCTGGCGTGGTGATTAAGTAAAAATGAATCTCTCTACCAATCCTCTGGGGCCAGAAGTAATATTTAACTATCCTGAAGGATGAAAGATTCTGATTTTCCGAAGAGTAACCAGAGCCTCAGTCTTTTTGGTTGCTTGCATTGAGGAAACGGGGTGGGGGGCGGTAATTGAAAGAGAAAGAAGAGTTAACTTTGTTTTCCTTGGGAACAGTTTCTGTTAGCCACTACGCCTTAACACACAGTGTGTTTGGTAGAGTTTTATAGGCAAGGACTGTTTCAACTGTTTTAGGATTTGAAATAGAAAAAGTGAAGCCTACTGAGTATCCCATTTTCCATTTGCAAGTGGCTTTAAGAAATTTCTTTGGTTGTATCAGTTCATGGTAAGGTTCTTCTGTAGCTATCAATAAAGCTACCTGAGAGTCTAGTTTTCGTTTAATTTTGCCTGTATTAAACAAGTTGCCATCCAGTTAATCTCAACTCATGGTGACCTCATGTGTGTCAGAGTAGAACTGTGCTCCATAGGGTTTTCATTGGCTTATTTTCAAAAGTAGATCACCAGGTAGCTCCAGGTAATTGAGTGCTTGCTATGGGACAGGACTCTTCCAAGCACTTTACATGTATTGACTAATTTACCTCACAACAACCCTCTGAGGTAGGTACCATTCTTATCCCTATTTTACAGGTGAGGAATGGTAAGTAATGAGATTGGATAATTTACTTAAGGTCATACGTCTATCAAGTATCAGCTCTAGGATTCAAACCTAGCAATATAGTTCCAGAATCCACACTCTAATCCACTACTAAACTTCCTTCAGACATATGTTACCATAATAATTTTCTTCTGACTTTATTACTCTGAAGGCAGTGGTGGTTCATTCAGTGATAGAATTCTCCCCTTCCTCGCAGGAGACCCAGATTTGATACCCTGCCAGTGTACCTCAAGTGCAGCCACCACTCTTCTGTCAGTGGAAGCTTGCTTATTGCTATGATGTTGAACAGGTTTTAGTGGAGTTTCCTGACTAAGACAAACCAGGAATAAAGTCCTGGTGATCGTCTTCCAAACATCAGCCAATGAAAACCCTGTTGATCACAATGGTCTGATCCCATTGTGCAGGGGGTCACCAGGAGTCAGACACCAACTGGACAGCAGCTAACAACAACAGATATATTATTGGCCGAGTGAAATCAGTTAACTAGGGTAAACTGTAACCTCCATCTTTTGAACATCTTAATCTTTCAAACAAGGGCATATTTAGGAACCTTGAATTAGTCTTAATTGACAAGCTCTAAGCCTTTTGATTTTTCTATTCCAAAGGTATTCGGAAGCACAGCTCATTGAAATGATAAATGTCCTGAGTGCGCAGTTAGGGGAGTAGGGAAGGAGACAAATGGGAGAGTAGAATTCAATTTGATAGTATTTTCTGTGTGTAATAGGTGCCCTAGAACCGTGAAGGATTCTCATCTCTAACCTTGGGAGGGCCGCTGTGGAAGAACTGAGACAGAGTATGTTCTAGTGTGGGCGAGATAGTTAACTTCTCAGGAAGAGCACCATAAAAGCAAGATGATGACACAAAGACTGGGGGAGGGAGAAGTAGGATTCTGGTGCAAGAACTGAGCTTACTGCGAAGTAAAGGCTGTGTGCACCGCTGGTTGCTAAATCATAAAGGGATACAAAGTAAGAAGACTGACGACTAAAAAGTACTGGCTAAGCAACTCCCTCAGAGACAATGCTGTGTCAGCACCTGGCGCAGAGCCTGGGGGTGGGAAGGGGAGGAAGGGACAAACAACACATAAGTAAACAGATGACCATGTCAACAAACACTCCAAAAAATGGAGTAAAATCCCTTTCCTTAAAAAGGACCGTCTAAATATATATCACTAATTATCAACGTTTGCAGATCAGATGGTGTCAGTAATACCTACTGGGCCAATAGAAACTTTAAAGTTTATGTTTCTGGTGATGTGGTTGTACTGGTTTGGTTTAGTTTTTTTGTTTGTTTGTTTAGTTTTTACCAAATACTGACTTCTTTTAATTGTAAAAGGTTTTAGACTCTTATTTACTTCCCTAACGTAGCCTCCTTTGTTCTGGTACTTCAGTAAACCCCCATCCTATTACATTCTGAGTGCTTTTGAATGTGGTTTGTGTCTGGGCTATAGAGAAACTAAGGAGAATTCTAGAATAGCTGTTTAATGAAACCTTGTTTCTCCAGTCTTGGTTTAGCTACAAGGAGAGAGGGGGATAAAACAAAAAACAATAGCAACATTCTTGCCTAGAACAGTAATATACTTTCAAACATGTCTCTGAGAAACTTTCTCTTTATTAGTTTGAGGCTGTCACACTTAGAATCATGGAACTTACTTTTTTCTTTTTCCTGTTATCTTTCTCATACCATTAATTAAAAGTGAGCAGCTACCTCAGGAAATGAAGTCATTCAAACTACAGAAATGTCCGAAATGAACTGTTAAAAAAAATTGTTTTCATTTGTGCTGGATTTCTAATTAGAAAACCACATTCAAAATTGTTTAGAGGTAGAAACATTAACATTTGTTGGTAAATGATACTTTGTGACACATTTATTTTTCCCCAGTGCTTATTTCATCATCTAAATTCAAATTTGTGAATACCTTCTTTTTAGATATACCCGAAATCTCGTGGATGAAGGAAATGGAAAATTTAATTTGATGATACTGTGTTGGGGTGAAGGACATGGCAGGTAATACAACTATTCAGTATCTATTCCAGCATGTGAGAAATACAATGCTAGGCTAGTTACAAGTCTTGTGAACACTAGCAAATCTCATTTTATAAGTATTTGTTCACAATGTCCCCTAATCCCAGCAAAAATTCTCATAGAAAGTAGCACAGGGCGTTTATCAAAACTAATTCCAAAAAATGAAGAGTAAATCAAAGGAGGTAAGTAACCAGTTTAACTTAATCTCTCTGTCTTCTATGGAGTTAAACTTTCCATGGAATTATGCTAAAACTTGACCTTTGTGTGCTCTGAGGTGTGTGTAAACAATCATGGGACCAAAGACCAAAGCATCTAGGTGCTGGAGCTAGAAGAACAATTCACAAATTCAGAAAATTTCTTTCTACTTGAAGTTATTACTATTTTTTTCCTTTATCTAGAGGGTAAGGCAACTTAAACTAATAATGATCCTTTGAAACTTGGTTCCTGAACTATTTTTTAGTTTATACTTTGGTCAGACTTATTACCACCTGAGTGTTGTTATCTCCTTAATTAGATCCTTCTCAGTCTTTTGAGAATGTTAAAACCAATAACTCAGGCCCATGTTTGATGGAAAAAAGAAAACATGAATTCACAAGGCTTCAGAAAGTTGAGTGCCAGCTCCATCCTCTCTATAGAGTACATTTATTTACATATATGGAATAGAGTTGTTTTCATTCATTCTCTCAATATTTTCTGAAAGCAGATTATATGTTAGGAATAGGACTAGGCTGTAAGGATTTAGGAAATAAGTTCTTATGGTACATATATTCAGCACAGGCAAATTCAGCATAGGCAAAAAATACCAGAAATTATACAGGTTTATACATTTTAATCAACCCTAATGAGTAATACTTTCTTGCTACCTGATATACTTAAATACTGTTGTTGTGGTTGTTAGTTGCCATCAAGTAAATTATGACTTAGGCAACCCCACATGCAGAGTAGAAATGCTCCATAGGGTTTTCAAGGCTGTGACCTTTCAGAAGCAGATTAGTTCACCAGGCTATCTCCCAAGGCATCTCTGGGTGGGTTCATACTGCCAACCTGTCTGCACCACCCAGGGACTCCTACTTAAATACTATTTTCTCTAAAGATTATCTGAATAAATCTTTTATTTCCCCAAATCCAATTTACTTTCTTTCTCCTACCAATATTGAGAGAGAATCACAGGTAGGATGTGCTATAAAGCTACAAAATATTAACATTCTATACACTTTAATTTTAGATCTTAACATACATATACACAGTCTTTTTTCACCAAAGGAAGGAAAAAAGAGAAAAAGCCTGGGGGGAACAACTATTAAGTGTTTTTCTCAGTGTGGCAGTTATTATAGATGATGATCTTTATCCTTTCCAAAATTTTTCAAATGTACTTTTAAAATCAAGTTCTAACGCAGCGTAAATGACTTATTAAAATATATATCTTAGGGAAATACTAAAGGTTTTTTTTTTTTTTTTAAATCAAAGCAGTGTTATAACAAGGTTAAAAAAAAAAGTCTATCTTTAGAAGGGGTATGCATTAAAACTGGAACTCTTTAATTCATTGATATGGATGGCATGTTATTTTTACTACTTTGCCCTCAACAGTGTTGACTGTAAATTGATGACATCTTTAAAATCCAGCTCACTTGATTTTGGCTTGAGACATGTCTGATTGACAGTGGTGCAGCTGTAAGCTTTGGGGCATGTTATTGCAGGTCTGAATAATGGTCCATCTACTGAGTTCATTTGTCATTTTGTGCATATATAGCAGTATCCATGATCACACCGACTCCCACTGCTTTCTGAAGATGCTACAGGGAAATCTAAAGGAGACACTGTTTGCCTGGCCTGACAAAAAGTCCAATGAGATGATCAAGAAGTGTGAAAGAATCTTGAGGGAAAACCAGTGTGCCTACATCAATGGTAACATCCTATACCTTTTTCTAAGGGCAGGTGGAAATAACCTTGAGCTCCTTTCTGAAATGTTGGTTACTTATACATATGCAGTGGAACCTGGATCATGGAGTCATGATTTCAAATACTTTGAAAATGACGTAAAAGCAGTGGGTTTTCTTTCTGAAGGCTTTGCATCTGTATTGGAATCACAAAAACATATACATGCAGATTAGCGTCCACTGAAAAGTTTTTTACCTGCCAAGACTTGGAGCCTTGGTGGCGTAGTGGTTAAGAGCTTGGCTGCTAGCCAAAAGGTGGGCAGTTCGAATCCACCAGCAGCTTCTTGGAAACCCTAGGGGGCAGTTCTGCTCTGTCCTGTAGGGTCACTATGAGTCAGAATCGACTCAACAGCAACGGGTTATGGGGGCCAAGACTTAGGACAGTTAGTCAAATATGAATTGTAAGTAGAATCTTTTAACAGAAGAGTAAGGTTAAGTTTTGAATATTATCTTTGTGTTAGAAAATGTTTAAAAAAATGGTCTGGATGTGATTAAGAATGCTAGCTAGTCCTGTTTTGCTTTGTTTTGTTTTTTAAATGTATATAGCAGACTTAAAAGAGTATCATCAAGGGAAATTTTACAAAGCACACTATTTAGCAGTGATTTATAGATATCTTACCAAGAATTCAGTTTTTTCCCTAAATGTGATATAAGATAGTCAAATGCTTTTCAGGATAGGCAGTGGATAACTTCTGTATTCCTAAAGGGGGTAGTAACATTCCAAAAAACTCATTAGAGTCTATATGAGACAGATGTTTTTTATTCCCATTCACAGATGAGGATGCCCACATAGGTCATGTAGCTCTTAAGTGTCAGCCAGCATCTAAACCCAAGCAATTTGATTCCAGAATTAATACTCTTAAGCAGGATGCTACCTGCTTATATGAAATAAAGGATTATAGAGATTTTTCAGGCAAAGGAGCTGTGTTTTCTGGGTTTTTTTTGTTTGTTTTTCACAAATCTTAAGGTACAATATGGGCATTCATACTTGGCCTGAATGTGTTAGATCATTAGGAATGCAAGTCACTTACGAAGGTCATATAGGAAATGTTTTCCCTCATTCACCTAGCACCAAAGTGTGAGTTTCTTAAGCTCATTTACTCAAATATTCGAAGGCTGCTATGAATAAGGCCCCCTGATTCCCCAGAAGAGCTTGTTGCCGGTACCACTCACAGTGAAGCCAAACGCTTTCATAATAATTACCTTCAGCTAGAGTCACTGAGCTTCCTTGTGAAACTTGATTAGATCCTAAAGAATAGATAAGCTTTATCAAGGGTCTGCAATTCAAAAGTCTATAGGAGCCAGTCAGGTAAGGTAAGGGGTGGTGCAGGCCAGGGATAAGGCTATGGTGAGGACTGTGATAAAACTGGAATGCAGGCCACATGATGTAAGGGGCAGCAGTGACCACTCAGCTCCAGTGAGATAGTACTGATTTCTTTTTCCAGAGAAGTTGGAACATCCAAGTTCTATGTGAAATTGTGCCAATCTGTAAAATATTGGGTGAGATAAACTAAATATGTCTGTAGACTAATTATATAGATAACTCAAAACCAGAAAAACCAGTTGCCATGGAGTCAACACCAATTCATGGCAACCCCATGTGTATCAGAGTAGGACTGTGTTCCACAGGGTTTTCAGTGGCTGATTTTTACAAGTAGATTGGCAGGCCTTTCTTCGTAGGTGCCTCTGGGTGGACTCTAAGCTCCAGCCTTTTAGTTAGCAGCCCAGCATAGTAATGTACCACTCAGGGACACAAATAATTCAAAGGCCACATATTCAACCTTTGATTTTTACAGATGCCAGGAGTACGGGGTGGAGATGGATAGTGATGGGGGAAGGATGTTTCAAGTACAGAGGGAAGCATGAATGAAGGCACAGTAGTTGCAAAGAATGAAAACTATTCAGGAATGTTCTAGCTAGAGGGAAGAAGGAATGGGCTTGGACTGGGAAGTGTTGCTGTTAGCTACCTTTGAATCTGCCCCTGACTCTTGGCGACCCCATGTATAGCAAGCTCAGACAACGGTGATCCATAGGGCTTTCACTGGCTAATTTTTCAGAAGTAGGTTTCCAGTCCTTTCTTCCTAGCTCATCTTAGTTCTGCTGAAACCTGTTCAGCATCATAGCAACACACAAGCCTCCACTGACAGATGGGTGGTGGCTGTGTATGAAGTGCACTGGCTGGGAATCAAACCCCAATCTCCTGCACGGAAGGTGAGAGTTCCACCACTGGACAAGGGAATAGTAGAAGTGGGATCAGGGCCTGGTCCTCCAAGACAACTTAAAGTAAGAGCTTTCTTTGGTCAGCAGAGTTTTAACTGGGAATGCCTTTGTTCAGTTTGGTAGCAGTGTGCAGCATAGGGTGGAAGTGAGGGGAGAATACAGGCAAGGAGACCAACTTGCCTATTGTAATGAGCAAGCAGTGGACAGGACCTGAACCAAACTGGCATCCATAAGTATCACCAAGAAAGATCCAATATTACTGTGGCAGAGGGTAGACTATAGGCATGAAGAGAAAGGAGGCAAGACCCAAAAAAAAAAAAACAAAACTAGGATGAATAACAGTAGGGCTCATACACAAGCCTGGGGGACTTCTCTAAAGTATGATAACTTATTTTTACAGGCTTCCTATCGCCTACCCGCAGAACAAAATCCTGTCTGGCAGTATTCTGGCAGCTAGGTGGTGAAGAAAGTGGGGATCTTACCATTCAATATGTAAATTTTTACTTAATTCACCTGTTTTCATTACTCTCTAATGGTGCCTGGTGTTCGCCATCCCCACCGATGGCTTATGATTTCATGTTCTCTTCTCTGCAAAGTAGGTAGATACTTACTTTAAAGCATTCAAATTTTTACTACTATTTTCTCTTCTCCCATTTTCTTTGTGTTTGTATTTTTATGGCTTTTTAAGTCTTTTATTGTCATTTCAGGCAGTTTTCAGGAAGGAGCAGGGGCTAATACATGCACGTCAATTACCACCTTTAACTGGAAGTTTAATTCTAATTGATTTCTGTTACTTCCATGTGCATCAAAACTGATTCATGCTATTAAGTGATTAACAAAATTTTTGCCTTCAGATATTATCTGAGCTGCTACTTCTGTTCTTCCTTCTTGGATACTGTTTAGATTCCATTGGCTTACATCGGGTAGAGAATATCAGCCACACGGAACCTGCTGTGAGCCTTCACCTGTACAGTCCACCTTTTGATACATGCCATGCCTTTGATCAAAGAACAGGACATAAAAACAAAGTCACCATGACATTTCATAGCAAATTTGGAATCAGGACTCCATTTGTAAGTATAATTTCCCTCTCCTAGGTTGAAATGCTTTGCTAGGTATGAGTTGACAACATTACACCATATGCATTGCTTTTCTGTTCTATATATTATTTGAATGTTTTAAGTATTCTTGAATTGAAGAATGAGATTAACCCTGAATCTGGGGGAAAGAGCCATATCTTAATTCTTTTCTTTAATTTGGGTGACATTTTCAATTTATAAATAAAGATTAAATTAGATGCAAATAATTATTTTTTGAAAAACTTCAAAATATATCTCCATTCCTAAAGAAAATGTTTTATCTTCATTTATTAGGGAAATATGAGCTCCAATAAAGTATTATTGAATATAACAGTTAGTGCTATGACTTAACATTCATAGGTCTAATTTGCTGGGACAACACAAATAACTTGCACAGTTAACCTTTGCAAAGTTTTGACCCTATTCTCATGACGTAACTAAAGAAACTTGCCTGTTTCAATTGCCAAGTTTCCTTTTTCTTTGAGTAGTGATGCTATTTAGACCACAAATTAACAATAGACTATAACGACATGTTCCTCTTTGAGGAATGAGAGTTTGCACCTAAAAATATTAAGACAATCAACACTAATATGCTGTGGCAATCTTCTACCTCTGGTGAAATAAATTGGCCATTTAGGGGAATGGTCTTTAATTAGGAATTGCAATGTTCAGAAATAGACAATGCATGAAATCAGAGACTAGAAACCATCCCTCATGAATCTTATGAAAGGATAGCCTTTGAGAGCAGCGAGGACAGAATTTTCTGAAGTTATTGCTCTGCTTTATCTTCTTCATTCCAGTCCCCAACAGAGATTCTTATCATAGGAACAAAATAACTAGGCTCCATTGCCATAGCTGAGTGCATACGTGGCGAGAAAAGCAGGACAACTCGTGTAGCAGACCTTTACAGTCCTTGTGTGAACATTCTTAACACAGTTTTCTTTTTTCTTTTCTTAAAGACAACTTCAGGTTCACTGGAGAACAACTAAGGAGCACCAGACGCTGTGAGGTTTTACTTTAAGGTCCGCTAATAGTTTTGCCTTGAACAGGAAGGTCTCCTCTCATTTGCTGTCCAGTAATACACTTAAATAAGCCAATACTTAGATCTACTGTAGGGCAGATGCTAATTAGAAGGCAGTAAGTATGCAAATAGTCCTGAGCTACTGCAGAAGAAAAATCCCATTAAAGAAAAAAGTCTTTGTGATTTTAAAGACCAAAATCAACTATTCTCCTGACTCTATCCTCTAATTCCATTGGAACCATATTGGAATGTCAGTGAGGGTTTTTATAGGTTTTGGAAACTCTTTGGTCTCTGAACTGTAATTAGCAATAACTAAAAACAAGAAACTATGGACATCAAATAGCCTGCCTTGCTACCTGGAGGACTAAATGTAGGTGTCTTTAATATACTTTGTATGTTCCTAATATTTGAAGAGAATATTTTGAATCTGTGGATTTTATTTTTTCAGTCTCATTTTACAAATTCCTTTTCTGTGGATAATAGATTGTTGTGGACAGACAAGCTTAAGGCATTTTGCCATTTGGTAATGAAAATGTATAGGGGATTTAGGAAAGTACAATTGTCTAAACACAACAAACCAAAATAAACTCATGTCTAATGTATCCAGTGGTCACAGTCAAAGACTTTGTACTGGTACCAAAATTGCCAAATAATTTTAATAAAACTGGATTTGAACATAATTTGACTTGTCTTTCTGATTAACATGATAAGAATTCATATAAATAAAATTTGCTTAGATTTAGGTATACTTCCAAAAGCACTTCTGGAAAAGCTTTTATGATATAAGAATGTGAGAGGGCCAAAAAAATGCTTTTAAAGGCAATTTACCTTTTTTGGGTTTTAGTTGCGTTCACTAATTAGGCCACAGATTGCAACCTGAGGGACTCTAGTCCTACTGTGGCCCATAGACATAATCAGGTTAGCCTGCAGTGTGTGTGTGTGTGTGTGTGTGTGTGTGTGTGTGTGTGTGTGTGTGTGTGTTTAAATGTGAATTGGCTTCCAACATTTAAAAACTGAAGATGTCATAGAAAATGATCTGTTTCTCTTGTTTGTTTATTATCTGCAAAGCCATATAAGCATATGAGTTTGCAGCCCTGTTTTAGGTGATTTTCCTAGCAATATCTCATCATCTTGAAGTTTACTATCTCTGGAAACTTAATTTGAAAGTAAAGTCCCTTGAAGATAGTTTCTATACAGGTCATTGATTGTGTTGCTTACACCATCTCATAGTAATCTTTGCATCTTTACGTCTTCACTTTCTCTCATACTCGAGAGGGATATTAACATTTATTGAGGGCTGAACTACATATTAGACATTGTTGTAAGTTTGGATGTACTAACAAACTTAATTCTGAAAAACCACCTTATGAATTAGGTACTGTATTAGTTTTCTGTTGCTGCTGTAACAAGTTACCATGAACTTAGTGGCTTAAAACAACACAAATTTTTTACCGCATAGTTCTGTAGGTCAGAAGTCTGACATGGGTCTCACAGGGCAAAAATCAAGGTGTTGGCAGGGCTGCATTCCTTTCTGTAGGCTCTGGGTAGGTAGGAGCCTTTTCCTTGATTTTTTCTCCCCCCAGCTTCTAGAGACTACCAGCATTCCTTGGCTTGGGGCCCCATTCTCAATCTTCAGTGCTATCAGTGGCCTTCAAGTCCTTCTCATATCTTATTACTCTGATCTACTCATGTGATTAGATAATCTCTCCATCTCAAAGTTGTATCCTTACCATCTGTAAAATCCCTTGTGCCATGTAAGTTAACATATATTCACAGGTTCTAGTGATTAAGACGTGGATGTCTTTGTGGGGGGAGCATTCTGCCTTGTGGCCCTCAGTGACTCATATCCATCACACATGCAAAATAAATTCATCCCAAGGTTCCCAAAGTCTTATACCATTATAGTATCAACATCCAAAACAGCCCAAAAATCTTATCTAAACTCCAAATCTCATTATCTAAATTAGGTATGGATGAGGTTCTAATCCATCCTGGGACACAATTCCTCTCTGTCTGTAGACCTATGAAACTAAAGAAACAAGGTATCTGCTCCCAAAACACCATGATGGGACAGGCATAGGGTAACAGTTATAGAAGTTCCTGTTCAAAAGGGCAGAAAAAGGAATGGAAAGGGAGTCAAGTCTTAAGCAATTTCAAAATCCTACAGGGCAAATTCCATTTGGTTTCAAGGCCTTGCAATAATTCTCTGTAGTTTGAAGCTCCACCCCCTGAGCAATCCTTCTTTTTCATGAAAGGTAGCATGCATTTGCAGCTGAATAATTTTGTCAGCCTGTTTCCTGCCGGTAGAATGTTGGAGGTCTGGCTGCCTTTCATTTCATCTGCTCTGTTCTTTTTAATCAAAGCTGGCAGTGTTTCTGCTGATACGAAGTTCCCAAGAACCTTACTGGTTTCCCATGTATATCACCAGGATTCTCTCCATCAGAAAAGAGGTTTGTCCACAGATTTTTCCTAGATGATCTCATCTCTATTTTTGGTTTTTGCTAAGATGGCTGAGAGACAACATTCTTAATTAACCCTTTAGTGAGCCAGTTATTTTCTGCTTTGAATTTTTTGTTGATACTATGTGTTTTCATTAATGGAAGTATGCTGAATCACTGAGTGTCTGAATTTTTGGTAGGTAGTGTGGTTTCTTTTTTTTCTTGCCCTCTCCCATAAGCCTACCCTAAGTGTTTAGTGTACATATGAAGTACCATTAATTATACCTGAGAGTCCCCACCAGGGTCTATTTGTACATATGTGTAACAAAAATTTTCAAAATTTATTTTTCTTCCCAAAAATTCAGATACCTTACACAATACCCTGTAAAACAGTTTGCGGCACATGCCCATTTCTCCTATTTCAAACAGTCATGAAGGTCCTTCCTTGCCTTGTGGCAGCACACACTGTCAGTGGTACATTAACTTCCTAGTAATCTCCAGAGGCTGAAAAAGTTCATGGTCGCTATATGTACCACTTAGCTCGAAAAGGTTAACCCTTCCTAGATACTCTCTGGTTTGACTAAGGGGAGCTGTGACTCACACCTTAATCTCTTCTAAGGAGCCTTTACTCTGACCTTTTGATCTTTCTGAGATGCAAAAGGTTGTAGGGTTTTCCTGACAGTGAATTTTAGCCTCTGTTACAATCTAAGAATTTTGAATCATCAAGGCCTGGTTCCTTTTTGTTTAATAGTCCTTCCCTCAATTTATCTCTCTCCTCTCACGTATCACCATAAGCAACAAGAAGAAACCAGGCTGCACCTTAACAACGTGCTTGGAAATCTCAGCTAAATGTCTGATTTCAATCTTTACAAGTTCTTCTTTCCACATAACTTCAGGATCGATTCCATTATGTTTTCTGCCATTACATTACAAGATGCCCTTTCTTCCAGTTTTGAATAATTTGTTCCTCCTTTCCTTCTGAGCCCTCAATAGAAATACCTTTAATATCCGTATTTCTACTAACATTCTGTTGACAAAATTTAGCTACTCTCCAAGGCAATCTATTTTTTTCTCTACTGTGCTCCTAGCTCCGTTCCTAGTCCTCACTAGCAGTCGTTAACATCCATATTTCTAATAAGTCTGTTCAAAACAACCTAGACTTTTTCCATCATGCTCCTCAAAATTCTTCGTGCCTCTGCCCACTGCACAATTCCGGAGCCACTTCTACATTTTCAGGTACTTGTAACAACAGCACTCCACTTCGAGGTACCAGATTCTGTATTCGTTTTCTATTACTGTTGTAACCAAATTACCACAGACTTAGTGACTTAAAACAACACAAATTTGCTACCTTATAATTCTGTAGGTTAGAAGTCCCACATGGATCTCACTGGGCTAAAATCCAGGTGTCAGTAGACTGCATTGCTTTCTGAAGGCTCGAGAGGAAAATCTGTTTCCCTGCCTTTTCCAGCTTATAGAGGCTACCCACATTCCTTGGCTCATGGCTCCCTTCCTCTATCTTCAAAGCCAGCGACATCTCATCACTCTGACCCTTCTTCCATGGTCACATCTTTCTGTGACCACAATGTGGAAAGATTCTTTACTTTTAAGGACATCTTTGGGGAGCCATTATTCTGTCTACCACAGGCAGACAAATGTTGACCATAAGGAGGTGTGTTTATGGAGATACATAGAGGACAAAACCAGTGCCTTGCCATCTCTGTTACCATCATCCTAAATAAGAGAAGCTAACATTTATGGTGACAGGGTCTCTGCCAAGTTCTTTGCAGGCATCACTTCACTGAATCCTCACCGAAATTCTAGGTGGCAGCAACTATTATGATCCCACATCCCTTCCCCCCACGAGATAACAACTGCTGTCAGTTTGGTATGTACATGTGCATGTGTGTACACATAACACGTATACACACACACATATACATATACATGGAGTCCCTGGGTGGTGCAAATGGTTAAGCATTTGGCTACTAGCGAAAGGTTGGAGGGTCAACCCACTCAGGGGCACCTTGGAAGACAGGCCTGGCAATCTGCTTCTGAAAGGTAACAGCCTTGAAAACCCTATGGAACGTTCTACTCTGCACACATGGGGTCGCCATGAGTTGGAACCAACTCAGCGGCAACTAACAACGACAACAACGTATGTACACGTATCATATTTATATATACAATGTGCCCTATAGAAATACATAGTTTTGTTTGGGTGAGGTTTTTTTTTCTTTTTTTTTTTTTTTTTCTTTTTTCTTTTCATAAATAGTCTGCACATTTTGCCCTACAGCTTACTTTTTCCCCACTTAACCATAGGGGATATTTGAAATGCCCTTGCTCTGTTTTTGTCTTGATTTATTCTAATTAGACTTTAATAGAAGTACACTGATGAGCCAGTTTAAAAGGGTCCCTGTTCTTCAGGAAAACCTGCTCAACCATCAGTGCCTTAGTGTCCAGAAAACCCTTCTTTGTGTCTGCAGTTAGCAGCTCTAGTTGGAAAGATTGTCCACTAAGTCTCTGGCACAATAAAAGCAAACAAAACAATGTCATATAACCAGATGGGGCTGCACTAGGCATTGGGTTTCACTTGTTCTGTTTCATCATGCCTGTCTCTCAGGATCATAAGCTATTGTCACTACTCCCAAGGGTAAATGAAAATGTGATAGTAGGAGGGTATTTCTTGCTGAGACAAACTTCTATTACTGGGGTAAAACAAGATTCAACTACATGCCAGTCCACATGCATGAGCTTTATATATGGTTTTATAATCTTCATACAACACTAGGGATTCTTTACATATGATATTTATATTTAATTATCAAGCAACCTATGAAGAAGGTTCTATTATTATTCCTTTAAAAAGGAAGATGCTGAGGCTCAGCATAGTTAAGAAACTTGCCAAAAGTTATCCAACCAAGGTATTATAGAGCTAAGAGTCAGGATGATCTGGAATGAGGATTTTATCCCAAGCAACTTTCCTCTAAAATTCAATCTCTTTGCACTTGAGTCTTTCTGCATAAGAGAAGCCTGCACCACTTCAAAATTTTGTGACTCTTATTATATTAAAAATACATAAGTATGGTATATTTTAAATGTTTAATAAATAATACTCCCAACCCACACAAATTAGGTAATGCTCTATATACTCTGTACTCTATGTGCAGGAATGGCAAAATCTAAATTTGAGGATCCTGTGAATGTGCAGTCCTGCCCAAATGGTTGCCCTGGCCACCCTTGCTGTCCTGGCCGCCCAGCCTCCCTGTGCATCCCTGCTTTCCACTGCCCATGACGAACAGATGTGTTGCTTCTTCAGGAGCTCAACATTCCCTTGGGTCATAAGGTGTCTGTGCGCGTGGCAAGGCAGTGATGGCATCTAGGGCTCAATGGACTTTGTAGAATGGAAAGAGAACATTGAGGACTAGAATCATACTGGTTGCTGAAGGATGGATGGGATGTAAAAGAAAGAAGCGGATGAAGATCTTACGTTAGAAGAGGAATGAGTTCCTTGCACAGGAGACAGTGAAAGGCTGAGGAGGAGCTGGGCTCCCACACCATTGCAGAACTCAGTATCCCCTATTTCCCCTATGATAGAGATTTTGTGTTGCTGTTTCTTCTGCCTGGAATGCCCTTTCCCTAGCTCTTTTTGTGGCTGGTGTGTTCGTGCCCTTCAGATTTCAAAACACATGCCATCTACCCAGGGCTTTCCAGTGAACCCAATCTAAAGTAAAACCTCCAGGCACTCTCTAATTTTACTGAAGCACTTAGCACCAGGGGTGGATTAACCAGTAAGCAAGGTATGCAGGGGCTTAATTGTGCTTACTTAGTAATCTGTACTGCACAATTTCACATGGGTTTCACATTACAATATCACAGCAAAGATGCAGTGAAAAACAGGTGAAATTGTGCACTACAGATTACTACGTAAGCACAAGTAAATTGCTTATTGTGTACTTTGTTTATCACTATCTGAAAAGTGTTTGGTTTTTTTGTTTGTTTGTTTTCAATCCTTTATTTTCTAAATCCTACTTGTACAATGAGTCCCATGAGGGTCCATGACCACCACCGGTTGCCAGAGGCACCTCTGGGTGGAAGCAAATCACCAACCTTTCAGGTAGCAGCTGAGCATGTTAACCTTTTGAACCACCCAAGGACTCTCCACCATGAGGGTAGAGACATTGTTTGTTTCATTTACTGCTGTATCCTGAGCACTTAAACCATGCCTGACACATAGTACGTATTCAATAAACATGTATGGAATGGATGGAAAAAAATTCAATTTCCTTAGTAGTAATTTTGTATTAATGTACCCTGATCCTGTGGTCTTTTCTGTGTCACCAGATCAGGTGTACCATGTTATCTTTATGAAGTATGGAAATTCTAAGGACCATTTTCTTAAGCTACAGGCTTCTTTCGTAAGGCTTATTGCAGAAGCTTATCTTTTATTGTGGGTTCATTAATCATGTGCTTAGATAAGCTAGTTGATGAATGAATATGTTTCATAAGGGGGACAGCATCGATTATCCTATTTAACAATCCTATTCTTAGCCCTTTTTTTGTTGTTGTTCATGGATTGCTTTGAAAATCTTTGAATGCTAAAGAACTTCTCTCCAGAAAAGGTAAGCACGTGACAAATTTGCATACAATTTCAGAAAAGATTCATGGCCCCTGTACAGCACCCTAGGGCCCAGAGTAAATATCTCTGCCATATATGAACCAAGGCTTGTGAGAAACGGTGGCTATTTCACTTTATTTTTTGAGATTAAGAGGGCATTAGCATGTTGGACAACTAGTTAAACTTTCAGAGTTTACAATGGATTTCTAGGAAACATCTGAGGTATGAGCTGCCTTGTCAGAGGCACGTCCACACATTTCACAAGACCTGTCCTCTCTAAAGTCATGAAAAACATTTCAGACTTTCACAACTTTATTTATCTAGTTGGTAGATGTTTTCTTTAAAAAGTATAGGTGGGGAAAAAAGTGTGTGTGAAAAGAAGTGTGTATTTGCACATGCACGTTGGAATAGGTTAAAACACATGGATCACAGAAAATGCAAAATGTATTGAAAGCATATGGTAAAAAGTCCCCCTCCCATTCCTGTCCCCAGGCACTCAGTTTTGCTCTCCAAAGGTAACCAATATTTACCATTTTATTGTGTTTCTTCACCCCACCCCCATTTTTTATATACAAGGTAGCATTCTATAGTCAGTAGTGTACATTTGTAGGATGATCTTTCTATACCAGAATTCTTTTGTGCTGACAGCTACATAATATTGCATTGTATGAATGTACCATAGTCTATTTAACTAGTCCTCTACTGATGGAATTCTAGGTTATTTCCAAGCATTTATGATTACAAATAATTCTGCACTAAGTCACCTTGTCCATAATGTCAGTTCACACATATCACTTGATATATTTCTTCATTACTAAACAAACAAACAAGATAACTCAGCCCCAGGAAAAGAGGTAACAATGGAGGGCCATGGAGGTGGTCCCTGGCTGAAAATTCCTCCTTTCCTGTCACCTGATATCCTCCCTCTTCAGTTCAGCTACTTCTACTCTGTTCACTGGCCAACTGCATTCATGAGCCTCCAACAGTCTGTCAAAAGTTTACTCACAGAGAGATTATATATTGCAACAAGAAAGCCCAAGGAAAGTCCACCTGTGAGTAAATTCTAATAATCTAGTCATGGTCAATTTAGAATTCCATCCCAATCTCAATGGGAGAGTTGATGCATTCCTGACCTTTGCTTGTGCTTTTTTATCACTGAGGTTTTTCATGTGGTTGAAGATGTGAGAGCTTTATGTGCTGTAGGAAAACATGCTTCACATGTTGCTTAATGAGAAACATTTTGTTTTTCAAGTAATTCACAAACAGACATAAAGAGACTGAGAGACAGAGATCTACTGAATATGATTTAAGCCACAGTCAGTAGTCTGAGGCGCATTCTTACACCGACTCAAGGAAATGGCCAACTGGTTTAAATATCTATAACCATATACTGGGGCCCTACAGGAGCAGTGGTTAAGCATTTGGCTGCTACCAAACGGTGGGCAGTTTGAATCCACCAGGTGCTCCTTGGAAACCCTGTGGGGCAGTTGTACTCTGTCCTATAGGGTCACTATGAGTCGGAATCGACTCGACGGCAATGGGTAAGGTATAACCATACATTATAATGATATGTAATATTTACCTAAAAGCACCACTAGAATAGTTGCTTGCACATGATGGGTGGAAATACTATAGAACTAGGAAGTAATCTAATGCAACTGAAGACTGGTCAGCTTTTGATGCCGAGAGCCTCCCTAGGCATGTCATAACATGAAGAAAAACTTTAATTGCAACAGTAGATCACTTTGATACATCTTTTTAGTGAAAGCTGTATGATTACAATTAGTTTTTAATAAGATTCATCTGACTGATAAATATAAAATAATGACACTCATGGAATCATGAAGATGAAAAGGACTTGAGTGATCATGACAAATAAGTATTTTAAGAGATGAAGAAACTGAGGCAAGTGAGGTTAAACAATACATCTGAGCAATGTTGTACTGGCGTAGGCTCGTAAAGGCCAATGGGAGCTGATGGTTAATTTTCAAGAATTTTATAAGCCAATTGGTAGTGGAAGTATTTTATGCTAGTGGAAGTATTTTATCATGAAAATCAGTAAATGCTACAAATTAGAGCTTTTTTTTCTCCTCTAGAGAGCCTGTTGTCAAATATTTGCCAGCATATCATTGTATCGAAGATTATTCAACCAATTCAAAGTAAAGACAAGATTTGCCTGGACTATTTAAACATACATTTTTTTATCCTTTCATTTTTATTGGACTTCTAGATTTTAAAAGCACTTTTGCATATATGGGTACATTATTGTTACTTCAGAGAAATCCTTTAAGGTAAGATGGGGATATTATTTATCCCTGCCCATTTCAAAGACGAGGACATTTAGGCACACGTAGATGAAATGTTTCGGCCAAAGGCACACAGCTAGGTAATGGAAAAACCAAAATAGACGTAGGTTCTGCCCAGTGCACATTGAACCTTTTGCAAAAGAGAAAAGCTATTAAGCAGGGACAGAAAGTCAACAATGTGGTCAAAGCAATGGTGACATTCCTGTTCAAAATCTGTCAACTGGCTCCTGATCTCATAGTTAAAAAAAAAAAAAAAAAAATACACAGGAGGTACTGAGGCTGGATCAGACATTGAAGAGTCTTATTTTTCCTGAGTAGATTCAGTTAATTATTATGACATATCAAAGGCTAGGATTGGGCTGTGTTTTACTCCTATTTATTTCACAGGGCACAGATTATAAACTTTGAGACTGTGTTCATAGTTATACCCTATGGCACCATACTAGTAGTCCAGATTGTTTCAATTAAAGCCCACTCAGTAGCCAAGTGACCGTGTGACCCAAACTGACTTGAACAAAGCAAGCTTGTGTAACTGTCAAGCCCAGGCAATAAGTCAGGCAAGGGTAGATTCAAGGGTTCAAACAATTTATTAGGACTCTATCTTTCTTTCCACATTTCTTAGCTCCAAAGCCTACCCTTGTGGTATTAAGATGGCTCCCAACACCTCTAGGCTTATGACGCAGCCCTCAGTTTCAATTTTGGCAATACAAGGGATTATTTCTTCATAGTCTTTCCATAGGAGTTAAGAAATTTAGCTGTTTGGGCTCTGACTGAGTCACATGCCCATCCCTGACCCAATCACGATGACCTGGCCTAAGTACATGTACATGTTCATCTCTGGAGTCAGGGGTGGAACCACTCCACTCAACTAAACAGATTGGGTAGGAAGTAGGGGAGAGGTCACCAGGGAAAATAAAAATTCTGTTATGAGAAGAAAGGGGGAAGAGGGGACCAGATATTGAAGACACAAAATCAACAGATTTCCACTACATAGGAGCTCAATAGCTATTTCTTGATTAATTGAATAAATGAACGAAGATCATAGCAACTAAATCACCATTACCTTTTTACCCCTGATAACACCAATTTAAAAAATGCAAGCCTAGTTGTTCTTCCTTCTCTTCTTTAACTGGTGAAAATTACAAGACACCTCATCACCCCAAGTACTTTACAGATAGTCTCATGGGTGTACCCCAAGAAAAGCTCCAATATCTAAACATCCTTCATCAACCCTGACTGATATTACAGCTCTGTGTAATAGAAGTCAAGTGGGATTTTTTCCGATGTCCTGGAATCCAGCTAAGGCCTAAGGCTGAAATTAGAAGGTGTCAAATACCCTCATATTCAAAAGAGAACAATAAAAGTCACTAAGAGGTTGGAGTCAGGGACTTCTCTTCCGTTTGCTCTCCTGGCAGTAGCCCCCACCCCATCAACCCTCCCCAGTCTATATACGATAAGGCTGAGGAGCTGGAGTCTTTGTATTGTCATTGTGAGTTACTCAAATCCCTTTCCTATAGTTCTCTTACAGAGGCATATTGGTGGTTCAGTGGTAGAGTTCTCATCTTCCATGCATGAGGCCAGGTTTGAATCCTGGTCAATGCACCTCATGAGCAACTGCCACTCATCTGTCAGTGGTAGCTTGCATGTTGCTATGATGCTAAACTGAACAGATTTCAGCGGAGCTTCCTGACTAATCTGGCTTGAAAATCAAGCCAGATTACGAAGAGTACGTGAAACAAGGAATATCCTTGCTGATGTCAGATGGACCCTGGCTGAAAGCAGAGAATACCAGAAAGATGTTTACCTGTGTTTTATCAACTATGCAAAGGCATTTGACTGTGTAGATCATAACAAATTATGGATAACATTGTGAAGAATGAGAATTCCAGAACAATAATTGTGCTCATGAGAAACCTGTACTTAGACCAAGAGGCAGTCGTTTGAACAGAACAAGCGGATATTGAGTGGTTTAAAGTCAGGAAAGGTGTAGGTCAGGGTTGTATCTTTTCACCATACTTATTCAATCTGTATGCTGAGCAAATAATACAAGAAGCTGGACTATATGAAGAAGAATGGGGCATCAGGATTGGAGGAAGATTCATTAACATATGCAGATGACACAACCTTGCTTGGTGAAAGTGAAGAGGACTTGAAGCAATTACTGATGAAGATCAAAGACCACAGCCTTCAGTACGTCAACATAAGGAAACAAAAATCCTCACAACTGGACCAATAAGCAACATCATGATAAATGGAAAAAAGATTGAAGTTGTAAAGGATTTCATTTTACTTGGATCCACAATCAACGCCCATGGAAGCAGCAGTCAAGAAATCAAAAGACACATTGCATTGGGCAAATCTGCTGCAAAAGATCCCTTTAAAGTGTTAAAAATCAAAGATGTCACCTTGAGGACTAAGGTGTGCCTGACCCAAGCCATAGTGTTTTCAATCGCTTCATATGCATGTGAAAGATGGACAATGAATAAGGAAGACTGAAGAAGAGTTGATGCCTTTGAATTATGGTGTTGGCGAAGAATACTGAATATATCATGGGCTGCCAGAAGAACGAGCAAATCTGTCTTGGAAGAAGTACAGCCAGAATGCTCATTAGAAGTGAGGATGGCAAGACTTGGTCTCACATACTTTGGACATGTTATCAGGAACAACCAGTCCCTGGAGGAGGACATCATGCTTGGTAAAGTAGAAGGTCAGTGAAAAAGAGGAAGACCTTCAATGAGATGGATTGACACAGTGGCTGCAACAATGGGCTCAAGGATTGTGAGGATGGCACAGGACCAAGCAGTGTTTTATTCGGTTGTACCTAGGGTCAGTATTAGTAGGAACTGACTCGATGGCACCTAACAACAACAACAATCCAGACTAAGACAGACTAGTAAGAAAGGCCTGGTGATCTATATCTGAAAATCAGCCAGTGAAAACCCTGTGGATCACAACAGTCTGATCTGTGACCAATCATAGGGATGGCACAGGATATGGCAGCATTTCTTTCCACTGTACAGGGGTTCACCATGAGACAGGGCCAACTGAAGAGCCAACACAAGAGCAGTTAACAAGTTCTTTTCTAGGTCTGTTAGAACTATATTCCAGATCATGCTGTGACCACACCTCACATCTTCCCCATCCACCCCACCATCGCTCCCCTCCCCCACTAAGCCAGGTTTTCCAATCAAATCTTAGGTCTCCCTGTTGTTGTTGTTAAGTGCTGTTTAGTCAGTTCCGACTCACAGCAATCCTATGTACAACAAAATGAAACACTGCCCGGTCCTGCGCCATCCTCACAATCCTTGTTATGCTTGAGCACATTGTTGCAGGCACTGTGTCAATCCATCTTATTGAAGGTCTTCCTCTTTTTTGCTGACCCTCTACTTTACCAAGCACGATGTCCTTCTCCAGGGACCGGTCCTGCCTAATAACATGTCCAAAGTATGTGAGACGAAGTCTCGCCATCCTTGCCTCTAAGGAGCATTCTGGTTGTACTTCTTCCAAGGTAGATTTTTTCTTTCTTTTGACAGTCCATGGTATAGTCAATATTCTTCGCCAACATCACAATTCAAAGGCGTCAATTCTCTTTTGATCTTCCTTATTCACGGTCTAGCTTTCACATGCATATGAGGCAACTGAAAACACCATGGCTTTAGTCTTAGGGTGACATCTTTGCTTTTCAACACTATAAAGAGGTCTTCTGCAGCAGACTGCTGCTTCCATGGGCGTTGATTATGGATCCAAATAAAATGAAATCCTTTACAACTTCAATCTTTTCCCCATTTATCATGATGTTGCTTATTGGTCCAGTTGTGAGGATTTTTGTTTCCTTATGTTGAGGTGTAATCCGTACTGAAGGCTGTGGTCTTTGATCTTCATCAGTAATTGCTTCAAGTCCTCTTCACTTTCAGCAAGCAAGGCTGTGTCATCTGCATATGGCAAGTTGTTAGTGTCTTCCTCCAATTCTGATGCCATGTTCTTCTTCATATAGTCCAGCTTCTCATATTATTTGCTCAGCATACAGACTGAATAGGTATGGTGAAAGGATACAACCCTGATGCACACCACACAGTATCCTCTTGTTCTCCCAGTGCTCTGGTCAAATAATACTTTACTGCCTTTGTCCTCCTGCCACCTTCTGCCTAGCATGCACTTTGCCCCAGTACCCTGCCTTCTGGGGAAACAGCAACTCCTCTCCAAGGCCCAGCTCAAATATCAATTCTTTCAGAAGTTTACCCAGTGGGAGGGAATCTTTTCACTTTTAGGCTTCCATAGAATTTTATTTTCACCTTCTTGTATCACTTGCCACATTCTGCTCTTTGTTATAGGAAATTTGTTTATGTTAAAGTCTGCTACCAGATAACAGTCTCCTGAGGCACTGATAGCCCCTAAAAAAATTTTTTTTAGAATATTAATTTGTGTTTTGTTTTTGAAACTTTAGAGAAATCAAAAAGATTTCAAGCCACGGAAATTTTTTTTTTTTCTGTTTGTATTTCCCCTCCCTTATTCCAAAAGAGTAGCCAAGTTTTGTGTCCCATTGCCTCAGAGGCCAAAGAAGTGGCTACAGGGCAACTTCTCCTTCTGGCCTTTGCTTTTCAAAAGCCTATACTTATTGAAGAGATTATGGCATTCAGGGGTTGGGTGGTGTGAGAGAGAGGCTCCTTGATGACTTTGAGGGTGGGAGCGTGAATGGAAAAGGGCATTATACACACTGGAATAGGGTTGTTTTGTGGTTTCTTATAGTAGGGACCTGTGCTCTGTTCCCTGGAAGCATTTCACCAAGAGTGAGCTGGTGCAGCTAGGAAGACTGGTCTCTGGACATCGGTGTTTCTAATCTTGATACAAAGCAGGGTTTTTCAAGGGACTATACAGATTTTAAAAGGAGTCCTGGTGGCACGGTGGTAAAAGCGCTCAGCAGCTAACCAAAATGTCGGTCGTTCAAACCCACCAGTCACTCTGTGGGAGAAAGACGTGGCAGTCTGCTTCTGTAAAGATTTACAGTCTTGGAAACCCAATGGGGCAGTTCTACTCTATCCTATAGCGTGGCTATGAGTTGGAATCAACTCAATAGCAAAGGGTTTGCTTTAGTTTTATACAGATTTTAAGCAACGAGCACATCAGTGACTACCAAGATGAAATGAAGCGTAGAGGTATTTACTTTCTCAGTACCACATACATTTCCTGAATTCTTGTGTAATCCTCAGAGGGGGAAGGAACTCCCTCCAATAAAAACTAAAATTGAATTTCCCACTAGCTTGGCAGGATGTTGGCCAAGAGCTGAATTAATTTGATTCACAGAAATAAAATAAATACAGCTTCCAATGTTGGATCAGATCCTAGCGGCTATGAACTCAATGTTGAGTCAAAAGGAGTTTTCTTCCACGCTGGGTTCAAATTCAGAGACTTGCACTTCACTGGGCCCAAGGACAGGAATCTGCTGAGAACACCTGGGTTTTTAACTCAAAAAAGGTCCAAATCCTCAGCAAAAAAAAAAAACAGATAGTGTAAGAATAGAGGACTATGCTATTCAGGGATCCGATGAGCCCCCGCAGGCTGGAGATGAAAGCTGCCTCTTGAGAACATGCATCCTGAATTATTATCATTATATATCATATATCATTATAAAATAGTCATTCTTGGTTCCTGGCAGAGAACAGGCACTTATCAGAGGTTCAAAATGTACATCATCATCATCAACAACAAATACAATAAAGAATCTCCTGTAAACATACGTTAAACACAGAAGTCTTCAAGTCTTTGTTAAGGATGAGTTAAGTATTATGGCATGCCCTGGTATTTTTGGAAACTTTGATGGCAATAAAAAATCAGGGAAAAACATGATTTAAAAGATGCAAGAAATTTCTGAATTTACTTTTGGGAAAGACTATCTCTTTGTTCTTAGAAAAATAACTTCAGATGGCTCTTTAATTACATAAATATAAATCAAAGAATCAAGGATCCCCCTTCTCCCCACCCTACCTTTCATTTTGGGAAATCTGTAAGGCTATCATTTACCTCTATACAGATGTCAAGAAAAATAAGCTAAATGCTCTGGGTGGTCATATGAATTGGATTTATGCCTCTGCAGGCTTTGTTGTTACTTTGGAATAAATGGATCTTTTCTCTGTATGGAGAGTGTGTTGTGCGTTCAAACTGGGCCCACAGGAGACTAGTTGCAGAGACTGACAGGAGAGACAAGACAGCCCCCACGATCACCTCGCTCTGCAGAACAGACTGTGAAAAGGATCTAGACTTGATTTGGAGAAATCCCACGGGCATTCCCTGCTCAGTGTTGTTCAGGTGTAAATAAGCCAAACTTTGGGAAGGTATTGATGTTGAAGGTATTTCTGTTGTGCGTGTCCTGCTGGAGCCAAAGGGCCAGACCATGTCTGAATGGGTGTTGGGCAGGTGTTCCCTGAAGGGAGTGCCTGTTTCCTCTCCTTTATTCTGGGAAGAGGCAAATTCTGGCTCCTCCTCCTCCTCCCCAGCCCAAGGGTGTAAGATGTGGTGATAAACCCATTGCCAAGCGGATTCTGACTTAATAGCAACCCTATATAGGACAGAGTAGAACTGCCCCATAGGGTTTCCAAGGAGTGGCTGGTGGATTTGAACTGCTGACCTTTTGGTTAACAGCCGAGCTCTTAACTGTACCACCAGGACTCCAAGATGTGGTGATAGTAGGAACAATTTTGTAGATGGGGAGGGGCTGTTCTCTGCCTTATGGAAGCAGGCTAGGAGCAAAATTCCAAAGTTGGAGGTGGTCCTTTAAGGGACCCCAGAGCATCCCAGAGCCTGGGTCCTCTAAGAGGCCACACCTAGCAGTACTGCGAGTCTCCGTGCTATAAGTCACTTCATTAAACCCAAATTCAGTGATACCATGTTGTTCATTTCAATTTAGTCTCTACAGGGCTCTGAGGGATCAAAAGAAGGTTTGGACTGGAGTCACATAGGGGCTGTCATTTTCTCTCCCTGAGGTCCAAGTGATTGCCAAGAACAGCAGCATTGAACTAGGCAGCAAGGAAGAAAAGAGGAGCCTTGTTACAACAAGATGGCATCCTGGGCATTCTCAGAAACATCTGGGGTTGCTTTGAAAAGGCTAGGGTCCAAAATCATGCCTGTGGGGCCTAGAGCCTTCATCATGAGGAAATTCAATAGAAATGTGATGACCTAAGGTTATAGTTGCAGGCTGGTGAGAGCTGGACATTTGGGTTTATTACATGAGAAGCATCTCCAGGTGAGCCAGGACACCTGGCCAAGCAGATCTCATTCTGTGCTCCTGAGTCCCATCTTTCCATGAGGCTCTTCCACTACAATTCCTGCTACCACCACCTAGCCAGGTCCCAGGGAATGCTGTTCCTTCTTCACCACTTTGGCCTAAGCAAGGATAAAGCTGCTCTCCTTTGAGCATGGTGTTATCTCAATACTAAAAGAAGGTGACTCACACTAAAATAAACAAATTTTAAACTTTACTTCAAAGAAGATCTGTAAACAAATACTGAACTCTTAGTTAATTATAAAAAAAAACCAAACCCATTGTGGTCGAGGCAATTCCAACTCATAGTGACAGAGCTGTCCCACAGGGTTTCCAAGGTGATTATCTTGATGGAAGCAGACTGCCACATCTTTTTCCTTGGAGTGGCTGGTGGGTTCGAACTGTCGACCTTCTGGTCAGCAAACAAGCGCTTTAACAACTGCGCAACCAGGGCTCCTTAGTTAACTATAAATAGGCTGAATTGTTTTGGGCTGTATTTTTTAAATTTTCATCATAAAATGTTGACAAAAAATACATTACAAAAAAAAAAAAAAAAAAGACATTACAGAAAATCTGGAGTTTTTCAATATGCAGATCCAGATCCTATAATAGCTTCATGCCAATGCTGGGACAGTTTCACAAATACTCCCCTCGATTCTTTTTTTCTGTGTTCCAATCTGTCTCCATGGTTTAAGAGTCATTGTATTCTCTACCACACAACAGTAGTATCTTCACTGCCTTATTCTCTTTTTTATCCCAGACACCCGTCTTAGTGCCCACTCCCACCCCTTTCTCATTTCCACATGGAGGGACAGACCTTCTTCAGAGTTGGTCAGCATTCCAGAGTAGACTGACACAAGGAATGATTATTTTGCTGTATACACCCACAATATCATAAACAATAGGCTAGTTGTAGCTTATTATTACAACCAGAATGATACAAATATATTAAGAGGAAAATAATTTCTCTGTTACTCAGTGTGGAAGATTGTGTTTTCCAACAATGGCCACAGCAGTATTTCTGGCCCCATGTGCTCTTCCGGAACCTTGCCACTCCCCATCAAGTTGTTGTTGTTTGTTGCCATGGAGTTGATGCCAACTCACACCGACCCTGTGTGTGCAGAGTAGAACTGCTCCATAGGGTTTTCAAGGCTGTGATCTTTCAGAAGCAGATCACCAGGCTTGTCTTCCAAGGTGCCTCTGGGTGAGTTCAAAATGCCAACCTTTCTGCTAGTAGTCAAGAGCTTAATGTTCGCGTCACCCCAGTAGCCCCCTTCCCCACCAATACTCTATCAAGTAATGGACTCTATTTCTCTTCCTCTTAAACCTGGGTGAGATTTGTGACTGTCCCAATGAGTAGAATGTGGGAGAAGTGATACTACACAATTTCCAAGTCTAGAAAAGATTATACGGCTTTTACCTGGCCATTCTCTTGGGAGCTCAGTGACCACGCTGTGAGGAAGCCCAAACTAGCTCATGTTGAGAGACCACATGTAAAGAGGGATTGAAGCCCCCTGTCAATAACCTGCATCAACCAGCAGCCATTTGAGGGAATGAGTTTTTATATGATTCCAGCCCCCACCCAGCCTTTCAGTGTTCTAGCTGAGGCCCAGACATTGCAGAGCAGAGAAAAACCATTTCCTCTGTGGCCTGTTTGAATTCTTGACTCTCATAACATAAGCATAATAAATGATTCTTTTATACCATTACACTGTGAAGTAATTTGTTATCCAACCATTCTAGTAGTTTGGGAATACAGACAATAATTGAATACGTGTTCACTGTCTTAATGGAATTTACACTCCATATTTCTGTCATTCCTTTCATAGTTGCACACACTACTGGAATTCCAGGGTGGGGGCGAGGTGGGTGGGACTGGGTTTGGAACCAGTTGAGAGATAATGTTAGGGGTCAGACATAGAGAGTTGAAAATATCACCTTTATTACTGATAATGTTGATTGGAGAACATGGCTTTAGAACTGTGGCTAAATGGGTTTACTAATATCTCACTCCTCAATCAGACATACTCACCTAGGTAATCACCCAGCTGGAAACTGCAGGCCTCCCTCCCCCCTCCCCCCTCCTACCTCAGGGACATTGGTGGTTCAGTGGTAGAATGCTCACCTCCCATGCAGGAGATCCAGGTTCGTTTCTCAGCCAATGCACCTCATGAGCAGCCACCACCATCAGTGAAGGTTTGCGTGTTGCTGATGCTAAACAGGTTTCAGTGGAGTTTCTAGACTAAGAAGGGCTAGGAAGAAAGGCGTAGCAATTTACTTCTAAAAATCAGCCAATGAAAACTCTACAGATCACAACAGTCCAATCCACAACCCACTATGGGGACGATGTAGGAGGGGACAGCATTTCGTTCTATCGTGCATGGGGTCACCATGACTCCGGCTGACTCCACAGCAGCTAACAATAACAGCCTCACTTCACCCCACTCCCATCCCTCATACATGCCCCCTGCTGTAAGGCAGAAAACAGTCTAACACAGAGGTAGGGGCTGAGTGAGTTGTCCAGGTCCTCTCCCAAACTTACCGATCAGATCCCTCCCTCTTCCTCCCAGCAGAATGAGAGGGGTGGGGAAAGAGACCATCCATGTTAGTTTAGCTGAATAACTTTCACAAGAAAGCATGTTATTATTAAATATTTAATATGTTTCTTTAATTTTTTCTATTTTAGCCTTATCCTCCTAAGTAAAAATTCACATGCTAATTATATATATTTTTTCTGATACAAATTAAAATAAATACTCAATTATAAAAATGCGTTTGTCCATGTACCACTTAAAATAATTTCACATGTATCAGTAGACATACAGCACACTGGGGAACTGATACGATGAGAAATTAGTACAGACAACCTCACAAAACAAGGAAGCTCCAATTCATACAGATGTACAATTCAATGTTTGGTCAAAGGCAAATGTGAGACATAACATTTATATTAAACAAACAAACAAAAAAATTAGAGAACATTGTATTTTGCTGCTTTTTTTTTCAACAGGATAAGCCTTAGGTAGAATGGTAGTAGAAAGATTCCTGAACTAGCAACTAGAAATCGTATCGCATTATAATAGAATCTCCTGATTCGTGCAGTAGTTCCAACTCTGTGGGCATGACTCAGAATGAATCTCTATTATTCTGAATTCTGAACCTCAGTGCAGTATTTTCCAACTGCTATTCTATGGGTCTTTAAGGACCAATTTTTATTGCCTTGCATGTGCTCCTTCCTCAGTCTTGGTGACAACAGCTGCTGCTTGATTCCTCTCTCTCCCCACCCTGTTTCCTCAGAGAGGGTGCCAGCCCGGAGTGTAGTCATGGAAACATGACAGGTGGGGGTTACAATATTCTTGGTTACTAGTGGTGGCCTCTTAGGGCTGTTTCCTTACATAATTTAAATAGAAATTTGAAAGAGAACAACATAATCTTTCATCCTGAACCCCAAGATGGAGAGTGTCCTCATTTTTGTTCCTTCTGTGCTATATGACTTACTGCAATAGCTTCTCCAGAACTTCCCTCTCAAAGAGAAAAAGGAGGTGAGCTCTGGAAGCCAGTCATGCCACAGAAGAAGTAGCGACAGCAGGAGCTGGAACATTTCCTCTTTGACCATTAGCCTTTCTTCACTAACGGGGCCCACTTGCCTCTGAAGGTTAAATAATTGTCTCTCAGAGGGCATTGTCAAAGAAAGAGCAGTAACAGTTATGGAAGCTGGTTCAGCTAAAGCAACTATGAAAATGGGAAAACACCTTTGAAATCTGGGCCCACTGTGCCTCTCTCCAATATTACCAAAGGTACTTTTAAAAGTCAAAAACCAAACAGAAGCAGCTATAAGAGATATGCAGCTGAAACATCCTGTTATGTGCCACAGTACCCTGCCGTGGTATGAAGGCACCATTGGAGAGATCGATTATGTAGTAATCAGGTATGAGAATCAACTGGGGAAGCTTGTTAAAAAGACAGTTTCCTAGGTCCACCTCCAGAGAGTTCAATTCTGCAGGCCTAGAGTATGTACCAGAAATCTATACTTTTAACACTTCCCTGGAAACCCAGGACATTCTGATGGGTCTAGAGACCACACTTGAAGAAACACCACTGTTATACCTATTCCTCACTTATCGACTATCTCTTTACCCAACATTTCACATTTACAACAATATTAAAAAATCAACCATCTGACTATTTTGCACATTACATACTTCTGGCCATAACTCTTTCATGACCAGTGGGGCATACAGCGTCCACCTACTTTTTTCTGCTTCTCAGGTCCAGAGGCACATAGGTGTCTGTGATAGTTAAAGTTGTGTGTCAACTTGGCTGGGCCATGAATCTCAGTGGTTTGGCAGTTATTATTTAGTTTGGAAGTCATATAATGCTGTAATCATCTCCATGATGAGATCTGATATAATGTGAACACCTCAATGATGGGATCTGCTGTGAGTAGCCAATCAGTAGAAAGTGAGTTTTCTTGGGGGCATGGCCTGCATCCAATATAGGTGGACTTTCTGGTAAGGCTCGTGGGCTTTTGCTGAATCTGGATTCTGCAGCTGGCTCCTGTTCATGTGACCACCAGTTCTTGGGACTGAGCTAGCAGCTTACTTGCTGATCTTGGGATCTGTCAGCCTCCATAGTCTGTGAGCCAGCGGCCTGCCAGCTTACCTCCCAATCTTGGGATTTGCTGGCCTCCACAGCCTGTGAGCCAGAGGCCTGTTATCTAACCTGCCAATCTTGGGTTCGCCAGCTCCTGCAGCTACATGAATCAGGAGAAGACTCCAGAATGACCCACGGACTTGGGATTTTCCAGCTCTCACAACTGCGTGAGCCATTTCCTTGATATAAATTTCTCTTTCTATCTCTTTCTATAGATGCTTCACTGGTTTTGCTTCTCTAGAGAACCCAGCTTAAGACAGTGTCCCACATATTTTGTGATCTGATGTGGCCACCCTCCATTTTTGCATAACGTTTATTTTCACATAACGACCTGGTCTTTGGAAGCTAACCATGTCGATAATATGGAGTATTGGCACTTTCCTCTGCTATAATGCATACTCTTAAAACTATTTCTTAGTACCTCTTCCGAATTTTAATGTGTTTCTCCTTTGACTTTGTTTCCCAACCTATGTGAGTCACAGCTCTATTCTAGGAGGAACAAAAAGAAAAATGAGGCAAAAGACTTGAGTCTAACCTTGCTCTGTCACTAACTTGTGGTGGGAAATTAGGCTTATAACGTCTTTGGGCCTCCGTTTTTCTATCTTTCCATCAAGAGAATTTTTTTAACTGAGATCTGTAGAACCCTAGGATTGCTGGATTTGTCTCAGACCCAAAGATTTAGAGAAGGGTGAAAGAGGCACTAAATCTGGGATTGGGGTCCCCAATCTTCCAACTCCTAAAGCAACCAAGCCAGGTTGGCTTTGTGCATTTTCAACAATAGTTTTATTTAAACAGGGAAGAGACTCCACTGATGAAATTTTTTGAAATACACAGGATTAGATAATCTTTAAAGTGTCACGTTGAGCCCTAGTGTCTGAGACTCTGGAAACTCTGGATCCTATCTCTGGCACAAACTATTTTTTGTGGATTTTTATGCCCCATCCAATCTATGGTGGCTGCTTTTATTAGTCTAGGAAGGAAGGATTCACTTCTTGAAGCATGTTGGATAAACCAGGGTAATCTCTGATGCATGAATGGGTGACATGGGCATTGTGACAATCAATGTTTATCTGAGGGATCCACTCAAAAGTCATTTGAGCGTGAATGTCAGAGAAGAACACTGCCTCGTCCACTTCTTCTCAGGCTCCATCACAGTTACTGCTTCCCTTCAATTTCATGCTCCCTCACAGTGATGTCCTTGATCAACTACCTACTTCGAAGTTGTGGTGTGGCAGAGAGAACAGACTCTGCCCAGAGGACATTCAGAGCATTTAAAAAGTATTATTCGAAGAGGCATCAGGCATCTCAGGACAAGATAAGATAACCCCTCTGAGTTCTTTCTCTCTGTTCAAGGACTATGTGCTATCACCCTGGCAGGAAGGTCCTTGGACTGGGCATTCAGAGTGGCACAGTGAGCAAACAAGTGCGACATTCTTCCAGGTTTGCTGCCGGGTGGAAACCCCAGGTTCTGCTTGGTGCAACTCATCTCAGACAATAAACGAGAGACTGAAATGGGAGATTGGAAAGGCTCCTTTATTTCATTGTGCAAGGAAAGGAACAGTTGGGGCTGCTGCCTCCAAGACTGCTTGCAGGCAGCTTTGGGGAGGTGGGCTTTTACAGAGAGCAGACAAGGAAATGTAAGTTTATCATGAATATTCAGGATCAACCTTCGAGTAGGCATCTAGAGCTTGGGGATGACGACGCATTTTCTTTAGACAAGAGTACGATTGTCTAGGATGGAGGAAGAGGTTGATTTTCCTTCATTAGCATGTAAAGTGTCCACCCAGAGGCACGGTGCTTATGTATTTTTTGCACTTAATGATCTAACAGGTCACTTAAAGTGCTAAGATGGTGTTGAAAACCTGCTAAAACTGATTGAGGCCAGCTATGGCAATTCTATGGTTATCTTGTCAAGCACAATTTCAGAAGAATGTACAGCCTATTCTGCTTGGTGTAGGAGGATAAGCCAGAGCAGGTGTCTCCTAGAAGGGCTGAGATCTGAGGTTGCCTTTGTCAGGTTGGGCAGTGATGGCCATGTTCAGGCATGGTAACCCGCTAACAAAAAAGAGTGTGGCACTTGCTCCTTGGCAGAAACAGATTTTTTTTTTTTTTTTGGCCAAAGGATTAAGGTACTGAAGGAATTAATTTATTTCATTAATTAAATTTCTTCCATTAATTGAAGAATCCATTCTTCCATTAGTTGAATGAATCCTTTGCATTCCTGTGTATAAATGAAGAAAGTACAGTAAAAAGAAATACCTAGTATCTCTGGACATGTTGGAAGACACAAATGACATCTGTCCCAGATTGCCAGCATCACTATCTGCCAGGAAATGTTCTGTCCCCAAAATCAAACACCTACTTTACAGAGCATTTACCTTACTTGACCCTGAACTAGCTTGTCCCCACAGCCCCTCTAATCATCTTCTAGCCAGAAGAACCCATATCAGCATAGGCTGTTCAGACCATCACCAATAGGGGGGAAAAAAAAAAGCCCATATATTTGTATATAAAACCTGGTGATACACAATTAAAACTTTCTTTATCCGTGGTGTAATGATCCTTGCCGAAATATCACTGAACCCTATTATGAAATTGAGCTTCGGGGTTAAATAAATTGTAGAAATTCTGTTTTAAGGGAGACCAATTCAGTAAATGAATCATTGATTCTTTTATTCATTTCTTCAACACACATTTATTGGCCCTCTTAGGTGCCAGACCTTGTGTTAGAAATTGTAGCAAATCCAAATAGAACACGATCCCCATCCTGAACAAGAGTATATTACACATATATGGTATAATAAGAATAATGATAAGTGCTGTGAAACAGACATAGACTAAGGCTGTAGGAGTTGAATGGGGAGCTCTTCTGCCTAAATGATAGGTAGGATTTTTATAGGTAGATACAGAGGCTAGGATATTGTAGAGAGAAGTAAAGTCTTATAATATCCAAGGCTCACATCCTCGTATCATGCATGTAAGGAGGCTTTACTGTACAGGAAAATTGTGCATCCAATTCACCTAGAGGGCAGGGTAGAAGTGGAAGCCTGAGGGGAAAAGCAGAGAGCAAAGGCTGAGGACCCTGGGCTTAACTCTGGAAGCAATGGAGAGTGACCTGAATAGAACAGTTATATAATCAGAGCTGGGCATGAGGATAATTCACTTGGCTCTTGAGGTAGGCTGCGGGGAAGGAGAGAGTTTAAGACAGGAAGATCATTTTAGGAATCCCTGGCAGAGCTCTGATGGGGTGATCTGAAGTAGCAGTTGGCAGTGGAAATGGACAGAAGCAAAGGCTAGAGGAACCATGGCTGTGGCAGAATCCACAGGATTTGGCCATGGATTGGCTGGAGGGAGTGAGTGACAAAAGAGGACGCTGAAATCTCTGCCAGGCTACAGGGAGAAGAGATCTGATGCATTTAACACAGAGAAGTCAGGAAGAAACATTAACTTTAATTTTGGGTAGTTTCATAGGGAAATAGAATTAATGAACTGAATTGCTTTATGTTAATTGGCTTATCAAACTGAATTGTATTGTTATCGGTAGAATTTGGCCTGAAAGGAAAGGTGACTGAGGCAGGGTGAAGAAAATGAATGGAGTCAATGAAGGGATCAAAGCTGTTTTACAGGAACAGCCTGTTGTGTGAGAACTACCCAGATAACAAAGTGCAGATTTATTTAATTTACTTAGGTAAATAGATTATTATGAAGTAAATATAACTGAATCTTCTGAGGTACATGTGGGAAGAATTGTCACTTTAATTTCTTTCAGAAAAAAGAAAATTCCCATGCAAATCATTAAAAATGGTTTTAATGTTGCTTGAAAATCTATTCTACTTATTTTGTTATGTTTTATTGGTCTCCAAGATATAAAAATGTCCACATATGTTACTTCACCCCTTATTTGCAAGAATACTGCATTTTTTCCCCATCTAAAATATTTTAAGGTCAATGCAAATAATCTGAGCTGATAACTGTTCTTAAGTCTTACTCCTTCTCTACCCATATGAGATTTCAGCAGGAAACTGAAGTAGTTAGGTTTCACTTTTTCTCTGAGAAGGTGAAAACCAACCTTAAATTTTTTAACTTCAAAATAAAAAATGGTTGGAAACATAGAGATCTTTTATTTTATAAGGTAATTTTCAAATTTTTTTCAGAATAAACCCATTCCAAAACCAAACCCGTTGCCATCAAGTTGATTCTAACTCATAGTGACCCCATAGGGTTTCCAAGGAGCGACTGGTGGATTCGAACTGCTGATCTTTTTGGTCAGCAGCCAGCTCTTAACCACTGCACCTGCAAGGTTCCTTTTTCCAGAATAGCCTTTTAAAAAAAGATCTCTTCTCCCTTTACCCTGACCTCACGCCACAAAATGTAAGAGACTGACGAACAAATCCATCTAAAGATATTTCAAAGATTCAGGTAAACAGAGGTCCAAATAGTGTGTCCAGTCTACCTCCAGGCAGGTGGTGAAATCACAGGAAGGTTCCAGGTCTCAGCATGGGAAGGTAGATTTGGAATTGCAGAGCAAAGTCATATAGGGAAGAGCCGAAACAAGGGTCTGACAGGCTGTTTCCAAATTCTCCTGGCTACTGGCCCTTATTCTGGAAGTCCTTAGTTTCATATTTCTTCTTGCCATATATATCAATTCAATTTTTTTTATTGTGGTAAAATACATACAACATAAAATTTGCCATTTTAACCATTTTCATATGTATGATCCAGTGTGCAACCATCACCATTATCTGTTTCCAAAACTTTTCATCACCCCAAACAGAAACTCTGTACTCACTAAAAAATAACTCCCCATTGCTCCCCCAACCTCCAGCCCATGGTAACCACTAATCTACTTTCTGTCTCTATGAGTTTGTCTATTTTAGATCTTTCACATAAATGGGATCATACAATTTTTGTTCTTTTGTGTCTGGTTTGTTTCACTTAGCATAATATTTTCAAGGTTCATCCATGCTGTAGCATGTATCAGAACTCCATTCCTTTTTATGGCAGAATAATATTCCATTGTACGTATATATCACATTTTTTTATCCATTCATCTGTTGATGGGCATTTGGGTTGTTTCCACCTTTTGACTATTATGAACAATGCTGCAATGAATATTGGTGAACAAGTATCTGAGTCTCTGCGTTCAAATCTTTTGGATATACACCCAGGAGTGGAATTGCTGGATCATATGGTAATTCTATGTTTAACTTTTTGAGGAGCTGCCAAACTGTTTTCCACAGCAACTGCACCATATTACATTCCAAGAAACAATGGATGAGGCTAACAATTTCTCCACATGCTTGCCAACACTTGTAGTTTTATTTTACTTTTTTATAGTAGCGATTCTACTGGGTGAGAAGTGGTATCTATTTGTTCAATTTTAAGACTCTTTATTTGGCACTTACATTAAAAATTCCTCATCTCTGTTGTGTGCCATCGAGTTGATGTCCACTCAGAGAAACCCTGTAAGACAGAGTAGAACGTCCCCATAGGGTTTTCTAGGCTGTAATCTTTACAGGAGCAGATTGCTAGGTCTTTTCTCCTGCGGAGAAACTGGTGAGTATGAACAGCCGACCTTTTAGTTAGCAGCTGAGTGCTTAACCATTGTGCCACCAGGGCTCCTTCCTCATGTCTCTACTACTACCTATTTAGATTTAACAGTACATATTGCAAGCTTCATTGCTCATCATTCTTGCATGAGATATATGTGGGATGCATTCTCTGAATCCTCACATGTTATGGCATAACTTGCTGTTCTATTTTTCAGGATTATGTTGCATCTCTTGATCGATGCCTAATTTTAAAATGTTGTCCATTGACATAAAAGAGCACTGTTGTAAATTTTTATCCCCTTTTTCTTCAAGATTACACTTGACCATTGCATTTGTTCCCATGCTGGTAGAGAATTTAATAGCATCTATGGAAAAGAATCGAATTCTGCGATTTCAAAACATAGTTATGACAAGCATCATAGTAATTATCCACTTCAAGTTAGAATTTCTTTTCCTGTTCAAAAGTAAAGTTGCCCCTTTTAAGAATAGCCTTGATAATTAAGGAGATAAATTTTCCATCAATTCTTTCTTTAACATATTCAACAGTTCTTTTAAACAATGGAGCGCTTCAAAAACAGTTTGCTCTTCTTTCAAATTGCATAATCCTATTGCTAAAGTGACTGAAAACTATGAACAAGAAATAAATAGCCTTCACTTAATGGATTATTAAAAAACTGAACAAGAATTTTTGGGGCCTTTTCTTCAGACTTAAAGTATGATAAAGGACCAGGAAAGAGTTTCAATTAACAGCCCGTGGCCAGTCTAATCTTTGTCTGAAAAGTGGGCTTCAGGAATGGCTTTAGTTCTGAGTTAGCAGGGTATCTGGAGGCCATAGTCTCGGGGGTTCCTCCAGTCTCTGTCACACCACTAAGTCTGGTCTTTTTTTTGTGAATTTGAATTTTGTTCTCTCTATTGCCATCCCTGTCAGAGTGGTCAGTGGTGGTAGCCAGGTAGCCAGGCATCATCTAGTTCTGGGCTCAGGCTGGTGGAGGTGGTGGTTCATGTGGTCCATTAGTCCTTCGGACTAATATTTTCTTTGTGTCTGTGGTTTTCTTCATTCTCCTTTGCTCCAAACATGCTGGGACCAATAGATGTATCTTAGATGGCTGCTCTCAAGCTTTTAAGACCCCAGACGCTACTCACCAAAGTAGGATATTGTTGTTAGGCGCCGTCGAGTTGGTTCTGACTCACAGCAACCCTATGCACAACAGAAGAAAACACTGCCTGGTATTGCCCCATCCTCACCATTGTTGTTATGCTTGAGCCCATTGTTGCAGCCACTGTGTCAATCTATCTCACTGAGGGTCTTCCTCTTTTTCACTGACACTCCACTTTACCAAGCATGATGTCCTTCTCCAGGGACTGATTCCTCCTGATAACATGTCCAAACTATCTGAGATTAGTCTTGCCATCCTTGCTTCTAAGGGGCATTCTGGTTGTACTTCTTCCAAAATAGATTTGTTTGTTCTTTTGGCAGTCCATGGTATATTTAATATTCTTTACCAGCACCATAATTCAGAGGCATCAATTCTTCTTTGGTCTTCCTTATTCATCATCCAGCGTTAGCATGCATATGAGGCAATTGAAAACACCATGGCTTGGGTCAGGCGCACCTTAGTCTTCAAGGTGACATCTTTGCTTTTTAACACTTCAGAGAGGTCCTTTGCAGCAGATTTGCCCAATGCAGTGTGTCGCCTGATTTCTTGACTGCTGTTTCCATGGGTGTTGATAGTAGATCCAAGTAAAATGAAATCCTTGACAGCTTCAATCTTTTCTCCATTTATCATGATGTTGCTTATTGGTCCAGTTGTAAGGATTTTTGTTTTGTTTATACTGAAGTGAATCCATACTGAAGGCTGTGGTCTTTGATCTTCATCAGTAAGTGCTTCAAGTCCTCTTTACTTTTCATAAGCAAGGTTGTGTCATCTGCATAACGCAGGCTATTAATGAGTTTTCCTCCTATCCTAATGCCACGTTTTTCTTCATATAGTCCAGCTTCTCAGATTATTTGCTCAGCATACAGATTGAATAAGTATAGTGAAAGGATACAACCCTGACACACACCTTTCCTGACTTTAAACCACCCAGTATCCCCTTGTTCTGTTAGAACTACTGCCTCATGATCTATGTACAGTTTCCTCATGAGCACAATTAAGTGTTCTGGAATTCCCATTCTTTGCAATGGTATCTATAACTTGTTATGATCCACACAATCGAATGCCTTTGCATAGTCAATAAAACACAGGTAAACATCTTTCTGGTTTTCTCTGCTTTCGGCCAGGATCCGTCTGACATCAGCAATAATATCCCTGATTCCACATCCTCTTCTGAATCGGGCTTGAATTTCTGGCAGTTCCCTGTCGATATACTGCTGCAGCTGCTTTTGAATGATCTTCAGTAAATTTTACTTGCATGTGGTATTAATGATATTGTTCAATAATTTCTGCATTTGGTTAGATCACCTTTTTTGGGAATAGGCATAAATATGGATCTCTTCTCGTCAGTTCGTCAGGTAGCTGTCTTCTTGGCATAGACGAGAGAGTGCTTCCAGCATTGCATCCATTTGTTGAAACATCTCAATTGGTATTCCGTCAATTCCTGAAGACTCCCTTTTTGTCAATGCCTTCAGTGCAGCTTGGACTTCTTCCTTCAGTACTGTCTTAGTCATCTAGTGCTGCTATAACAGAAATACCACAAGCGGATGGCTTTAACAAAGAGAAGTTTATTCTCTCACAGTCCAGTAGGCTACAAGTCCAAATTCAGGGCATCAGCTCCA
>NW_004443983.1:6109680-6132617 GCF_000243295.1 Trichechus manatus latirostris
TGTCAGCTCTGGAGGAAGGTCCGTGTCATCAATCGTCCCTTGGTCTAGGAGCTTCTCTGAGCAGGAATCTCAGGTCCAAAGGATGCGCTCTTCTCCTGGCACTGCTTTCTTGGTGGTATGAGGTTCCCATGTGTCTCTGCTCTCTTCTCTCTTTTATATCTCAAAAGAGATTGGCTTAAGACACTATCCAATCTTGTATACCTCATCAGTATAACTGTCACTAATCCATCTTATTACATCATAGCGATTGAGTTCACAACACATAAGGAAATGACATCAGATTACAGAATGGTACACAATCATACAATACTGGGAATCATGACCCAGCCAAGTTGACAGATATTTTGGAGGGACACAATTCAATCCATGACAAGTGCCATCAGTTCCTGATCATATGCTACCTCCTGAAGTGGCTGAACGTTGACCAATTCTTTTTGGTATAGTGACTCTGTATTCCTTCCATCTTCTTTTGATGCTTTTTGCGTCGTTTAATATTTTTCCCATAGAATCCTTCAATATTGCAACTCGAGGCTTGAATATTTTCTTCAGTTCTTTCAGCTTGAGGAATGCTGAGCATGTTCTTCCTTTTTGGTTTTCTATCTCCAGGTCTTTGCACATGTCATTATAATATTTTGCTTGGTCTTCTAGAGCCGCCCTTTGAAATGATCATGGGCACTTTTTCATGTGTCTGTTAGCCGCCTGAATGTCTACTTTGGTGAAGTGTTTGTTCATATACTTTGTCCATTTTTTAACTGGATTATTTGTCTTTTTGTTGTAGAGATGTTGCACTAATTGTAGATTTTAGAGATTAGACTCTTATTGGATATATCATAGCCAAAATTTTTTTCCCAATTTGTAGGTTCTCTTTTTACTATTTTGATGAAGTCTTTTGATGAGTGTTTGATTTTTAGGAGCTTCCAGTTATATAGTTTCTCTTCTGGTGTTTGTGCATTGTTAGTTACAGTTTGTATACTATTTATGCCATGTGTCAGGGCCCCTAGCATTGTCTCTATTTTTTTTCCCCATGATCTTTATCATCTTAAATTTTGTATTTAGGTGTTCCGTTTTGAGTTAGTTTTTGTGATGGTGTGGGGTATGGGTCCTGTTTCATTTTTTACAGATGGATATCCAGTTATGCCAACAACATTTGTTAAAGAGACTGTCTTTTCCCCATTTAACAGACTTTGGGCCTTTGTCAAATATCAGCTGCTCAATTTTGTTCTCAATTTTGTTCCATTGGTCTATGTGTCTGTCATTGTGCCAGTACCAGGCTGTTTTGACCACTGTGGCAGTAAAATAGGTTCTAAAATCAGGTAGCATGAGGCCTCCCACTTTGTTCTTCTTCTTCAGTAGTGCTTTACTTATCCGAGGCCTTTTTCCTTTCCGTATAAAGTTAGTGATTTGTTTCTCCAACTCATTAAAAACTGCTGTTGGAATTTGGATCGGGATTGCAGTTTCTGTAGATCAGTCTGGGTAGCATTGACATTCTCACAAAGTTGACTCTTCCTATCAATGAGTATGGTATGTTTTTCCACTTATGTAGGTCTCCTTTGGTTTCTTTCTTTCTTTTTAGGAGAAAAGGAAGTAAAGGAGAGTTTCCCCATTGTCCAGAGGCACACATATTTTCCATTATCCATAGGTATAGATGATTTTATTAAGATATTCAGGTCAGGGTATAGAAATGCCATTATTTTTGTTAGGCATTTCTTCTACTGATTTTTATTATTGCACTTTAGATGAAGATTTACAGAACAAACTAGCTTCTCATTAAACAATTAGTGCACATATTGTTTTGTGATATTGGTTACCAACCCCACCACAGGTCAACACTCTCCCTTCTTGACCTAGGGTTCCCAATCACCAACTTTCCTGTCCCCTCCTGCCTTTTAGTCCTTGCCTCTCGACTGGTGTCCCCCTTTAGGCTCATTTTGTTTTATGGGCCTAAGCTTTGGCTGAAGGGTGAACTTCAGGAATGACTTCATTACTGAGTTAAAAGGGTGTCCAGGGGCCATACTCTTGGGGTTTCTCCAGTTTCTGTCAGCCTTTTGGTTTCTTGCAGTAGTGTTTTGTAGTTTTCTTTGTATTGGTGTTTTACGTCTCTGGTTAGATTTATTTCTACATATTTTATCTTCTTGGGGGCTATTATAAATGGTATTGATTTGGTGATTTCCTTTTAGAAGTTCTCTTTGTTGGTGTAGAGGAATCCAACTGATTTTTGTATGTTTATCTTGTATACTGCTACTTTGCTGAAATCTTCTATTAGTTCCAGTAGTTTCTTGTGGCTTCTTTGGGGTTTTCTGTGTATAAGATTATATCGTCTGCAAATAGGGACACTTTTACTTCTTCCTTACCAATTTGGATGCCCTTTATTTCTTTTTCTTGCCTTACTGCTCCGGCCAGGACCTCCAGCACAATGTTGAATAAAAGTGGTGATACAGGGCACCCTTGTCTGGTTCCTGTTCTCAAGGGGAATGCTTTCAGTCTCTCTCCATTTAGAATGATGTTGGCTGTTGGCTTTGTATAAATGTCCTTTATTATGTCGAGGAATTTCCCTTTTATTTCTAGTTCAGTGAGAGTTTTTATGAGCAATGGGTATTGGGCTTTGTCAAATGCCTTTTCTGCATCGATTGATAGGATTATGCGGTTCTTGTGTTTTGTTTTGTTTATATGATGGTTATATTGATTGATTTTCTAATGTTGAACCATTCCTGCATACCTGGTATGAATCCCACTTGGTCATGATGTATTGTTTTTTGGATATGCTGTTGAATTCTATTGGCTAGAATTTTGTTGATGATTTTTGTGTCTATGTCCATGAGGGATGTAATGTTCATGGTCTGTAATTTTCTTTTTTCTGTGGTTCTTTGTCTGACTTTGGTATCAGTGTTATGCTGGCTTCATAGAATGATTTCAGGAGTATTACTTCCTTTTCTATGCTCCAAAATACCTTTAGTAGTACTAGTGTTAACCCTTCTCTGAAAGTGGGTAGAATTCTCCAGTGAAACCGTCAGGGCCAGGGGTTTTTTTTTGTTGGGAGTTTTTTTTTTTATTACCTCCTCAATCTCTTCTTTTGTTATGGGTTTCTTTAGTTTTTCTACCTCGGTTTGTGTTAGTTTAGGTAGATAGTGTGTTTCTAGAAATTTGTCCATTTCCTCTAGGTTTTCAGATTTTTTAGAGTACAATTTTTCATAGTATTCTGTTATGATCCTTTTAATTTCAGTTGGGTCTGCTGTGATACCACCCATCTCATTTCTTATATAGATTATTTGCTTCCTCTCCTGTTTTTCTTTTGTCAATTTGGCCAATGGTTTTTCAATTTTGTTGATCTTGTCAAAGAACCAGCTTTTTGTCTTGTTGACAAAATTGTTTTTTTATTCTCTATTTCATTTATTTCTGCTCTAATCTTTATTAGTTCCTTTATTTTGGTGACTGAGGGCTCCTTTTGTTGCTCTCTTTGTATTTTTTTGAGCTATAGGGTTAATGTTTTGATTTTGGCCCTTTCTTCTTTTTGGATGTGTGCATTTATTGCTATAAATTGACCTCTAAGCACTGCTTTTCTGTGTCCCAAAGGTTTTGGTAAGATGTGTTTTCATTCTCATTTGATTCTATGAATTTCTTTATTCCATCCTTGATTTCCTCTATAACCCAGTAGTTTTTGAGCAAGGTGTTGTTCAGTTTTTATGCATTGGTTGTTTTTGTTTCCTTGCTGTTTCTGTTATTGATTTCTACTTTTATAGCATTGTCATCAGAAAAGATGTTTTGTATTATTTCAGTGTTTTAGATTCTGTTAAGCCTTGCTTTGTGGCCTAAAATGTGGTCTATTCTGTAGAATGTTTCACGTGAGTTGGAAAAGAATGTATACTTTGTAGCTGTTGTTGCAGTGTTCTGTACATGTCTATGTAGTCAAGTTGACTGATTATGGCAATTAGATCTTCTGTATCTTTATTGAGTTTCTTTCTAGATGTTCTATCCTTCACCAAAAGTGGTGTGTTGAAGTCTCCTGCTACTATTGTGGAGCTGTCTATTTCTCTTTTCAATGCTGTTAGAGTTTGTTTTATGTATTTTGGAGCCCTGTCATTGAGTGTGTATATATTTTTTATGGCTATGTCCTCCTTGTGTTAGTGACCCTTTAATCATTATATAGTGTCCTTCCTTATCCTTTATGGTGGATTCTGCTTTAAAGTCTATTTTGTCAAAGATTAATGTTGCCACTTCTGCTCTTTTTTGGTTGTTGTTTGCTTGATATATTTTTTTCCATCCTTTGAGTTTTAGTTTATGTCTTTGTGTCTAAGGTTTGTCTCTTGTGTTTTTTAATCCATTCTGCCACTCTCTGTCTCTTTACTGTGCATTTAGGCCATTTACATTCAGTGTAATTATTGATAGGTATGAGTTTACTGCTGTCATTTTGATTTTTTTTTGTGTGTGATGTTTGACAGTTTCTTTATTCCACTTAATTTTCTGTGCTATTTTTCTTTATGGATTTTCTTTTCATCTTTTTCAGTATTGTTGATTTTGTGCTTCCTGAATGTTTATATTTTTCTTCTTTTTTATTTTGATGGGTGGGTTTGTTAGCTTCCTTGTGGTTACCTTGAAATTTACCTTTGTGTTTCTAAGTTTAAGCCAATCTTTTATTTCTTGATACCACCTTAACTTCCTCTCCATTTAGAAGTTCTATGACTAGACTGTTTATTCCCTCTTTTTTGTTTTGACATTGTCATCATTTACATATTGATGTCTCTGGTTCCCTATTTTCAGTCTTTTAACTTTGATTTGTTATTGTGAATTCCCTGTCTGGGTTCATAACTGGTTGATCTGTCTTGTGTTCTAGTTTTGGATTGTTGTCTGATATTGTTGGTTCTCTAACTGGAGGACTTCCTTTAATATTTCTTGTAATTTTGGTATGGTTTTTACAAATTCCTTTAACTTCTGTTTATCTGGAAATGACCTTATTTTGCCATCATATTTGAGAGACAGTTTTGCTAGATATATATTTCTTGGCAGGCAATTTTTTTCCTTCAAGGCTTTATATATGTCATCCCATTGCCTTCTTGCCTGCATGGTTTTTGCTGAGTAGTCAGAGCTTAGTCTTACTGGTTCTTCTTTGTAGGTGACTTTTCATTTTTTTCCCTAGCTGCTCTCAAGATTCTTTGTCTTTGGTTTTGGCAAATTTGATTATATGTCTTGGTAGCTTTCTTTTGGGCTACCCTGTGTGGTGTTGGTTGATCTTCTTTGATAGACATATTCTTGTCTTTCATGATATCAGGAAAGTTTTCTGCCAACAAATCTTCAATAATTCTGTGTTTTCTGTTATCCCCCTGTTCCAGTACTCTGATCACTTGTAGGTTTTTCCTCTTGATAAAACCAAAACCAAACCCGTTGCTGTTGAGTAGATTCTGACTCATAGTGACCCCATAGGACATAGTAGGACTTCCCGATAGGTTTCCAAGGAGCACCTGGTGGATTCAAACTGCCAATCTTTTGGTTAGCAGCCATAGCTCTTAACCACTACGCCACCAGTTTTCCTCTTGATAGTGTCCTACATAATTCTTAAGTTTTCTTCATTTTTTAAATTCTTTTGTTCTGATTTTTCCCCAAAGAAATTGATGTCAAGGGATTTAGCTTCAATCTCACTAATTCTGACTTCCATTTTCTCAATTCTGCTCCTATGACCTATTGAGTCCTCTAATTCTGAAATTTTATTGTTACTCTTTTGGATTTCTAGTTGCTGTCTCTCTATGGTTTCTAGCAGCCTGTTAAATCTGTCACTCTGTTTTGGTATTGTTTTCCTGAATTCTTCTATTGCTTTGTTTGTGTATTCCTTGGCTTGGTCTGAGTTGCCTGATCCCCTTCCTGATATCTTGGAGAGCTCTGCATATTAGTTTTTTGAATTCTGTCTCAGGTAATTCCATTGTCTCCGGAAGGTTTCCTGGTTCTTTATTTTGGTTGCTTGAGGGAGCTATCTTGACCTGCTTCTTTATGTGTTTTGATATTGACTGTTGTCTCTGAGACATCAATAAGCTATTATACTTATTTATTTATTGCATGTTTGTTTACTGTATCCTGGCTTTTTTTTTTTGTTTTGATATGCCAAAATAGGCTCTGCACATGGGCCACTTTGGTTGTTGGCATCTCTGAAGCTCTCATGCCCTGTCTCCAGGTGGTCAGAGCAGCTACTGGGTATATAAGCCCAGGAGTCTGTTCACTTTTCTTGTGTGAGTGTGGCACAGACAGGTGTCCAGTTCGTCGGTCACCGAGTGTGTGGTGCAGATTCTCACCTACAGTCCTAGGCAGGCAGGGCTGTGTTGGGGTGTTTGGAACAGGTATGGGTATCTGGCTGTAGTGAGGGGCTATGTGTGGAGCAAGGCAGGGGGCTGACAGCTGCCCCCAGTGTCTGGATGGAGGGTGTGTCCCTGCTCCCTAGAGTACATAGTAGGGGTGTATAGCAGCCCATCCTTGGGCATCCAGTGCTGTTGACTGGAAGGACTGGGAGGTGCCACTAATTCTTAGACCCTTGTCATGGGTGGCCAGATGAAGTTGATGGTACTGGCAGACCTCAGGCCCCCAGTGTGGGTGGGTGAGGCCCCTGCTTAGGGAGCAGGGTGGTGTCAAATGTCATGAATTTGCAGCTCCCCCTTGGCTTCTGCAGTTGAAAATGGGCTTCAGGTGTATGCCTCTATTTTACGCCAGTGAGGGCACCCAGTATTGAATCAGCCCACACAGGTCTGGGCAGGGGTGAAGGGCACTCCAAGACCATGGACCACTTATGTCAGTGGCTAGGCTAAGGGGCAGGGCCTCTGTCCAGCCCTGAGTTCCCAGTTTAGGGGGCGTGGCATTTTTTAAAGCTGCGAGACTGGTGTGGATGCTGAGAGCTCTGAGTTCCTGGCCTAGGGGACATGGCTGTTGTTGAATACTGCAGGACTGGTGTCAGAGCAAGCCGAGTAGGGAGTTGGTGAGGGGAAGGAAGGACTTCTCCGCTGTGAAATTCTGGTAGGGGGCGGGGTTATTTTGACCCCATGCCATAGGTTAGAAGCTTGCACTTAAATTTTGCAGGTCTGGTGTCACTCCTACTTGGTTCTGGAGGTGCATGGAGATTCGCTGCTGCTTCACTGCACCCAATGTGGTGTGCTCATCTTTGAATGATGCTGCTTGCCTCAGCTGTGTGTGCTGGGTAGACTCAGCTAACAGGGTGATGGCGCTCTCACGATCTGTACTTCACTGCTTTTGAACTGTCTCTCCTTCCACCTGCTGCTCTGTTTGATTCTCAGCTTTGTCTTCGATGATTAGGGTTCCTAGATTGTCATATATAATCAATTCACTCGTTTTTTGGGTCTTTGTTGTAAGAAAGACAGCAGGAAGCATCTATCTATTCCACTATCTTTGCCCTGCCTCTCCAGGTCAGTGTTAAAAACCCTAAGAAGCAGTTTGACAGCAACTAACAACAGCACTGTATACTGAATTCTTATTAAGTGCTTAATAACTGCATGAGGTAGAGACTATTATTTTCCATTTTATAGATGAGGACAGTGATGCCCAGAGGGGTTATGGGACTTGCCCAAAGTCATACAACTGGTTAATGGCAGAGCTAGACTGTGGTAGCCAGCCTGTAAGAAGGCCCTCAATGAGCTTCCCATCCTGATATTCATGCCCATGTATAGTCTACTTCCATACTGAAATCAGGGCTGGTCTGTGTGTCCAATAAAAGAGAGTGGATGTGATAGTGTATGACTTCAGAGGCTAAGTCATAAAAGACATTCCAGCTTCATTGGTGAAGCTTTGAATTGCTTATTCTGGATGACACCAGCTGCCATGCTGTGAAGACACTCAAGCAGCCCTGTGGAGAAGCCCTCATAGAGAGAAACTGAGGCCTCCCACGAACAGCCAGCACCAACTGAGTGAGCCACCTTAGAAGTGGATTCTCCGGCCCCAGTCAAGCCTTCAGATGATTTTAGTCCCAGCTGACATCAGACAGCAACTTCATGAGACACTCCAAGACAGAAGAGTCTAGCCAAGCCTCACGAAAACTCCTGACCCACAGAAACTACAAAAGATAATAAATGATTATGGTTGTGTTAAGCCGGTAAATTGGGGGTAATTTGTTATAAGGAACAGATAAGTACTATAGTTGAAACTACAGCTCTTTATTTTTTTTCCTCACTACCTCTGGTAGGAAATGGCCTGTGTTATCGAGTGTGACCCAAATAGTGGCTCCAGGAGTCAAATATGGAATCCAGAAGATCATTCAAGTTATAGGACATAGTACAAGATTCTAAAATTACTCAATATATCTAGATAAAAAGCAACTTCAAATAAAATGTTCTTCTAATATTCCACTGAGAAGATTAATTTCTGCAAGCTTTTGAGGGGCTATCTTGAGAACATAAACTTCCACTGAAATAGATGAAATTTTTATGTGTTTACTTAAACAATTTCACTTATTAATCTGCTATGCATATTTAAAATTACATACTGTATAAAATAATGTACAATTTAGAAATGTTATTTTTTCCCACTCTACCATAGCAAGAAACCATCTTACTAAAACTCTTTATATGCAAGTTTTACATCTTGCTACAAGTATCCATGGATCAACAGCATTGGCGTAGTTAAGCACTCGACTGCTAACCAAAAGGTCGGTGGTTTGAACCCACCCGCTGCTCCACAGGAGAAAGATGTGGCAGTCTGCTTCCATAAAGACTTACAGCCTTGGAAACCCTATGGGAGCAATTCTCCTCTGTTCTACAGGGTCACTGAGTTGGAATCAAGTCAATGTCAATGAGTTTGGTTTTTTGGTTTGGGAGCTTGTTAGAACACCAAACCTACTGAATCAAAATACACATTTTAAGAATGATCCTCAGGAGATTTGTATGCATGTTAAAGTATGACACATGCTGGTTTACCTGTCTTTGTAATCACTAGAGTCATCCGTTTTCCAGAATACATAATCTTCACTTCTATGTAAACTGCTTACAATATAGCATGTTTTGAATCTCTGTATGATGCTATGGCAGACACTGCTCATTTGACTCTCCCAATAGCCATTATTCTTGACCTTAATTATGGAACTCCTATTTTGTTTGGATGCAGCAATGTGCCCAGTTAGAAATATTCAGCTTCCCAGACTCGCTTGGAGCTAGGGTTGGTCACATAACACAGTTCAACTTTTGATCAGTGAGAGGTAGGTGGAGCTTCAGGGAAAATTATTCATAAAAGGGGTACTCAGCTTGCTTGCAACTTTTTGACTTTTGCCTTCTGATGCTCACCCTTCCTTTTTACTTCTACCTGGAATGTGGACATGAAGCTGGGAGGTACAGCTGTCATCCTGCAATCATAAGAGCTAAATCCACACAATGAGGATGGTAGAAAGGGAAGTGAAAAGCAGTTTTGGTTCCTAATGGCACTGCTGTACCAGACTTGAACTGTTTATATTCAAACTTATTGTTAAGTGAAAAGAATTAAATCTTTTTTTGATTAAGCCACTGTAGTCCTGTAGTCAGGCTTCTATCATATGCAACGGAACATAATCTTAAAGCAAACCACAAGTATATATTCACATAACAGCAGGATAAAAATGTTTGTCGTTCTTCCTGAAAATATAAATGCCTCTGATCATCACAATTTAACCTCTTACTGTGCTGCTTTTAAAAGTAATTTTTACAAGTTTTGTTTACAAAAACGTTTGATCAGAACTGTGTTATGATTACTAAATCTGTGTTAATTTATTTTCTGCCTTTATTTTTAATGGAGTCCATCTGGCGACCTTTATATGCAGCCACAATAAGTATTGATAGAGTGTCCAAATACTATTTTGTTTATTGAAATGAAATAACTGGGATAGCACCTTATAGTACAACAAAAAACCAAACCTGTTGCTGTCGAGTTGATTCCAACTCATAACCACCCTATAGGACAGAGCAGAACTGCCCCATAGGGTTGCCAAGGAGCAGCTGGTGGATTCAAACTGCTGACCTTTTGGTTAGCAGCTGTAGCTCTTAACCACTACACCACCAGGGTTTCCTTATAGCATCAAGACTTTGTAAAATCTCAAATGTAACGCAACTCTCCTTTTTTCTGAAAGTCCTTAACTTCTCTGGAGGCATTTATAGTCATCAGAAGAAATCTGTGTACTCAGCATTCTGAATCCAGGTACAGAATCAATAGTAGGAGGGCTGGCCTGAGAGGACCTGTCTCCTTCTAGGCAGGGTGATTTCTCTGGGGTCAGGAATTGAGGGGAGATTAAGGAAAAGGAGCCCTAGTGGCACAACGGTTAAGCGCTCGGCTACTAACTGAAAGGTTGGCAGTTCAAAACCACCCAGTCACTCCATGGGAGAAAGACCTAGAGATTTGCTCCTGTAAAGATTACAGCCTAGAAAACCCTGTGGGCAGTTTTACTTGTTAAATGGGGTTGCTATGAGTTGAAAATTGACTCGACGACACCTAACAACAACAAGGAGTAGAAAGACACTTTTGGAGTGAGAATCCAATGCAGAAAAGGAGTAGTAAGCTTCCACTTTTCTAAAGAAGAAGCAGAGTTCATTTTAGGGGCACAACAGCCTGGTATAGTGGTGCTTTGGGGAATGATGGAGAAGAAGCTGTGTCCACATTGTGACATAAAGTGCATTTGTCAGAGTCAAAAGTGAGAGGTGGTAGAGAAATGAGCCAGGAGTGGGAGTTCAGAAAAAGAGGGAACAGAAAGCCACTAGGAGAATGAGAGTTTCCTCCAAGAAACTTTGAGCTTCCAGAGTAATATGGAATGGGACTGTGGTTATTATTGGGATGTTAAAAGACAGACTGACCAAGAACATTGGAGTATTTGGGCAGATCTGCGGTTGCATCTATAAAATCACCTAGCACATGTTTCTAGCATACAATATGTACCCACGCAGGCTTGTCAAATGTGAATTGGCTCATTTGGCCTATATCTGGGGTACATGTCAGTGTGATACAAAAGCTTATCCAGGATATAAGTAAAAAAAGCACTCTGGTCAAACCAAATTGCTCAGCTTTTTCAGCATCTGAATTAAAGATGCAAAAGGAACAAACATTTATGGAGCATCTGTTTTGTACCAAGCACTGTGCTGGGTACCTTTACATGCACTTTTACTTGCACTTTACAGAAGTCCTCTCTGTAAAGGTTTACTCTGCTCAACTGGCTGAAACAGAAGTCCCACTGCTACTCCTGCCCAGTCCTCCAGTGCTGACCACAGCCCCGAAGTTCTGCCCCAGAGGCTCTGAGCCTAGCTGGTTCTGAGCACCTAGCCCCTGGTCTCACCCTCACCCCCACAGAGCTTACCACTTCTGGGTAAGAATAAATTTTTTTCTTATCTGTCGTGATTTGCACTCCTACTCAAGAAGTATGCTTAAAAGAAGTTTTTTAAGTGTTAAAAAGCAAAGATGTCACTCTGAGGACTAAGGTGCGCCTGACCTAAGCCATGGTGTTTTCAATCACCTCATATGCATGCGAAAGCTCAACAATGAATAAGGAAGACCGAAGAAGAATCGATGCCTTTGAATTATGGTGTTGGCAAAGAATATTGAATATATAATGGACTGCCAAAAGAATGAACAAATCTGTCTTTGAAGAAGTATAGCCAGAATGCTCCTTAGAAGCAAGGATGGCGAGACTTTGTCTCATACACTTTGGACCTATTATCAGGAGGGACCAGTTCCTGGAGAAGGATATCACGCTTGGTAAAGTGGGGGGTCAGTGAAAAAGAGGAAGACCCTCAATGAGATGGATTGACACGGTGGCTGTAACAATGGGCTCAAGCATAACAACAAACATGAGGATGGTGCAAGACGGGACAGTGTTTCACTCTGTTGTACATGGGGTCACTATGAGTCGGAACCGACCTGATGGCACTTAACAACAATTTAATCTGCATCTTTCCACTCAGTGAGCTATAACATACTGATTTTACATCTCATTTAAGGGAGAGGGTGAAAGGAAGTTTTGTAGCAAAGAAACTGAGATAAAGAGGGACTAACCCCAAATTACAGGCAGTTATTGCAGTTTTGGAGCCCCGGTGGCAGTGGTTAAGAGATCAGCTGCTAACAAGAAGGTCAGCAGTTTACATTTACCATACCTTGGAAACCTCATGGGGCAGTTCTACTTTGTCCTATAGGGTCGCTATGAGTTGAAATTGACTCTATGGCAGTGGTTTTTTTTTAGTATTGCAATTTTAAGGTCCCTGGGTGGTGCAAACCGTTTGTGCTTGATTCTAACCTCAAGGTTGGTGGTTCGAACCCACCCAGTGGCATTGTGGCAGAAAGGCCTGGTCATCTGCTTTTATAAAGATTACAGCCAAAAAAACCCTAATGGAGCAGTTCTACTTTAACATACGGAGTTGCTATGAGTTGATATCAACTTGACAGCAATAGGCTAATTTTTCTGTTTTGGATTGCAGTTTTAGATTTTTTTTTTTACTGTATCAGACCAATAATTCTCAAATTTGAGAACGACATGACTTTTTAAAATAAAAAGAAAATTCTCATAAATTCTCAAGAATATATTCATTGCCTTCAGTAGCAGAAATACTACTGTAAGAAACAAAAGTCTTACTCTACAAAAAATATTTTTCAAATGTGAGTTAGCTCTTTATAACACGTAAACTGACGAGACTTCATCTCACATATTTTGAACATGTTACCAGGGGGGACCAGTCCCTGGAGAAGGACATCATACTTGGTAAAGTGGAGGGTCAGCGAAAAAGAGGAAGATCCTCAATGAGATGGATTAACACAGTGGCTGCTACAATAGGTTCAAGCATAATAACCGTCATGAGGATGGCCCAGGACTCAGCAGTGTTGTACATACAGGGTCGGTATGAGTCGGAACCAACTCAACAGTACCTAACAACAACAACAAAAGTGATTTTTATATTATCTTTAAAATGAAAAAATCAACACCTTATATTCCTCACAAACCCTCCTAGTCTCTGAGAATGTAGCCAAACCCTACTCCTCACCACCACATCCAATGTGAGAACATTTGTACTTTCTACAAATTTATTCCTATATAAAGCCATTCCCAATAGCATATGAAGGTCTTTGGAAGTCCAGACAGAGTAAAGCACCACATCAATTTCCTTCTCTGTGGATTTAAGGGGCGGGGGGTGGGGGGAGGAGGAATCCCAACGTAATATTTTTAATGTATGCATGTAAAATTTAGCTAATCTGTATTCCATTGTCTGAGTTTTCTGAGTGTGTGTGTGGCTGATGTCATAAGTATAGGCAAGGTCTTCAACATTAAACTTTCCCAATTTTGTTTTGCACATGCTTCAAGCCCTGTTTGCATTCTCAGGCGTTAGACATCCTTTGGGGCAGGCTGATGGTCATCCTCCCTCCTGGAGATGCCCATTTGATCCAGTTGCTGGCAGCTGCAAGTGCTCCAGGGCCTTTGAAGAGCTTTGTTTTCCGAGGCTGCAGGATGCCCAGAAATTCGAGTCATGTTTTTGTGATGAATCTGATTGCTTGCCATATGGTGTCTCAAGGGGTCTGGGATCATTTTCTGCAAGAATTCAGCAGATCGTGTTACAGTGTCTAGGGTCTAAGAGAGGCACCAGGCACTAACAGAAGAAACACTATACTGGCTGACCTTCTTAAGCACCAGATGAAAATGGGGCAAACCATGGAAAGGCTTGGATTAACCCATTAAAGTGCAAAGCAAGCCTGGGGCTCCCAACAAAAATCTTGGAGTCCAAAGGACCCAGAGTAAGTCTGTTTTAGAACACTGGACAGAAATTTCAGGGTGGTATTTTTTAATAATTCCATTCAGTCCTGTAAAAACTATTGCTTCCAGAATATTGATGATTAAAAGTCTCATAGAAAATTTATATTATTTTTAATACTGGAGGAATGGTGTGAAATTTATGATACTCTTTTGGTGTTGGCATGATGAATGATTTTCTCCCCCCTGCTTCTATATATATTTCTGTACTTTCCAGATGAGCTATAACGATGTAAGAGTAGAGACTCAGACTCAGACTGAATGGCTCACTATCTAATACCTATGTGACCTGGGGCAAGTTATTAATCTCACTGTACTTCTATTTCCTTCTGTAAAATGGGGGTAATAATAACATCTGCCTTCATAAGCTTCTTGTGAGGATTATATGAGAGAATATAAGTAAAGAGATGAAACAGTGCCTGGTGCATAGTAACTACTCCTAAATTTTGGCTATTAATATTATTACTATACTTCATTGATTCTAAGAATCACTTTTCCCCCTCATATTTAACTTCTTTCTAATTGGGATGTGTCTTATAGCTGACGGTGTGACATGGTGTAAAGGACAGCCCTTTCTTCTGTCTTGGTGATACAAGAAACTGTGGTGTATCTTAAGCTGATGGTATTATTTTGTGCTGGTGGAGTAGTCATTTCTAACTCTTCTATTTCCTTCTATGGGAGGGCACTGCAATCAGCCCTGATGCTTCTGGCTTCTTTCTAGCCCTTCCTTCACTCCTCGCCTCCAGAAGAGTGTTTCCCAGCTGAGGAGTATAGCAGAAGCTGGCTGCATAGACCTGCCCCTTCCTTGCTCTCTTAGGGCTGAGCTGCCTACAGGAACCCTCACTCCAGTTGGCCCTGCCCTGTGGGGAATGAGGGTGCTATAGTATTAGGGAGGGGGTGAGTTAAATTCAGGGGAGTGTTAGGCTCTGGGGCATTTGCAGAAAGCCTGGAGAAACAGATAAGGAGTGGCATAAATCTGAGTGACCAAATGACAGTCTTAGGTGGAAGTTTCAGGTGGGGCTAGATTTTTCACCTTGGCAGTTTGATGCAGTCAGTCTGAGCAGCTGTACAGCTGGCTTTAACTGCTGTGGCCTAGGCCAGAGACTCTGTCCCTTGGACCATGAAATATTTTCAACTTGCTGGTTACCACTGCCTGTGAAGGTTTTACCCACAGGTGTGGCTGTCTCTCTGGAGGCGGGCCCAGCAAATGCATGGGGTCCACAGATGGCTTCAGCAGACAGCCATGAGGGGCTTGGAGAGTAAGCAGACACTGGCCTTGCTGTCCTCAACAAAGGTACTGTCCCTAAGTGTAGCCTTGGGCAAATAGTGGTGGCTTGATTGTATAGGCTGTTGCAACTTGTCCTTGGATTACACAGGCATTCCTGTTCCATCTGGCCCCCTGGGGTTCTAGGTAGGGACCAGCGGGGCCTCAGAGGGCTTAATACCTGGGGGAGCTGAGGCAGTAATCCAAATAGTCATGTGTTGCTTAGTGTCCATGATATAAGTAGGACATTATGTGATTTGGACATTGTACAAACATCCTATTATATACAGGCAATCCCTACATTATAAACTAGTTCCGTTCCTAAGTCTGTCTTTAAGTTAAATTGTGTTGGAACAGTTAGGTACAGCTCATATCTAACACCAGTTAGTCAAATGTTTGTATTAGTATATAGTGTACCTTTCCATGCGTTTGTTGTCTTTGTTAGGTGCTGCTGAGTCGGTTCCGACTCATAGTGGCCCTATGTACCACAAAACACTGCCCAATCCTGTGCAATCCTCGCAGTTGCTGCTATGCTTGATCCCACTGTTGTAGCCACTGTGTCAATCCATCTGGTTGAGGGTCTTTCTCTCTTTCACTGACCCTCTACTTTACCAGCATGATGTCCTTCTCCAGGGACTGGTCTCTCCTGATAACATGTTCAAAGTACATGAGACGAAGCCTTGACATCCTCACTTCTAAGGAGCATTTTGGCTGTACTTCTTCCAAGACTGATTTGTTCATTCTTCTGGCAGTCCATGGTGTATTCAATATTCTTCGTCAACACCATAATTCAAAGGCATCAATTTTTCTTTGGTCTTTCGTATTCATTGTCCAGCTTTCACATGCATATGAGGCGACTTAAAATACCATGGCTTGGGTCAGGTGCACCTTAGTCCTCAAAGTGACTTCTTTGCTTTTTAACACTTTAAAGAGGTCGTTCGATGCATAAAAACATTAAAGAAACACTTTCGGATACACTAAAACGTCTTTAACATAATAATACAGTAATAATAACAATAATGTTTTTATGTGCACAAAGTAGCGCCTATTTGTTATTACGAATCATTGTATGTACCTAAAATTTTTAATGTAATAGGCTTTATGGGAGTTGGTTTGCAACTACAGGTTGTATGAAGTCAGCCCTTCAAAACCAGGGATTGCCTGTACTTAGCAAAGCTATATGGGATACTGCAGTGTACCTGTACTGACTAAACAGCCACTGAGAAGCTGCTGCCTTCATTGTGTCTGGTTACTTCCACTACGTCCCGTTCTCTCACTGGGATATCTGAACTCTCTTATGATCTTATGGAACCATGGATGTATATGTGGTCAGACATTGCCCAAACGGACAGTACACAGTGCATGGCTGTACGGGAAAATTAGAGTCTTTGGAGATGCTTTTAAAGCAGATTGCTTTTACTGCTTTTAAACTGCAGTGCAGCTGAGTCGCGTGTGTGTTGCAGAGGTTTCAATTATGAATGCCAGTCTATGGTACAAAGTGCTAGGTGAACTGCCCCCAGTTCCATTCTGCATCCAGGACGGAGAAGCGAGTTGTGAAGGAGCTAACCCTGGTTTCACAGGGCTTGTCCACAGAGTCAAGAATCACTCCTCACCACGTGATCTCAATATGGCTCAGATCAGAAGGCAGAGTTCTTAGGACTAGTGGCCTGACAGCAAGAAGTAGTAGAAACAGCATCTATGACCAAAGACAAAAAAGGGCCGCTCACGAAAGAATGGGCTCTATGTGATTGGGTAAAGCCGACACTCAAGTCACAACGGTTAAGTGTTCAGCTGTTAACCAAGGTTGGTGATTTGAATGCACCCAGTGGCTCCATGGGAGAAAGACCTGGCAATCTGCTTCTGTAAAGATTACAGTCTAGAAAACCCTATGGGAGCAGTTCTACTCTGTCACATGGGGTCTCTATGAGTCAAAAATCGACTTGATGGCAACTAACAACACCAGTAAGATTAAAATATATGCTCCAATGGAAAATAAATGTTTTGTCTAGACTAACACACACTCTTTATGGGTATCTGATTCTGATTCTGTGGGAGCTATTTTACAAGGCTGTAAATTGAAAATAACAGACAGCAATGCAAAATATTTCTTATCTATAGACATGCCAGTGGAAGGACAACCCTCATATCCCCTGTGCATCCAAACACACATTCATCTCAACATTCCTTATTTCAGAAAAATTTGTGCTTCTTTGACTTCTCCTTTGAACTAGTTGCCTGGTCTTCTCATTAATTAATGAGTTAAATGAAATCTTTAACACGTGTTCATTTTATAGCATAATACTTCTTCTGAAAATATCCTTTACCTAGAAACATGGGATATCATTGGTGATGTCTGATGGCTCTTGGCTGAAAGCAGAGAATACCAGAAAGATGTTATATCTGTGTTTTATTGAGTATGCAAAGGCATTCAACTGTGTGGATCATAACAAATTATGGATAACACTTCGAAGAATAGGAATTCCAGAACACTTAACTGTACTCATGAGGAACATGTACATAGACCAAGAGGCAGTCTTTTGAACAGAATGAAGGGATACTGTGTGGTTTAAAGTCAGGAAAGGTATGCGTCAGGGTTGTATCCTTTTACCATAATTATCCAATCTGTATGCTCAGCAAATAATCCCAGAAGCCAAACTATATGAAGAAAAACATGGCATCAGGATTGGAGGAAGACTCATTAACAGCCTTCATTATGCAGATGACACAACCTTGCTTGCTGAAAGTGAAGAGGACCTGAAGCACTTACTGATGAAGATTAAAGACTACAGCCTTCAGTATGGATCACACCTCAACATAAAGAAAACAAAAATCCTCACAATGAGACCAATAAGCAACATCACGATAAACGGAGAAAATATTGAAGTTGTCAAGGATTTCATTCTACTTGGATTCACAATCAAAGCCCATGAAAGCAGCAGTCAAGAAATCAAACATGTATTGCATTAGGCAAATCTGCTGCAAAAGACATCAATAAAGTGTTAAAAAGCAAATATGTCACCTTGAAGACTAAGGTGTGCCTGACCAAAACTATGGTACTTTCAATTGCCTCATGTGCATGTGAAAGCTGGATAATGAATAAGGAAGACTGAAGAAGAAATGATGCCTTTGAATTATAGTGTTGGCAAGAGATATTGAATATACCATGGAGTGCCAGAAGAACAAACAAATCAGTCTTGGAAGAAGTACAACCAGAATGCTTCTTAAAAGTGAGGATGGTGAGACTTCATCTCATGTACTTTGGACATGTTATTAGGAGGCAACAGTCCCTGGAAAAGGATATCATGCTTGGTGCCATAGTTATCAGTGTTGCTATAACAGAAATACCACAAATGGATGGCTTTAAGAAGGAGAAATTTATTCTCTCACAGTCTAGGAGGCTAGAAGCTTGAATTTGGGGTGCCAGCTCCAGGGGAAGGCTTTCTCTCCCTGTCGGTTCTGGCGGAAGGTCCTTGTCATGAATCTTCCTCTGGTCTAGGAGCTTCTCAGTGCAGAGACCCTACATCCAAAGGATGTGCTCCTTTCCTGGTTCTTCATTCTTGGTTGTAGGCGGTCCGTCTTTTTCTCTGCTTGCTTCTCTCTTTTATATCTCAAAAGAGATTGACTCAAGATGCAACCTAATCTTGTAGATTGAGTCCTGCCTCATTAACATAACTGCCTCTAATCCTGCCCATTAACATCATAGAGGTAGGATTTACAACACATAGGAAAATCACATCAGATGACAAAATGGTGGACAATCACACAATACTGGGAATCATGGCTCAGCTAAGTTGATACACATTTTTGGGGACAAAATTCAATCCATAACACTTGGTAAAGTAGAAGGTCCACAAAAAAGAGGAAGACCTTCAGTGAGATGGATTGACACAGGGGCTGCAACAATGGACTCAAACATAGCAACAATTGTGAGGATGGCGCACAACCAGGGAATGTTCTGTTCTGTTGTACATTCGTTCTGGGTTGCTATGAGTCGGAACCAACCCGACAGCACCTAACAACAACAGAAACATGGGGCTCAAAGGGGAAATGTATATTTAGGAGGTTTTGAAAATACTGGATGGAAAGCCCCCTCAAATGAGACTAGTGACTGAGGAATGTCAAATTTCTACATATCTTAAATGCCTTTTCTGAGAGGAGACAGTATGGATAGGTGGATTTCTTTCCCAAATTGGTAAATTAATAGTTCCAAAAATAATCTCTTTCCAACAGATATTTCCCAACTGATTTTAAGTCCACAGGTCATGGACTCTGGACAACTGGTATAGACTCTAGCACAATGATGCAGATCAAACCAAGAAGGTATCCTCCTCCTCTCAACACCAGTGAGTCTCTGCTGGTTTTTTTGCCAACTCTTTTTGCGTTCCGGAATATAATTTTTTTGGGGCGGGGGGTGGGGGTGGTGCTAGTTGCCTTAGGGACTGGGGATTGCATTATTTTTTAAATTTGGTAGATGTGGGGCAGTGCTATGATAATCTTGTATGTCCTCTGAATTAACTTTTTGGGCTTTATAAGAATAGTTTATGAAAGACTTGGCATTAAATAATACCAGTTCCTAAAACTACACTTATTCCATTAAAGCACTGTCTAAGCTATAGCTGCTGCAACAATCACAATTTTACCCATGATAGAGAATCCCTCTGACAAAACTGAACAAGGTAAGAAATTGAGGATGGTAAATTTTGGATTTCAATGATTTTGAACTTTAACACTCAAGGGCAAAGGAAATTGATTCTGGTCTTTTAAGTCCTTTGGACCACATTGCCTTTAGATTTATCTTGTAAGCAGGGCTTAATTTGTGAACTTCAGTTGTTCTTTGGGAGTTATATAATGGACAGGAGTTTATGTTTATATTTCTATGTTGACAATTTTCTCTTGGGCTATCTTAATGTCATTTTCTCTCATTGTAAACCTTTAATAACCTACATTAGAAAACGAGGCTGCTCAGGATTTGGAATGGGAAACAAAATAGCGAGACAACTTTCAGAATTGGGTTCAGAGTGGCCTTGAACTTAATGTTCTGCCTCATTTAAAAGCCTTTAAGGTTCACAAAAGGACAAATATTGAATGGTCTCACTTTTATAAAAAGTCAAGAACAGGTATACACCCAGAAAGCAATGTTCTTTGATGGTTCCCAGGGATAGCAGGGGAAAGAAGGGGGAGTCACTTTCTAGATAACAGACATTTGTTATTTTTGGTGATGGAAAAGGCCATACCCAATATGGTGAAGTCTGCACAACTTGACAAAGGTAAATGAAGACAATAAGAAGTACAGAAGAATAAGGGACAATTTTGGTAAATGGTATAACATATACAATTTTACAACAGTAATAACAACCAAAAAAATATGTGTGTGGTTACATAGGTAGGTATGTATGCATATATGTGTATAGGAAGGCATATATGAGTACATGCACATGCATGTATAGGTGTATCTGTAGGCATATGTATATATGTTTCTGTGTGCTGCATATATATTCATATCTATAATAAAGCACATACGGGGTACATACATGGAAACTTCCTAGACACATCCAAACACCTTGCGGGGTTGGTTTACTTGGTTAAAAGGCTTTGGATCATAGTCTCTTGGGACAACTCAGCCAAGTGGCATAACATAGTTCATAATGTTCTAAATCCTAGTTTGGTGAGTAGTGTCTGGGGTCTCAAAAGCTTGTGAGCGGCCATCCAAGATACAGCCATTGGTCTGTACTCATCTGGAGCAAAAGAGAATGAAGAAAAACAAAGACTCAAAGAAGAAACTAGTCCACAGGACTAATAGCCCACATGAACCATGGCCTCTTCTAGCCTGAGACCAGAAGAATCAGATGGTGCCTGGCTACACTATCAAATGTTCTGACCAGGGACACATAGAAGGTCCCGGATAGAATGGGAGAAAAATGTAGAACAAAATTCCAACTGCTAAAAAATGCCACATTTACAAGACTAACGGAGACTAGAGGAACCACCAAGACTATTGCCCTAAGATACCCTTTGAACTTGGAACTGAAGCCACTCCCGGAGGTTACCTTTCAGCCAGATAATAGATTGGCTTATAAAATAACAACATCATCCATAAGTAATGTGCTCCATTAAACAATCAACTATATGAGACCAAATGGTCAACATTTACCCAAAAGCAAAGATGACAAGGCAAGGAGGGGCAGGAAGCTAGAGCAATGGAAACAGAACAAACGGAATAGAAATAATGAGAATGGGTAACTTCTGGCAAAACAGTGCTCTAGGCAGAAGCACCACACCATCCCTCCACAGCAAAGATCCAAAAAACTAAGCCAAACAGAGAAAACAGCAATCTTGAAACCCTAAAACATCAAACGAAGAGATAAAGAACTCAGCCAAGCACCAAATAGAGTCAGAAAACTGACAGAGAATGGAGAGTGAAGAGAGATTCATGCAGAGGTACCGTAACAGCTAATGAAGCGTGGATCTGCCATCTTGGACTCCTGTCAGAGATCAGCAAATAGGGGGTATGAGAAAGCAGCTTCACAGAGCTTCCAGCAGGAGATAAAACAACCAGTAATTTGCGATATACACTTTCCCACCCCCCACCCTTCTCCATCCCCACTTGGCCTCCTCTGCTTCCCGAGGCCACAGTCTCTTGGCCAGGAAGCACTGGATGCTTGGATTCCACCTGCCTGCACTGGCAGGCTCCCTGAGTGACATTTGTTGGCTGCTGGTGTTGCTTTTTTCTGCTTCTTTTGATTTCTTCCTTACCTCTCACCACCTCTCCCTCCTTTCGCTCAAATACCTGGCTCTGTGCGCCATCTTTGCTTCTTCCTGAGGGGCTGCAGAGCTCCGTTCGAGTGTGGAACTGCTTCCCAGTCTGGGCTGCCGGGCTGGTGGGATCCCGGAGCTTTTGTTTGTTTGTTTTGAACTGTTTCTTTCTTTTCCTTTTATCGAGCTGGGAGCCAGTTCTGGCCGGGCAGTGCTACACGGCTTGGGACCTACCCCCTCAGCTTGCACAGACGCGCAGAGGGATCCCTGAGAGCATTTCTTTTTTTGTGGGCTTTTTTTTTCCTACTTTTTTTGGGGACTTTTCTTGTTCTTTTTTTTCAATTTGTTTTGTTTTCTTTCCCCTTTTTGTCTTTCTTCATTACTCAGTTTCTCGTGTCTCTATACCTTCCTTCTCTTTCTGTTCCCTGAATACCTGGTGCTGAATACCCCTATGCCTTCTAGCCAGGCTGTATTGCAATACCTGGGAACAACTTCCCCAGACCTCGTAGCCACACCGGTGGGATCCCTGGGAGCTTTGCTGTTCTTTTTTCTTTCTAATTTTTATTTATTCATTCTTTTCTTTTCTTCTTCTTCCTCTTTTTGTTTTTCTCCACTTCATAGCCTCTCATCTCTCCACTCCAAAGGCAAGCTCCCCTAGCACTCTTTTTTGCTTGTTTGTATGTTTTTGGCTCCTGTTCCTCTCTCCTATATCCATCTTAGCTCCACACATCACAATCTCCACCCCCCATCCTGCCTACCTGCACTGTGCGCTTACCATCACACCACCAAGCAGCACAGGCAAGGCCTACCAGAACCTGCCCTGCACTGATTACTGACCTGTCTTGGTGGCTGTAGTAAGTGCCACAAACAACACATCCCAGCAACTCCTCTTCAGCTAGACCTGCCCTGCTGTACCATATCTGAGTGACTGACCCTGACAATTGGAGAAGGAGGTGAAAGGTATCATGCTCACAGATGAGCAAACAACAAAGAACACACAGCCTGCCTGCTCACACATAGCCAAATTTAAAAAAAAGGACAAAACAAAAAAACCTACAATCAATAAACAAGAAAAATAACTACTCAATGCCCCAAAGATAGCAGACAATAACAAAACATTTACAAAAGCAGGACAGGATGGTGCCAGTAGGTGTCCAAAATAAAACACCAGATGACTTTCCAGTGGAAGAAAAG
>NW_004443983.1:6139207-6174787 GCF_000243295.1 Trichechus manatus latirostris
ATGTCGTGGGGTTGTTAACCAATGTCATAAAACAATATGTGTACTACTGTTTAATGAGAAACTATTTGTTCTGTAAACCTTCACCTGAAGTACATAAAAAAAAAAAAGAAAAGATATAATGAGAATGCTGACACACTGTAAAAACTGTAACTGATGTCACAGAACAATTTGTAGAAAAATTGTTAAATGGGAACCTAATTTGCTGTGTAAACTTTCATCTAAAACACAATAAAATATTAAGTTTAAAAAAAAGCCTTTGGGGGGCAAAAACAAACTGCTCCCCTGTGGTCCCAGCATGATTGTCAAAGGGGTAGACATTAATAGTGAAGAAACATCCATACAGCAGGAGCACAGGACTATACCAACAGATTCCTGATCTTTTCCCTCTAAAGGGTGATCACATCCCTGGGTTAATAGTTAAGAGAACACAAAGCTAGTGCATATTTTGGGGGAGCACAACTGATGTTTCTTTCTACATGGAGGAAATCCGTTAGGTGACATTTCTCCTGTTTCTCCACTCATTTAACAAGTCCGTGAGTTTGAAGGAGAAAATGGGCATGCATAGCACAGACTCTTCATTTTGCTTTCCTTCTAGATTGAGCTACCCAAAAGAGAACATGTGCCCCCCTCCTCTGTGTGAAGAAGACAGCCCTGCCCAGTGCTGCTGGGACACAAAGTCTGTCTAATTCTGTTTCCAGTATCAGAAACCTTGCTTGTCCACAGATATAAGCCCCTTTTTCCAATATAGGCTTTATTTTGGAAAAATAAAATCAGTAGTTTATGGTGAATATTTGGGTTTCATATCTGTCCTTTTGTTTGATCTTATTTCAGAACCCAAGGAGAAGAGAGGTATCATTTTGAGGATTCCTTCAAACTCCAACATTGTGTATTACTATTTTAATGGTAAAATATACTTTATTTAAAATTATCTCTTGATTATTTAAAATAAATCAGTTATATGCCAAATCATTCTCATATATTTAAAATTAATCCCAGAACCAGCATGAGTACATGCACACACACACACACACACACAACACACACACATCCCTACATTGTCAATATTTGAACGACAGCCAATTTACCGAGGGAGACATTTTAATAATCTATTCCAGAAAGATAACAGCTTTATAGATAAATAAACTTTGTCCAAGTTACCAGGATAGTAATTTAAACAAAATTCATCTAAAGTATAACAATTTTGTTAGAATCTCAGTCTCCAAAGACATTATTCACCAAATAACTTCCCCTATAAGTGGAATATAAAAAAAATTGAACATGAACGCACAATCACCACAAGTGGTCCCAGGATGATAATATTAAAAAAATTCACAGTTACAGATTCAGAACATTCTAACAGTTTTCCAGGCCCTATTATCTCTGTAATTTCTTCCACTTTAAGCCATTTGCCCTGCCTTTATCCTCCCACATTTGCCCACATCCCTGAAGGAAATGAATATATATACACATATTTTTTCTTTTTTTCTTCACAATTCTGTGATTTTACTTTTATATCAAGTGGGACTACGTCAATTGTATTACTTTTATCGTCAGAAAAAAAAATCTATGTGTAAAGTCTTCAAGCATGGCCAACAGTAGCATAAGAAGAGTAGGCTCCACTTACAATGCACAGTAAAATCTCAGCTATCCAGATCTCCAAGTGAATTTGAGTTCTGTGTATCTCAGACGCCATCAGTCTGGGGCCACCACAAAGGTAACAAATTATTTCACTGACTTTGGATTCTACCCACTACTGTGGGATTTTTAGCCCTTTCCAAGTCCCATGGGGTGTCACAGTGCTTTCAGCTACCATTTAATGTCTGTTACAACCCCACTCTCCAGGGCTCTGGCACAGAGCTGAAACGTGAAGGAGTGTAGGAGGAGAGGGAGGAAGTGGGCCAGGTAATGGTAAGAACCATGCTTTCTCAGAAATGCCCCTCTCATTCAGTCACCACTGTGCTGGCACCTTTTCTTGTAAGTGCTCCCTTTTCCTCAGTTGGAGTTCCTTCTCAAGGAGATCCATGGGCTTTCTCCACAACCTTCCTGGTCATGTTCACATAGCTCTGAGTCTTAGGGTAGGTCCAGCCTGGGTTTAAGCTAACTGGGTTTAATTAGGCCCAGCTTGGGTTTAGGCACATTACATTTTCTAATTGGCTGTTTCAAACAGCTAAACATTTATTCCTTGAAAAACAAAACAAAATAAACATTCTGGACAGTAATGCAGTTCACGCTTTACTAACTCCGTAAACAATATAACGTGAACATGAGTCAAATTTTCCTTAGTGACTCAAGATCACCATTATAAGTATGACTGCTGGCACTGTTCTATAATACAGCTATTTCCTGCCTATTAAAGTGTGTGAAACTGTTTGCCCTCACTTCTAAACTGTTATACTTTTGGATCCTAGGTCTTCTATACATGGTTACAATGCCTTCCTTGCTGCCCTTCTATCCGTTGCCATGTTTTGTTGTAGTCAATGTCCTCGAGAATTAGAAACCAAAAAAGCAATATTGATGGATTTAGTGTAAAATAAGAGTAAATAGGTTTGCTAAGAGCTACTGGAATTTTCTCATAAATAAAATGCATGAACTCGAGTGACCAGAATTTGGGATCTTCATTTTGGCTGCATTTGTGATGCATTTGTGATTTAGCTCTTGGGTCACAGCTGAACACCTGATCTGTGACTATAGATCCTGACTTGTCCATGACAGTCTTGGTTTATACCTGATGTTCTGGGATAATGTATTAATAGTGTCCCCTCTTACTTTCAAATGTGTTCCAAATTGTGTAACAGATTACCAAATTTTTACACAAACAACACGTGCGTTCTACATTTGTTTGCTAACTGCATCCTTTCCCTGTGAGGTATTTTTCATAAGCACTGCTATGCCAATTATTTTTTACATGTTGCTGTAAAAAAAAAATTAGTATAGTGTGCTTATGGAAATACCCCGCAGGGGGAGGGTGCGGTTGACAAACAAACGTCGAAGGTGTGCGTCATTTGCATAAAAATGCAGTATACAGTTACCCTACAGCTGAGTGATAGAATCGATATGATTAAAAACTGTACTCATTTCTTCTCCGAATTATCTATATATTAGGATTATACTCAGGTTCACATTTGTTTTAACAAAATATGAAAATGTGTAGCAGAACTCCATTTTAAAGATTTTTAGATTTGTCTGCTAAACAGAAAACTGAAAGAGGAAAACTAATATTAAATACCTACTGTTTACTTTGTTCTACGCCAGACACATTCATATTTACCAAACTTGTTTAATTCCCAAAGTAGATATAATCCCCTTTTTATGTAAAAGGAAGCTGAGTTTCTAAGAATTAGTTCACTTACCTCAGGGATGATGGAGGGAGAAAAGGAGATGATTTTGTACTTCAGATGCACCTACATCAGATTCTTTCATCTCATCTTCAACCACAATGTAGGGAGAACCTCATGCTGGTGACATTGTAATACTGTCCTCACACCTGGTTAAGGGGCAGAGGTAGAGTAGGGAAAAAAAAAAAAGGCTTACTTTAATTCTGAAATAATTGGAAAGTCTTGGTTTGGAGGAAGTACTAAATATTATATCATACCTTTATTTAGTTGCAAACCCTACCTGACCAGTTATGGCTCCAGTTTCTAAGGTCTGCAGCTTTGAAGAACAATTTTAAGTACACAATAAATCAAAGCAATGGAAAATCATGGGGGAGAATGGGACCATGTGGATGTATATGAGGGTGCGAGCCTACATTTTAACAAATGAAGGTTTAGAGCACAATATAATAGGATTCTAAGGAAAATAGGATAGCACCCTGTCCATCCATCATCCATTTAAAAAAAAATTATTGCTATGTTAGAGGTGAAGCATGCTATTTTAGTTTTTGCTTATTGTCTGTTCCCTATGTTTCCCCCCCACCCCCCGGTTTCTTTTCCCTGCCTTCTTGTAGGTTACTTGAACATTTTTTAGAATTCTATTTTATCTATAGCATTTTGAGTGTATCTATACAGATCTTTTAATGGTTCTAGTTATACCAAATTATACTTAAAAAAAAACAAAAAACAAACCCATTGCCGTCGAGTTGATTCCGACTCGTAGCAACCCTAGAGGACACAGTAGAACTGCCCCATAGGGTTTCTAAGGAGCACCTGGTGGTTTGAACTGCTGACCTTTTGGTTAGAGTCGTAGCTCTTAACCACTATGCCACGAGGGTTTCCTATTACATTATACATACATAAATTATCACAATCTGTTGGTGTTGACATTTAATAGCTCAACTGAAGTGTAGCAGAAACTTTACCTCACTTTACTTTCCTTTACCTTCCCCCATTTATAATAAAATTGTCTTAAATATTTCCTCTACATAGATTGATAACCACATTAGACAATGTATAATTTTTGCTTCAACTGTCAAACATAATTTAGAAACTCAAGAGGAGAAATTTTATTAAATTTCCCTGTATTTTTACCCTTTCTGTTGTTCTTTGTTCATTCCTGATGTTCCAAGATTTATTGTTTTATCATTTCCTTTCTGTTTTAAGAACTTCCTTTAGCCATTCCTTTAATGTAGGTATGCTGGAAAAAAATTCTCTGTTTTCCTTCACCTGAGAATGTCTTCATTTCTCTTTCATTCTTGAAGGATATTTTTGCTGGGTATAGGATTCTGGGTTGACAATCTTTTCTTTCAACACTTGAAAAATGTTGTGCCACTCCCTTCTGGTTTCCATGGTTGTGATGAGAATTCTGCTGCTATTTAAATTATTTTTTCACATTATTAGTAAGATGTCATTTGTATTTCGCTGTTTTCAAATTTTTTTCCTTTGTTTTAGGGTCCCTAGCTTGTCTGTCTTCTTCTCTCTACCTTTCAGAGTGTTCTTGTATTTCTTTTATATACAATGTCCAGGAATTTTACCTATACCTAGAGGGAGTAATAGGAAGAAGTACATCTACTCTATCTTTCATCCATAATCTTTCAACCCTTTTGATGCTTCCTCAGGGTCCAAATATTTTGAAATAATCATAAGCTCTAGAAGATTCTATAACAAGGTAGATATATGTAGATCACTGTATCAACTGGTGTCATCAACTATTCACATAAATTTGAATTGCCATCTGTGACTGGGGATATTAATTTAGGAGCAAATTTACATTGATTGACTTATCTCGGTCTAATTTGTTTCATTCAAACTGCATTCTGCCAGGCTGCCTAGAATGTGTTTCCTGGATGGGGCCTCTGGAGCAGGGGTTTTGTAGAAGGGAAATGGGAAAGATCCCAAGTGATGAGGTGGCTAGGAAATACTGATAGTAGGAGGCAAGGGAGGGAAAGGTGTAACTATAAGGGGTGGAAGAGCTGTGTGGTAGAAAGAAGCCTCAAAGACTAGAGACTAGAGGCCATCAAAGGTAGAATTTTCCTGAAAGTCAGTCAGCATGACTGACTTGGCCTATCTGAGTGGGGAAAGCTGACATTTCATCATATATCATGACACTCAGATAAACTATGACAAAAACGAAAAAATAAACCCGTAGCCGTCGAATCAATTCCAACTCATACTGACCCTATAGGACAGAGGAGAACTGCCCCATAGAGTTTCCAAGGAGCACCTGGTGGATTTGAACTGCTGACCTTAAGCACTTAACCACTACGTCACCAGGGTTTCCAAACTATGACAGGAATTGCAAATTCAGACGTCTACAGGGGTCAGAGTGATGACATGGTTACAAAAAATATTTTCCTTTCCTCTTAGCTCTACTATAAGGAAACCAACAACTCCAAAGCCCTCTGAAGGCTTCCCATCTCACTCAGTAAATGACAAAGTCCTTTCAACAGTGTACAAGACTCCCATTATCTCTACCCTGTTATCTCTCTAATCTCATCTCCTCCTGCTCTTCTCTAAGCTAGACTAGCCTCCTTGATGTTACTCGAAGACACTGGGCAGCTTCTTCTGCTTAGATATTTTGAATGGGCTATTACCTCTGGATAAAATGTCCTCTCTGGGATATATGCATGGCTCACTCCCTCACCTCCATCAGGTTCTTCTCTCAAAAGTCACCTCTCAGTGAGGACTTTCCTGGCTTCAAATCTAACATGTTAGCTCTGACGCTCTCTATACTTCTTCCTGGCTTTATTTTTTATTTTTCCTTTGTACTTATCTCCAGCTAACATACTATATACTTTACTTATTATCTTGGATAATGTCTGTCTCTCCTTTCCCAACCTTACTAAAATGGAAACTTCATGAGATTAGGCATTTTTGCCAGTTTATTCATTCCTGTATTCCTTGTATCCCCCAATACCTAGAATGAGACTTGTTATGTAATAGAGTCTCAAAAAATAAGCGTTAAATGAATGGCAATGGACATGTAATGAGTGCTGGGTAAACAACAGAGTCCTGTGCAGAGTCCTACGGCAAACCGGAGAGGTTGTGCCCCACCTAAAGAGAAGCTGTTACTCATTTCCTGTGACTTTCGGCATATGAAAATGTCAGCCAAATGATGTCAGATATTTTGACTTTCAGGGAAAGCTAGGTATATCAATTTGTATATAAATTTTCTCAATTTTTTTATATTTCTACTTTATTTAGGTGTAATTTACGTGGAAAAAAGTGTACATACTTAAGTGGTCAATATGATGGGTTTTGATGCATGTATACACCCATAAAACCATCACCACAAACAACATACAGAACATTTCCATTGCCCCAAAAGTTTTCTTGTGCCCCCTGGCAATCCATCCGTCCATTCACCCCATTCCTAAGCCACTGGTCTTCTTTCTGTCACTACATATCACTTTGACTTTTCTAGAATTTTATATAAATTGAATCATACAATATATGCTTTTATTTTCTGGCCTCTTTCACTCAGCACAATAATCGAGGTTGAATCATATTGTTGCATGTATAATTCATTTGTTTTTATTGCTGAATAGTGCTTCATTGGATAATGCTTCATTATCACAACTGGTTTATCCATTCACCTGTTGGTAGACATTTGGTTTATAGGTTTTGACAATTACAAATAAAGCTGCTGTGAATATTCATGCACAAGTCTTTGTAGGAAAGTATGTATTCATTTCTTTAATCTTCCAATTTCTAAATACCGGCAACTAATATAAAAATTTCAAACCCAAGCAGGCCAATAGTGACTGGCTAAACAAAACACATCCGTGAGCTAGATCCAGCCTGAGGTCAGCCAGTTTACCATAGATATTGAGATTCTGTTTTTCTCTTTGGAAACACAGTTGTCTACTGTGGCTCTTTTGCTGCACTGGCACTTTGAGATCTGACCCCAGATTAATGTGTATTCACCATCCTGAGGTTAAGTCGTGTGGAGGCCATGCTAGGAGACCATTACTTACGGCTTTGGTAGTGCTCCCCTGCCCAGCCTCAGACTGACTCTTCCGCTGCCAGGCTGGGCTCTTGTGGGGGATGGGGTTGACAGGGTATATTGACATATCCTCTCCAACTGACTGGAACTGGCAGAACAGTTGCCATAGTCTACCTGGGGCACTTCTATCTGCTTCCCCACGACTCCACCAAACAAGCAGACTGGGAGTTGGAGAAGCTTGTCATTTCTGTGTGGGCCATCCAGCCATTCTTGTAGCTGCTCCAGGCTGGCTCCTCACGGGGCCTTGCAGTAAGATTTCCAGGAAGGCAGGGATACAGGGGTCCTTTGTTCTTTTTGACCTGAGGAGGAGGGAGAACTGCAGGACTGGTTTGGATATTAAGACAGGTTTATTTTTTATCTTTCCTTTCTACCAAAGATAAAGAAGGGGAAAAGAGGTGATTACCATCTTTGGAAGGTAGCAGCTCCCTCTGTGGTAGCTGCAAAAGGAAAACTCAGTAGAAAAAGGTAAATTTGGGCAAAGATAGAAGACGGTGGCCTTGGTGAGATCTTACTTAACACCCTTGGCTGATATGTTGGCAGGCATCCACCAGCTATACTGCGGAGTCTTCCATGAGCAATGTCAGGAGAGCTGCCTCTTGAGGCACTGGCAGTGGCAGAGGACATACCCACAGGAGAGGAGGGAAATGGTAGACACACGGGACAGCCGGGGGACTGATTTCAGGGTGCACATGAGATATTGCATGGAGACTCCTCAAACAATTTTGGGTAAATCTGAAGGAGCTGGGCTTCCCAGAGCAGATGTGGACAGATCCAGAGAAATACTACTTTGTCATCAGTATTATGGTTCTATTCTTTAAAACTGAAATAGATTTATTTTTTCTCTTATATTTATATATTTACATTATTTTATTTTCTTATATTTTTTACTATAATAGCAGTACATGCTTGTCGTAGTTTCCTAGGGCTGCCATAACAAAATACTGCAAAGTGGGTGGCTTTTAAAAAAACAAACCCATTGCCGTTGAGTAGATTCCAACTCACAGTGACCCTCCAGGACAGAGTAGAACCGCCCCACAGGGTTTCCAAGAGTGGCTGGTGGATTTGAACTGTGTTTGATTAGCAGCTGTAGCTCTTGACCACTCTACCACCAGGGCTCCAGGTGGCTTTCAAGAGCAGAAATTTATTTTCTCACAGTTCTGCAAGCTAGAAATACAAATCAGGCATTGACCAAGTCAATTCTTTCTGAGGACTTTGAGAGAAGAACAGTTCCATGCCTCTCTCCTACTTTCAGGAGGCTGTCAGCAATTCCTGGCATTTCTTTGCTGCTTACAGATGCATCTGCATCTGTTGTCACATGATGTCTGTCTTCCTGCTGTGTGATTCTCTATGTCTTTTCTGCCCTTTTATAAAACACAACTGAGAAAAGATGAGGATTTGAACCCATCATACTCCGGTATGACTTAACCGATAATATCTTCAAAAAAAGGCCTTATTCCCCAAACAAGGTCACATTCACAGGTGCAGGGGTTAGGTCTTTAACATATCTTTTTGTGAGACACAATTCAATTCTTACAAAAATTTCAAGAAATTCAGAAAAGCATGAAGAAGAAAATAAAAGTCACTGAGGCATCTACTATGTAGAGATAGAAACCATTAACTTTTGAATAATAGCTTCCTGGATTTTGAAATACACTTATTTCACATATATACACACATACATACATGTACATACACAAATCTATGATAAAGAGAAAATGTTATTCTCTTTGGGAGAGAGCCTGCTTTGTGGAGGTAATGCCTTAAAAAGAAGCAGCTAAGTCACCCTCCTCTCAGGGCCAGGAGCTGGCTACTACCAAAGCTTCCGAGAAATCATGCAAGAGAAAGGCTAAAGGAGCTACTGAGATGGTGGGGTCTGAGAGATCACCTCCAAGATCCTTAAGCCTTCAATAAGGTCACCAAAAACTCACAAAAGGCTTGCTGAGAATGAACTTATTGTGGGAACTGGTGAAAAGACTGGGTTTTATGTGGTGAAACAAGACCAGCACATGAGGGCACGGAAGTGCAGAGTCAGAAAAACGAAGAAGGACACCTCCGGGTAGGTGTTGAACTCTCAAACACCTTGGAGGTTGTGTTAATCCAATTCAAGTTTCACCAGATCTAAAGCCAGTTTAACCCCAATGGGGACTTTAGCTACTAATCTGGCTTACGTGTGAGTGTGTTTGTGAGTGTATGAAATTATTATACAAGTTGTTGTCTAATGTGTTTTTCTCACTTAGCAGTATATCATGAACAACTTTCCGTGTCAACAAAAACATATGCAGATGCTGATTTTTAACAGCAGTAAGGTATTCTATCATATGGATAAGCCATAATATATTTAACCAAACCTCCATTATTGTACATTCAGACTGTTTCAGTTTTTTACTATTATAAGCAATGCCACAATAAACATTTTGCACATATATTAATTTGTGATTTTCTTCAAATTTCCTAGGGTAAATTCCAAGAAGTGTATGCCCATTTTGAGGGTTAGTACATATGGAGCCCTGGTGGTGCAGTGGTTAAGAGCCATGGCTGCTAACTAAAAGGTTAGCAGTTCAAATCCACCAGCTGCTCCTTGGAAACCCTATGGGATAGTTTTACTCTGTCCTGTAGGGACGCTGTGAGTTGGAATAGATTCAAAGGCAATGGGCTTGGTATTTTATGGTTTTAGTACATATTATCCAAACATGAAGAAAAATGGTAGCAATTATTCTTCCACTAATTCTATACGAGGGCTCATCTCCCTAAATGCTTACTGTCTCTGGATATGTTGATTTTTTAAAAATATTTTTGACAATCTTCTTCTAGCTGAGAAATTATGTCTTTTTTAAAAAATGTTTTACTTATCTGATTACAGCAAGGATGTACAACTTCCTTTTAAATTGAATGAGCATAGAAATATAAATTATTTCTTTATCATATATATTTTAAATATATTCCTCTAGCTTTTTATTTTACTTTTGACTTTGCTTTATGGCTTTTTTTGGGAAATATAAAAGTTTTTCTTTTTTCCTTTTTAACATACTCACATACAATATTTTGCTTCATGGTCTTGCTTTTGTCTCATGCTATAAAGACTTTTACTTACCCTAAGAGTATAAAATTATTCACCAATATTCATATTTTTTTAGTGCTTTTACAGTTTAGTATTTTACTAAAATTTTTAAATTTATCTGCCGTTTCTTTTCATAGAAGGTAAAGGTAATGATTTACCTTTATTTTCTTCACAAATAGCTAGAAAGTTGTTCCAATACCACCATTCCTGCTAATTTGAAATGTCTGATATATGACAATTACATTTTGAACCCAGGCTGTCAGGAACAGAGAAATATGAGTAACACACATGCAACCTACCCGTCCACGGCTAATGCTACTCTTATCATATTACAATTTCACATTTCAAAAATTAGATTTACACATGCAGAAAAATGAAATAGGATCCATGCCTCATACCATACACAAAAACAAATTAAAAATGGATTAAGGACCTAAATGTACAAACTAAAATCATAAAATGCTTAAAAGAAAAAGCAGAGGCAATGACATCAGGCAATGCCTTTAACAAAGGATTATCTAATATAATAAAAGCACAAACAACAAAAGACCCCCCCAAAAAAAAGAGAGAGACTTCATAAAAATTAAAAATTTTTGTTCATCAAAAGACTTTACCAAAAAAGTGAAAAGACAAGCTACTGACTGGGAGAGTAGCTTCAGAAACCATATATCCAACAAGAATCTAATAATCAAAATACATATAAAACTTCAACAACTTAACAAAAAGACAAATAACCCAACCATAAAATGAGCAAAAGACTTGAATAGACATTTCACCAAAGAGAAAATTCAAATGGCCATCAAACACATGAAAAGATGCTCAGCATCAACAGCCATCAGAGAGATGCAAATCAAAACCACAATGAGATACCATTTCACTCCCACTAGGATGGCTATGTCTTGGAAGAAATACAGTCAGAATGCTCCTTTGTCTCACATACTTTGGTCATGTTATCAGGAGGGACCAATGCCTAGAAAAGGATATCATGCTTGGTAAGGTACAGGGTCAGCAAAAAAGAGGAAGACCCTCGAAGAGATGGATTGACACAGTGGCTGCAACAAGGGGCTCAAATATAGCAATGATTGCAAGGATGGCACAGGACCAGGCAATGTTTTGTTTTGTTGTACAGCGGTTGCTATGAATCAGAACTGACTTGAGGGCACCTAACAACAACAGCAACAGGATGGCTAACATAAAAAAACAAAAACAAAAAAGCTTAAAATAACAAGTGTTGGCAAAGATGTGGGGGAAATGGGAACCCTTATTCATTGCCGGTGAGAATGCAAAACGATACAGCTGTTATGGAAAACAGTGTGGCGGTTCCTCAAAAAACCAAAAATAGAACTACAGACATACCTCAGAGATACTGCAGGTTCGGTTCCAGACCACAGCAATAAAGCAAATACCACAATAAAGTGAGTCACATAAATTTTTTGATTTCCCAGTGCATATAAAAGTTATGTTTGCACTATATTGTAGTCTATTAAGTGTGCAATAGCATTATGTCTAAAAAAAAAACAATGTACATACCTTAATTTAAAAAATACTTTATTGTTAAAAAATGCTAACCATCATCTGAGCCTTCAACGAGTCATAATCTTTTTGCTGGTGGAGGGTCTTGCCTCCATGTTGATGGCTGCTGACTGATCTGGGTGTTGGTAGCTGAAGGTTGGGGTGGCTGTGGCAATTTCTTAAAACAAGACAACAATGAAGTTTGCTGCATTGCTTTACTCTTCCTGTAATGAAAGATTTCTCTGTACCATGTGATGCTGTTTGATAGCATTTTACCCACAGTAGAACTTCTTTCAAAATTGGAGTCAATCCTCTCAAACCCTGCTGCTGCTTTATCAACTAAGTTTACATAATATTCTAAATCCTTTGTTGTCATTTCAACCATGTTCACAGCATCTTTACCAGGAGTAGATTCCATCTCAAGGAACCACTTTCTTTGCTCATACATAAGAAGCAACTCCTTATCCGTTAAAGTTTTATCATGAGATTGCAGCAATTCAGTCACATCTTCAGGCTCTGCTACTAATTCTAATTCTCTTCGTATTTCCACATGTGCAGTTACTTCCTCCACTGAAGTCTTGCACCCCTCAAAGTCATCCATGTGGATTGGAACCAACTTCTTCCAAACTCCTTATTTTGACCTCCTCCCATGAATCACAAATGTTCTTAATGGGATCTAGAATGGTGAATCCTTTCCAGAAGGTTTTCAATTTACTTTGCCCAGATCCATCAGAGGAATCACTATCTATGTCAGCTATAGCCTTATGAAATGCATTTCTTAAATAATAAAACTTGAAAGTCAAAATTATTTCTTGATCCTTGGGCTGCAGAATGGATGCTGTGTTAACAGGCATGAAAACAACATTAATCTCCTTGTACATCTCCATCAGAGCTCTTGGGTGACCAGGTGCATTGTCAATGAACAATAACATTTTGAAAGTATTTTTCTTTTTTTTTCTGAGTAGTAGTCTCAATAGAGGGCTTAAACTATTCAGTAAACCATGTTATAAACAGATGTGCTATCATCCAGGCTTTGTTGTTCCATTTATAGAGCATAATTAAGGGCCCTAGGATTTGTAGAATGGTAAATGAGCATTGGCTTCAACTTAAAGTCACCAGCTGCATTAGCCCCTAACAAGAGAGTCAGCCTGTCCTTTGCAGCTTTGAAGCCGGCATTGACTTCTCCTCTCTAGCTATGAAAGTCCTAGATGGCATCTTCTTCCAACATAAGGCTGTTTCGTCTACATTGAAAACCTGTTGTTTAGTGTAGCCACCTTCAACAACTATCTTAGCTAGATCCTCTAGATAACTTGCTGCAGCTTCTACATCAGCACTTGCTGCTTCACCTTGCATTTTTATGTTATGGAGACGGCTTCTCTCCTTAAACCTCATGAACCAACCTCTGCTAGCTTCAAACTTTTCTTCCTCAGCTTCCTCACCTCTCTCAGCCTTTACAGAATTGAAGAGAGTTAGGGCCTTGCTCTGGGTTAGGCTTTAGCTTGAGGGAATGTTGTGGCTGGTTTGTTCTTCTATCCAGACCACTAAAACTTTCTCCATATCAGCAATAAGGGTGTTTTGCTTTCTTACCATTTGTGTGTTCACTGGAGTAGCACTTTTAATTTCCTTCAAGAACTTTTTCTTTGCATTCACAACTTGGCTAACTGTTTGGAGAAAGAGGACTAACTTTCAGCCTGTCTCGGCTTTCATATGCCTTCCTCACAAAGCTTAATCATTTTTTTAGCTTTTGATTTGAAGTGAGAGATGTGCGACTCTTCCTTTCACTTGGACACTTAGAGGTCACTGTAGGGTTATTAATTGGCCTAATTTCAATATTTTCATGTCTCAGGGAACAGGGAGGCCAGAAGAGAGGGAGAGAGACAGGGAAACAGCTGGTCAGTGGAGTCAGAGCACATGCAACATTTATCAATTAAGTTTGCCGTCTTACATAGGCACAGTTCGTGGTACCCCAAAACAATTACAATAGTAACATCAAAGATCACTGATCACATATTACCATAACAAATATAATAATAATGAAAAAGTCTGAAATATTGTGAGAATTATCAAAATGTGACACAGAGACATGAAGTGAGCAGATGTTGTTGAAAAATGGCACTGATAGACTTGCTTGACACAGCATTGCCACAAACCTTCAATTAGTAAAAAAATGCAACATCTGTGAAGTACAGTAAAGCAAAGCACAATTAAACAATGTACGCCTATACCATATGACCCTGTAATTCAACTCCTAGGTATACACGCAAAAGACCTGAAAGCAGAGACTCAGATAGAGACCTGTACACCATTGTTTATTACAGCACTATTCACAATGGCCAAAAGGTGGAAACAACCTAAATGCCCATGAACAAATGAATGGATAAACAAAATGTGGTACATACATAAATGGAATACTACTCAGACAGGGGGAGAAATGAAGTCTCGATACAGGCTACAATATGGATGGAGCTTGAAGACATTATGCTGAGTGAAATAAGTCAATCACAAAAGGACAAATATTGTATAACCTCACTTATATAAAAAGGCAAGAAAAGGCAAATGTATAGAAAACAGAGTTTATTAGTGGTAACCAGGGGCTGAAGGGAGAAGGAAAGAGGGGATTAACAATGATGTGAACATAGCATTGATTAAGGGTAGAGTTGCACAATTATCCTAATTGCTGTCAATAAGTTGTACACCTGTAAAAGGTTGAATTGGCAAAAGTTGTGTGATAGATATATTTAAACAATGAAAAAAAAAAAAAAAAGAGTAGCTGCTGAGGCTACTTATGTACAACCAAACACCTTATGGGATTTGGTTTCTTGGTTTGAAGGTTTAGGTCATGATTTCATGGGACATTCCAGTTAATTGGCCTAATAACATGTTTAGTGCTTCTGTTCTACATCCTAGCTCATTACGTAGCATCTAGGGTCTTAAAAGCTTGGAAGCGGCCATCCAAGGCACAATAATTGGTCTCTATTCACCTACAGCAACAAAGGAAGAAGGAGAGTCAAGAATAGAAGATAAAAAAATAAAATACTTAGAAACAAATCGAATCAGGGATGTAAAAGGCCTATACAAAGAAAACTACAAAACACCACTGCAAGAAACCATAAATGGAAAAACACACCATGCTCATTGATAGGTAGACCCAACATTGTGAAAATGTCAATTCTACCCAAAGAATTCTACAAATACAAATACAAAGACATAAGAGAAAGATTAGTCCAAAGGATTAATGGACCACAACTACTACAATCTCCACCAGACTGAGCCCAGAACAACTAGATGGTGCCCAGTTATCATCACCGACTGCTCTGGCAAGGTTCACAATAGAGCTTCCTGGACAGAGCAGGAAAAAAATATAGACCAAAATTCAAATTCAAAAAAAAAAAAAAAGACAAGACTTCTTGGTCTGACAGAGACTGGAGAAACTCCGAGAGTATGGCCCCCAGAAACTCTTTTAACTCAGTACTGAAGTCACTCCTGAGGTTCACCCTTTAGCCAAAGATTAGACAGGTCTATAAGGCCAACAATAACACATGTGAGGTATGTGCTTCGTAATTCAATCGTGTATATAAGACCAATGGGCACACCAGCCCGAAAGCAAAAATTAGAAGGCAGGAACGGACAGCAAAACTGGACGAGTGGAAACAGGGAACCTGTGGTGGAGAAGGGGAGAGTGTTGACACATCATGGGCAACCACAGTCACAGAACAACTGGTGTATTAACTGTTTGATGAGAAACTAATTGGCCCTGTAAACTTTCACCTAAAGCGCACACACATACATACACACAAAGGAGGAGGATAGTGAATGTGTGGCTAATTGCCTCCACGAACAACTGCTCTCTTTGCCGTGAGACCAGACGAACTCGATGATGCCCGGTTACCGCTACAGAACATCTTGAGCAAAGACTCCATAGAGGAATTCTGATGAAAAGCGGGAAAACGCAGAACAGAATCTCAAATTCTCATGCACTCCAGACTTCCTGGAACCATGAAGGTTGGATGAACCCCTGAAACTACTGCCCTGAGATAATCTTTAAACCTTAAACCAAAAATATCCCCTGAAATCTTACTAAAACCGAACAATAGTGTAGATTAACTAGTAAAGAATGTCTGCCTTGACCATTGTGCTCATTTAAGGTCTATCTATATGGGATCAAAGTGACAACAGCAACTCGAAAGATTAGATAGGAACAATAGAGGGCAGTATTTATGCTAACGGGGGAGGAACAATTCAGGAAAGGAGGGTGACAATGGTTGCATAACTCTAAGAAAGTAATCAATGTCACTAAATGGTACACGCAGAAACTGTTGAGTTGGTGTAATGTTTTGCTGTGTATATTCTCAACAATAAGGACAAAATAAATAAAGTTGAAAAAAAACTCATTATTTATGGACGCTAAAATTTGAATTTTATGTAATGTTCACTTTTTCAATCATTTAAAAATGTAAAAACCATTCATAGCTCACAGGTTGTACAAAGACAGGCTGTGGGCCAGGTTTGGCCTACTGGTTGTAGTTTGACAATCCCTGTTCTAAAACAATAGAATAGTACAGATTTAAAAATTGCATTCCAAGAGCTGCCCTTCACACTAAGCCCATTATCTTACTCCCTTGCTATTTTTATTATAGTCCAGTAGCCTTGCATCATTTTGAGCACACTAAGCATATAGTCTGTCCACTAAAGCAGCCAGATGGTCATGCTCAATTTTTCCTCTGAAGACCAAATGGTTTAGTTAGAAACCATTTCAGAATGGAAAATTGCAAGAGAGACCTACATTATCTACTCTAGGCTTAAAAAAAGAATTCAGCTTCTGCCTCCCTCAAGCCTTACAGAAGTTTCCTCTCTTGTGCCAACTTGTAAAAGACAATAGTCGGGTGGCCCCTTTTAATAAGATTGTTTCTTCCCTTGCCAGCCAGCAGTTAAGAATTACTCCCAAGTACCTTGGATCCAGGAGTGGATTAATCAGTATGCAAGGTATGCACGGGCTTACTTGTGTTTACTTACTAATCTGTAGTGCACAATTTCACATGGGTTTGAAATTAGTGAATTTGTGCACTACAGATTAGTAAGTAAGCACAAGTAAGCCGATGCATACCTTGCTTATTGGGTAATCCGCCTTGCTTGGATCTGATTTCAGGCTGGAGGGCTATACTGATGTCTTCATTAACCCAGGCCTCCAGGTCTGAAGAATCTTCTTTGCTTGGATTTCACAGCTTTTGTTCTTAATAAGGTCAACCATAAGGCTCCAGGGGAGAGGAGAGCCTTCCATCTGAATACTGTTTGCTAATTTCTTTTAATCTATCACTACCTAAAATTCTTTACCCAGAAGTTTGGTACTGAACAAATCTTTTTACAGATTGTGCACCATGATTACATCCTACTTTATATTATAGTTGTGTGTTTAACTCCCTTATTAAATTATATACTCCTTTAGGGCGCAGGATTTGTCTTGTAAAAATTTGTCTCCTTCTGCAGTACCTAGTGCAAAGTTGGACACACAGAAAGACAGTGTCCTTACCACAGGCTTTGGCATACTGGGGTAGAAACCTGATTCTATCACCAATTAGCTGTATGACTATGGCAAGTTGTTTAACCTTGCTGAGTCTTGGTTACTTATCTGCTCTCCTCCTGCTCCATCCTTCCTTCCTTCCCCTCCTTCCCTCCTTCCTTCTTTTCTTCCTTCATTAGCAAAACTGAGCACCTGTTGTTGTTGTTAGCTGCAGTCAAGTTGCCCCTGACTCATGACAGCCCCATGCACAACAGAACAAAGCACTGCTTGGTCCTGCGCCATCCCCATGATCGGTGCAGATTAGGCTGTTGTGATCCATAGCGTTTTCATTGGCTGATTTTCAGAAGTAAATTGCCAGGCCTTTCTTCCTAGTCTGTCTTAGTCTAGAAGTTCCACTGAAACCTGTTCAGCATCATAGTAACATGCAAGCTTCCATGGTTTCCCACATGGAAGGCAAGAATTCTACCACGGAATCATCTCAGTGTCAAACACCAGGATGATACAAAATACAATAGTGAATAGACTAGGCATGGTCTTTGTCCACCAGGAGCTGTTGTAAGATTGAGAAGGACGACAAGAATGAGTATAGCAAGGGAATATAATGTGAGATATAAAGATGGATAGGATTGGATATATACTGTTCGGTAAATGAGTGCTGATGGGGAGAGGCAAAGGGAAGGTGATTCTTTTAAAAAATGTTTATTTGATTATTAATGAAAGAGGAAGAGAAAAGCAAAGAAAAAGGAGATAAGAAAGGAGGGGAAAGAGAAACAGGAAATATGGGTGCAAAAGAAAATTAAAAGAGAAAAAGGGGGAAGTAAAGAAGAGGCAAAAGTTTAAACTAGTAAGTTTGCTGAGGCGTATCTAGAATATCATTAGGACATAAAAGTGTCACTAAGCTATAGGTGGAAAAGTGATTAGCAAATCCCGTAGCACTGTCAGCTTTCTCACTGTCAGATCTCATCTTCCCCACCCCTCTGGCTTAGACTTCAGTGACTGAATGTGTAGGCACAGGAGAAACCAAGGATTACTCAAAGGCTGCAAGTTTGTGTGACTGGCCTAATAGTGACACCGTCTCTAGAAATACAGACATTAGGAACAGAAATTAGTTAGGTTTCCAGTTTGGTTTTGAAACAAAAGATTCAGGTGTAAGTGGCTTGTCCAAGTGGAGATTTCTAATGGGTAGGTGGAAACTGGAATGCAAGTTGGGGAATAGGTCACTTTAGAGACACATATTTGAATAATGTGCATTGAAGCCATAAAACTAGATAATTCCTGAGGGAAAGGAAAGAGACAGAAAAAGCTTAGGAGTAAATACTGAGTCCTGAAGGTCATCATCTGGACAGTAATTAGTACCTTTGGAGTCCTGTTGGAGCAATGGCTAAGAGCTGGGCTGCTAACCAAAAGGTCAGCAGTTTGAATCCACCAGCCACTCCTTGGAAACCCTATGGGGCAGATCTACTCTGTCCTATAGGGCAGCTATGAGTTGGAATCAACTCAACGGCAACAGGTTTGGGTTTTTTTAGGTGAAAAGAAACGGAGCCCTGGTGGCACAATGGTAGATCGCTTGGTGCTAAATGAACGTTCCGCAGTTAGAGTCCACCAGCTGCTCTGTGGAAGAAAAGACCTGATGATCTGCTCCCCTAAAGATTTCAGCCTAGGAAACTCTATGGAAGTTCTACTCTGTCCTACAGGGTTGCTATGAGTCGGAATGGACTTGACGGCACACAACAACAACAGGTGAAAAAAGCTGTCATCAGAGGAAACAGGAGTTGCAGGTGGAAGAAGAGTCAAATGAGTATAGTGTCAGCAAATCCAAGAGAAGAACATTTCAAGGAAGGGTAGTGGGTTGTCAATGGTGATAAAGAATACAGTGAGCAGATTAAGGAAGATGAGGACAGAGGACCAAGTCACTGAGTTTGAGGATAAGAAGATCAATGGTGATATTTAGGAACCATTTAGGCAAGGTAGAGGAAGTGCACATTAACTGGTGAAGGATGAGTGGACAATGAGGAGTGGAGGTACTGACTGTCGAGTCCTGTAATGTGGGCATCAACTGAGTGAGTGGGCATTACCTGGGCACTTGTTAGAAATGCAGAATCTCGGGCCTGTCTACTGAATCAGAACTTACATTCTAACACCATTTCCCAGATGATTCTTATGCACAATGAAGTTTGAGAAGCACTGCTGTAGAGTACTTGCTCAGGGCAACTGACAGGGAAAGAAAGTTGACAGAATAGTCTCTTGAGGTGACAGCACATGTAAAGAAGAGTTTTTCAGAACAGGGGAGAGGTGCGCAGGTTTTTTTTTTTTGTCAGAAAGGAAGGGACAAGAGGAGTGGAAGAGATTCGAAGAGGGGGGAGTTGATGGAGAAAGGAAGTGGACGGAACCAGTCACCAAGGGAGGCTAAGGTTACTCAGGCAAGGAAGAGAGACGCTTCTCACTCTAATGGAAGGAAGGAGGATGAGGGGGTGAAATGAAATTCTGGGGTAGAGTGGGAGTGTGGCCATAGAAAGTAGAGGAGAGGTGGCTGTTTTCTCACATAATGCACAGTCTTTGAGGACAGAAGTTGGTCTGCATTATCTATTTTTGGACCATCCCAAAACATTTTTGCACCCTAATAATGATTCATGAAAGGAAAATAGGTGGGCAGGGTCAGCCTCAGCAAAAGCAGAAAAATCCACTGCCCGTTGTTCAGGAACATAGGAAAGAGACTCTTATCCAAAGATAATTTCCTCAATAATTTTTTTTCTTCAAATTTTTCATGTCAAGTTGCTTTACTGCATTTTCAATAACATTATTTTAATAATAATACTTTAAATTAATCTCTCTCTCACATGTGGCTTCCTTAAGAGTGGAAGTTTTAAAAGTAATGAAACAATGAAAAGGGATATAGGTTACAAAAAACCCTGAAGAGTTATTTTATGGAGAAATAAAAAATAGGGTTTCTTCTGTTTTTCCTTTTGCAAAGTTCAAGTCTACAAGTCTACTACATAATTAAAGTGTAGGTTTATTCAGAACATCACAAGAAAACAGAATCACAGGTGCCTTTACTGATGCAATGGAATAGCACCTTTGGATGTGACACGAACATACAAGAGTTAACAGAACAATCTGCAGGCCAGATGTCGCTGCTTAAGTGTTTGATTTTCAAAAGAAAACCATAAAAAACTCTCATTACAAAAATGATTGGCATCCTTTGCAAAATTTTCTTAAGAGGAGCAGCAGGTCATAAGAATTTATGAAGGGGACACATTCTTTCTTCCCCTTGCTTTACTTCACATGCTTAAAAATCAGAAACAATCTTTTGAACCAGAGCTTTTTTTTCTATTTTTTATTGTGCTTTAAGTGAAAGTTTACAGTTTTAGTTTCTCATACAAAAATTTATACACGCACTGTTACGTGACCCTAGTTGCTCTCCCTATAATGTGACAGCAGACTCCTTTCCACTCCAGATTTCCCATGTCCATCAACCACCTCCTGACCCTCTCTGCCTTCTCATCTTGCCTCTGGACAGGAGCTGTCCATTTAGTCTCATGTATCTACTTGAGCTAAGTAGCACTCTCTTAATGAGTATCCTTTTATGTCTTACAGTCCAGTCTAATCTATGTCTAAAGAGTTGGCGTTGGGAATGGTTTCAGTTCTAGGCTAACGGAGAGCCTGGAGGCCATGTCTTCCGGGGTCTCTCCAGTCTCAGTCAGACCATTAACTCTGGACTTTTTACTAGAATTTGAGTTCCGCACCCCACTTTTCTCCTGCTCTGTCAAGGACTCTCTGTTGTACTCCCCGTCAGGGCAGTCAATGGTGGTAGCTGGGCACCACTAGTTTTTCTGGTCTCAGGTAGATGGAGTCTCTGGTTTATGTGGCCTTTTCTGTCTCTTGGGCTAATATTTTCCTTGTTTCATTCTCCTTTGCTCCATGTGGGTTGGGACCAATCGACACATCTTAGACGGCCGCTCGCTAGCTTTTAAGACCCCAGACGCCATATAGGATGCAGAACATTTTCTTAATAAATTTTGTTATGCCAATTGACCTTGATGTCCCATGAAAGCATGGTACCCAGGCCCCTGACCCTGCTACTCTCCCTCAAAGTGTTTGTGACCCAGAGCTTTTTAAAAAAAGACAAAAAAGTTTCTTTTTACTTCCCAGTAGCCCATAGTTAGATACAGGGGAGGCAGAAGTATTGGAGAGAGAGATTACAGGAACTATGTGTTGAGCAGCAGGTGGGAGAGACTGCTAAAGGTGAAGCAAAAGTACAGAAAAGAGATACTGTGCACCAAAGAAATTTCTCCTGTTATGCAAATTTTCTTAGGATTACCCTAAAATAAAGTTTGCCTGCAGTTAATGTGAGTTTAGTATTTAATGTATGTGAATGGACCAGTAGTTATTTGCAAACTTGTTTTTTAAATAATTATAATTTTTTATCCATACTTTTAATTTTTCACTAGCATAAAAGCTCAATTTTCCAATACTCCACTTGGAGTTAACATTGAAAATATACTTCCCCCTCCGGTTTTTTTTTCCTTCCAACTGATTGTGAAATAAAGCAAAGGTACAATGTATGCAGACTAGGCAGGGTCTGAAGTTTTTCAATCCAATGTAAATATAATGAGTTAACTGGAATGCACCCAGAACTCTACACTGTTTGACAAATAAAGACTCTGGCCATGTTTTCTTTAGTGTCACAGTGCCCCAAGCTATCTTCATTTTACAGCAAAACTAGTTTGATGCAATTTCACAGTTAAGATTTTTACATAAGTTGAAGTTCAGAAATCTTGTTACCACTTACTTGGCTTCAGTTTAAAATGTTCTTATAACTTAGGGAAATAGTCCCAAAAACAAAATCCATGTAAAGCACAGAATGTAAGCGACGGTTACTATGACAACCTGCCTTTGATTCTCCTGGCTGTACTGGGAATGCCTCTCTGTCATCACTTTACAGATGTCTCTTCGCTGGTGCCATCTATCACCACAGATCTCTTTTTCAGGGTGATTTCAGTGAAAGGTACTGGCATCTTACCCAAGTGGAAGATTCCTGTCCTCAACATGTGCCAGCAGGTAGGTGGGGTTTCAAACATCTGTGGCTGCTTGTTGTATTATAATTATGCTGAGACGGAAAATCATGCCTTGCACACCCCAGAATTGATTTTTTTTTTCCCCCAAGACAAAGACTGATTGAAAACTAGAACATGTGTGGACTAGAATAGCAGGGTTTTAACAAAGTTCTGGTAATTACAGCCACTGTGCAGAAAAGACCACTGGCATCTGTCCCCACTCAGTTTCAAGCAACTAAGTGAACAGCACTCATCTTTGGAGTCTAGAATCAAGGCCTTCCTTGCTTCACTAGTAGAGACATTTTCACTATGGCGTGGTGAGCAGACCATCTCATTGCAATAGCCACCATTCCAGCAAGAGTTTGCAACACAAACATCTACGGGGGATGAACAGACGATGCAATTGAGCAAGGCGGGCAGATGGGGACTTGGAGAACTGAAGAACGTCAGCCCAATATAAAGGACCTGGCTTGGTGTAAAGTGGTCAGCCCCTCTGAGCTTCATCTAATTCTTGTCATACAGTATGTGGCTCAACATTGCCAGGTCTTTGGCTGTCACAAGAGAAGACATATTTTTATGTGAAATCTATTAATTATTAACTATTGGCAACAAATTTGTAGAATATTTTGAACACGTTGTCAAGTGTTCAAAACCATTTCACTTTCTTCAATTCTTTGCTCAAATGTCACCTTCTCAGTAAGGCTTTCCCTGACCACCCTGTTTGAAACGACAACCTTCACTCCCACCTCATCCTGGCACTTCCTTACCCACCTTCTCTGTTTTATTGTCTCCACAGCTCCTATCACTATCCAGTATTGAACACAGGAACTTTTATCTGATTCCTCCTCTTCTGGATGTCTACCACCCAGAACAGTGTTTGACCCACACAACGTACTCAAGAATATTATTGAATTAATAAATGAATGAATGCAGGTCTGACTCACAGGGCCAAGGCTAGGGTGAGGAGAATGGAGCACCTAGGCTGCAAAATTTAAAGAGGCACTGTACTTGCATAATCCTGAGAGTCAGTACCTCCTTAAATTTTTTACCCATGGCACTTCACTGACTCCACCCTAGTCCCTGCTGTGCTGACACCATGCTGACGCAGTTGCCATACTGAGCTCTGATATAATCTCAAGGGTGGAGTGAGAGAGAGGGAAAGGGATTAAAGTGTTTAAAAATTAAAGTGCTACTGTTATTTAAAATGTATAATTCCAACGAATCTCTAATATGCCCATCAACACCACAGATGATACTGACCAAGAATATTACAGTAATCTTCAGTTAGAATGCAAACTTTCAGGGGATTGGGAATTTTAGTTTATGCTCTCTTCTCCATTTTTACATGTTGTCTCAGTCATCTAGTGCTGCTCCAACAGAAATACCACAAGTGGATGGCTTTACAAAGAGAAATTTATTCTCTCACAGTCCAGTAGGCTACAAATTCAGGGAATCAGCTCCAGGGGAATGCTTTCTCCATCAGCTCTGGAGGAAAGTTCATATCATCAGTCTTCCTTTGGTCTGGGAGCTTCTCTGTGCAGGAACCTCAGGTCCAAAGGACGTGCTCTGCTCCCAGCATTGCTTTCTTGGTGGTATGAGGTTCCCATGTGTCTCTGCTCACTTCTCTCTTTTATGTCTCAGAAGAGATTGCATTAAGACACTAATCTTGTCAGCCTCATCAGTATAACCTCATCACAGTGATAGAATTTATAACACATGAGGAGATCACATATAATCTCATCATAGTGGTAGAGTTTACAACACATAAGGAAATCACATCAGATAACACAATCATACAATACTGGGAATCATGACCTAGCCAAGGTGCTATACACATTTTTTGTGGGACACAATTCAATCCATGACACATGTAAACAAGGTAAAGCAGGATGAGCTTATATGAAAATCTTATGTCAGCAAGGAGAAAGGATTGATATAAATTCTAGGCACAGGATGACCAGAGTTGAGAGTATTAACTTATTGAAAACCACCAAAATATGGAACAAATTGAAGAAAGAATTAATGTCTGTGGAAGAGGTCTCATAACTATTATCATTTTCAAACTGAAGTCAAGATGAAGTTTTGAATGAAAAGTGATAATAAGAAAATTTTTCAGGTACTACAATAAGGGTCAACCAACATTTTTTAATATACAGTTTTACTGAATGAAAGGAATATTATTCCACACTCATACCCAAAAGAGTGAAAAGAATCCATAATATATACGATTAATATAATGACAAATGTCATAGGTTGTTAAATGAGAAATTTTGGCTGAAACTCTGAGATATGATACCAAAGAGGGTAGTGAGGCAGATCAAAACGCAAACTGTGAAAGGAACTGTTGGAGAACTGGTTCCTCTGCCACGCCAGACAGTGAAAAGCCCTTTAGGGTGACACCAGTTAGGGTGACGCCAGTCAAGAAAGAACTTTCTGTACTCCTTTCTCCTTCCTCCAACCCCAGGGGGCTGGGAGTCTTACTCAGCAGGCTGGGGAGGACCTGAGAAAGAAAGGAAAGGTCCACCACCACTCTTTCTTAAAGCCAGCTCCGGCAAGGAGAGGGGAAAAGATACAACACTAAATCCAAGAAAGAGTTTTGCATATTACATAAAAACCAAAACCAAAACCCATTGCTGTCAATTCCGACTCATAGTGACCCTATAGGACAGAGTAGAACTGCCTCATAAGGTTTCCAAGGAGTGGCTGGTGGATTTGAACTGCTGACCTTTTGGTTAGCAGCTGAGCTCTTAACCACCACACCACCAGGGCTCCTATGCACATTACGTGGGACTGAGCATTGTAATTACCAGATGGAGACGGTGTTTGTAACATAAAGTGATCTAAGACTGTTTATTCTCTAAGAGTGAGCAAAAAAGTGATGGAGTATGCTGGAGTTCATTGGGAAGAAGGGAAAACTAAACCAACTGTAAAGTAACAGTGGGACACTGTCACATCCCATAAGTCGTGCTTGTTTAATGTACTAATTACTCATGGTTAAGGCAGCCCCTAAGAGTCCCAGGGTGGCGCAAACAGTTAACATGCTTGACTGTTAACTGAAAAGTCTGAGGTAGAAGTCCACCCAGAGAGGTGCGTCAGAGTAGAACCGTGCTCCACAGGGTTTTCACTGACTGATTTTTTGGAAGTAGATCACCCGGCCTTTCTTCTAAGGTACCTCTGGGTGGACTTGAACCTCCAACCTTTCGATTAGCAGCCAAGCACGTTAACCATTTGCACCATTCGGGGACTCCTAGAAGATGCCTTGAAGGTCCCTCGGTGGAGCAAATGGTTGGTGCTGGGACTACTAACCTAAAGGTTGGCAGTTCAAATCCACCCAGTGGTGCCATGGAAGAAAGGCCTGGTGGTTTGCTTCCATAAAGATTACAGCCAAGAAATCCCTATGGAGCAGTTCTACTCTGTAACACATGGGGTTGCCGTGAGCTGGAAATGGCTCCATGGCAACGGGTAGTAGCTGGGAGTTAAAGAAGTGAAGGAGCTCAGAGCAAAGGTCTTGTAAGGAAGAATGGAACCATCTAGCCCTGTGGGCTACATTCCCTCCATCAGGATTGACTCCCTCAACATTACAAAAGGTACGATTTTCCATTCAAAATAGAATCCATCACTCTTAGTTCCTACCTTTCAAACCAGATATTGTAAAATGAGATACTGAAACACAATGAACAAATTCTAATAAGTGAAATGGCTAGTAATACATTGTTGAACACAGTAAGGAAATGGAAAGAATACAGTCTTGAAGACAGAAGTCAAATCTGCCACTTAGGGTTTTGAAACTTGTCTCAGTGCTCATACCCTGTGCATCTCAGTTTTCTCATCTGTACAAAAATACAGATATTAATGCTGCTTTTAGGATTGTTGGGAGGATTAAGTGAGATCACATATGTAAATAAAGTCTTACACAATGCTTGGCCCACATGAGACATTCAACATATGGGAGCTATTATTATTAAAGTAAATGCTAGGAATTTTTGGAAAAAAATTATATCATTATATTACTTATCTCTATCACCATCATTATTATTAATGCAATGACAGGCTTACATACATTCATGCAGAAAACTTATTTTGGGACAAATGTATTTATTTATTGATAATTTGTTACCTAACATGAATAATACAAGGGAGCATGTGACAGAAGACATATAATAGTCAAGGAAAGACCACATATATACTACCCTAGAATACTACCTCTTTTTCAATGTTATTTCACCTCCCTAAACATTTATTTGGAGGGTTTCAATAAGAATTTCAAAATGTCTTATGAAGGATTGTTATAAGGTGAGTCATTTTTTTCTAGCTTTTTTGCTTTTTAAAAGTGGCAAGGCTAGCTTATTTTAGGGTGATGGGAACTCAGCCTAATGCAGCTGAAGTAATGTAAATGGTTTTGTGACTCTCTTTTGTCTTATGCCATCTTGGTAAATATTTGTGGGGTCTGATAAGTCAAATTGGACTGATTTCCCAGAATCCCAGTGGGTAGTAGGGAGACTTTTTAAAAAATTGAATGTCTGTAGTTTATAAGAGTTTCAACAAGACACAGCTTAATCTATACTTACTATAAAATAAGTATCATCAATGCATTTATAGACATGCTTAGCAGGACCCCACACCAAAAGTCCATAAGAACGAATGATCAAATTCCATCTCTCTCTGCCAACAAAAGTTGTGAGTTTGATGGTAGTTTCATAAATTATTACATAGGTAAATGGCAAAGAAATAGAAGTTGCCAAGGTATCTTAGGCTGGGTTCTCTGGAGAAGCAAAAGCAGTAAAATGTATAAATATATATATATAGAGAGAGAGAGATTTATATCAAGGAAATGGCTCACGCAATTGTAGAGGCTGTAACGTCCCAAATCCATAAGTCAAGATAGAGGCTTCTCCTGATTCACGTAGCTGCAGGAGCTGGTGAACCCAGCATTGGCAGGTCAGATGGCAGGACTCTTGCTCACAGGCTGGGAAGACCGATGAACCCCTAGGTTGGCAGGCAAGATGGCAAGTAAGCTGTTAGCTCAAGTACCAAGAACTGAAGTTCAGACAAGCAGGAGCCAGCTGCAGGATCCAGAGTAAACAAAAGCCCTGGGGCCTTGCCAGAAAGTCCACTTATATTGGATGCAGGCCATAGTCCCAAAGAAACTCCCTTTTAATTGCCTGCCTACTCACAGCAGATCCCACCATGGAGGTGATCACATTATACCAAATCTCATCACGGAAGTGATCATATTGTCATACGACTGCCAAACTACATGATGACTGCCAAACCACTGAGAATCACGGCCTAGCCAAGTTGACACACACCTTAACGATCACACAAGGATTTCATTCTTCTTGGATCAATAATCAACGCCCATGGAAGCAGCAGTCAATAAATCAAATGATATATTGCACTGGGCAAATCTGTTGCAAAAGACCTCTTTAACGTGTTAAAAAGCAAAGATGTCAATTTGAGGACTAAGGTGAGCCTGACCCAAGCCATGTTATTTTCAATCACCTTGAAAGCTGGACAATGAATAAGAAAGATCAAAGAAGAATTGATGTCTTTGAATTTTTTGTTGGCAAAGAATATTGAATATATACTATGGACTTCCAGAAGAACAAACGAATCTGTCTGGGAGGAAGTACAGCCAGAATGCTCCTTAGAAGTGAGGACGGCCAGACTTTGTCCCACTCACTTTGGACATGTCATCAGAAAGGACCAATCGTTGGAGAAAGACATCATACTTGGTAAAGTAGAAGGTCAGCGAAAAAGAGAGAGACCCTCAACGAGATGGATTGACAATCCATTTCAACAATGGGCTCTAACATACCAACTACTGTGCAGAGGGTGCAGGACCAGGCAATGTTTCATTCTGTTGTACATAAGGTCACTATGAGTCGGAGCGGACTTGACAGCACCTAACAACAAAGGCATTTGAAGACTGTTGTATATTAGACCGTTTATGTATATATCATAACCACACCTAAGTCCCTGATTTTCAATATGCCATCTCTTTGTACACCTGAACTGTTTTGGATATTCTTTTCCCTTCTCTAGGGCTCAGGTTCTGGGTCCCTCAGTGTGTGCATGTGTGCACTGGGATGGGAGAGCAAGATGTACACTTTCTGGATTTTACTTTCTGCAACAAATTATATCTTGATTGTGGTGGTAGTTACACGGGTGTATACATTTGTCCAAACTCACTGAACTGTACACTTAAAACAAGTGCATTTTTGTATAAAATTATCCCTGCTGTCGCAGTGGCAACAGGTTTGGTTTGTTTTTTTAAGTTGATTAAATATAATTTTGCTCCAATCACTTTAATAAAAGGTAGCAAATGATGCTTTAAAAAGAAAAAAACCCGAAACAAACAAAAAACCCTTCAGTGGTCCCCATTTTCCTATAAGATTCAATTTACAGTTAAATAAGCAAGATATTTAAGGCTCGCTACTATATGATCCTAAACTACCTTCAGCAAGAGTTTTTAACCTACTTTGTATTGCAGACCTCTTTGATGGTTTAGTGAAACCTGTGAACCCTTTTCAAGTAATGTTTTTAAACACACACACACAAACTCATAAGAGTACAAAAGAAATCAGTTATATGGAAATTATATCAAAATACTTAAAAATTATTTTAGATAATAATATATGTGCTTCTTTATTAACTAATGAAATAACAAGATCTAGTCGGAATCGACTCAACAATAGGTTTTTTTTTTTTAACAGGTTAGCCTGTCGGGGCCCTGCTGGTGCAGAGGTTAAGTGTTTGGCTGCTAACCAAAAGGTCAGCAGTTCAAATCCACCAGCTGCTCTTTGGGAACCCTATGGAGCAGTTCTCCTCTGTCCTATAGGGTCGCTATGAGTCAGAATCGACTTGACAGCAACGGTTTGGCTTAGTAAGTCTATCATAATTTCAAAGTAGTGATGAGCATAAATGGTAGTTTGAGACAGCTGCAACAACTGTAATGTGATTTTTATTTGCAACAAAGTAACAAGTATTGCTATACTATTGTAATTTTTGGCCCACATTCAAAATGAAGGAAATATGAAATTTCAGTTTGAGATTTGTGAAAAATAAAGATGCAATTTTTTTTCCCATCCAAGTTCAGCCACCTCTGCCTCATTTATTCTCCACCTTAATTCCAGGTTAAGAACTCACTAAGCCCCCAAGACACTCTGTAGTACAGGGTTCCTCCATTCTAATGCTTACAGAGACAGCAGGTAACATGAATGTGTGAATGGGCAGGTAAGTCAGACAGTGGAGAATGATGAGTGAAACAGAGCCCACATCCTGCTTCAAGTCATTCAAATTTAACAATTAAAAAAAAAAACAAAAAAAAAAAAAACCAATAGTGCACTAGTGCATATCTGGCCAGTATGCAACTTCTTTTAATCAACCAGAGTGAACTGCCTGTTCTTCTTCCCCACTACACTTCAGAGAGTTTCACTTATATAGGAAGACCTTCTCTCTAATTGCTATTAATCAAAATACAGCCAGTTCAGAGGTTGGCATTTCCTACTTCCCCTAGCTGGAGCTATCTGGGCTCTCTCGGTGCTTCCAAAGGACTTGGTTCAAATCTTTCTCTGTTTTGTATCATTGGTCACATTTTGCCTTGCATTATGTTTATTGATGTACATGTTTCACCTTCTCTAACAGCTTGTGAGCTCTCAAGGGTAGGGAGCCATCACTTTCTCTGTGCATCTCCCATAGTACCTGTGCTGTGGTACACGGTGCTAAGCGGACACAGCAGAGTCTGACTGGCTGTGCTGGACGGGGCCTCGGCTTCCTGTCCTCTCGCTGCCTCATTTCTTTCCCTCTTTTACTGATATATTTTTAATTCTTCAACTCCTAGAACTAAAGCTCTGACATAATTTTTCTTTCATGGAAGGGCTCACACTGTTGCCATAAACCTGTCAGTGAGGAAAGTAGTTGATATAATTTAAAGGCTTCCTCAAGGAATGGATATTCATTCAATCATTAATTCATGTATTCCCTCATTCTCGCAAAAACTATGTGAAAGCTTACCATATGAAATATGCCAGGTAAGGACTGGTGGGAAATACAAACTGATACATGTTTGTGAATGTGTTTCTTAGTAGGCTAGAGATGAGAGGGTGTCTCCAGGTGGTACAAGCAGTTAATGCTCTCGACTGCTAATCGAAAGGTTGGTGGTTCGAGTTTACCCAGAGGCGCCTTGGAAGAAAGTCCTGACAATCTACTTCCAAAAAACAGCCACTGAAAACCCTATTGAGCACAGGTCTACTCTGACATACATGGAGTCACCGTGAGTCAGAGTCGATTCGATAGCGATTGGTAAAGAGATGAAAGATTAATGCCTCTTTAATATATGGGGTGGAGTTGTCCCAGTAGCACTCTATTAATACAGTCATTCAGCAGTGTCCAAGGCCCCACTGAATACCCGTACCTGTGGACTCCTTATCTGCCATGCAGTTAAATTTAATGACAGGAAAGCAATAAAATCTTCCTGGTTCTTCGAATTACAGTGTGACCTTGAGTAAAGTACTGAAGATCTCAGTTTTGTCAGCTGTAAAATGTGGATGGTAATACCATCTACACCCCAGTGTTGTTTGTTAAATGAGTTAATACATGTAGGAACTTCGATCAGTTCTAGCACTGATAAAAGTTCCATAAATGTCATACCACCAAACCAAACCCACTGCCGTGAGTCGATTCCAACTTATAGTGACCCCATGGGATTTCCAAGGCTGTAAATCTCTGCAGAAGCAGACTGCCACATCTTTCTCCTACAGAGTGGCTGGTGGTTTTGAACTGCTGACCTTTCACTTACCAGTTGATCACTTTAACCACTGTGCCACCAGGGCTCCTATGAATATTGTAAGAATTAGCTAAAACAAAACAAAACAAAAAATGCCCAAAGATCTATTTTCCTTACTGAGCACCTGCTAGGTGCCAGGCACTGGGTTAGGCATCAGGGGTATAAAGCTGACTAAAACATAGGCTTTCTCCTCAAGGAGCTTATAACATAATATAATGTTTTCCAATCTGTGGACTGGAGATTCCTGGGGAAGTCTTTTTCTATGAATCTATCTGTTTATTAGACAATAAATAATCTGCCTCAGACATTGATGCACTATTTTAAAAATGTATTTATTTTGGGATTAATCAATGTCAAAAATACTTAAAAGGGCTCCTGATTTCCTGTTTTTTGTCATTTCAAATCATCTCAACCATTAATAAAGGAACAAATGTGACCATATGGTAGTCTCCAACATTTTTTGGAGGATATTTAAAGTAGCTTTTTATGGTCAAACTAGCTGGACCCACTGGCTGAGTGGACGTACAGTCTGACAGAAACCCAACTAATTATTTCTGATTAGGCATAGTAAAAATTCTCCCCTGAAGAGGGACAGTCGGTACCAAGGTATCACAGGGTGGAGACTGCCTCTCAGGAGATGTTTGACCAGGAGAGTTTCCAGGTGCTCCAAAAAAGGCTGGGAATCCTTCACAAAGGAGAAGGTCGAGGGAAGTCTCCAAACTGAACAAGCAGAAAGAGCTTAGGTTCAGGAGTAAACTCTAATTTCTGTTCCTCTGATCCAGCTGAAGAGGGAGAAGACCTCCAAGATTCCCAAGATTATAGGGGCAACTTGTGGTGGTGTAGTGGTTAAGAGCTAGGCTGCTAACCAAAAGGTCGGCAGGTCAAATCCACCAGCCACTCCTTGGAAACCATATGGGGCAGTTCTACTCTGTCCTATAAGGTCACTATGAGTCGGAATCAACTTGAGGGCAGTGGGTTTGGTTTTTGTTTTTTTTGTGGTTGCTAATGCAGCCTAGACTTCCATGGGTGCCTAATAGGTGTGGCTACTGATGAAGGTCCCACCAAAAAAATGAAGGTCACAGAGAGGCATTTGTTTCCCTTCTCTCTGCTGCTGCTCTGGTTCTTAGTACTATAGAGATTATGGATTTGTCCATCCTCATAAATGATCAGTTGCCAACCAGCAGGTATAAGTTCTCAGGTCACTTCTTACACCAGATGGCAGCCTGTGGGGAGAAAACATGAGTGAGTTCAAGACTGAGTCCAGGGGTTGCATTCTGGTCCTCGTCTAAGTTTGAATTTTCTGTGTTGGCAACCCTCCTAGGTAGTCTTTAAAAAACTGCAATTTTTCTGGCAAAACCACTGGGGACTATTGCCAACACTAAGCAACTCAAAAGAGCAGAGACTGGATATGAGAGAACCTCCTACCTTAAAAGTCTCATGCCTGAAAATAGTTACGATATAATTTTCCTGTGTAGGTGCGATCATTAATATTTACCTTCTGGGCCAGGGCAGAAGGTCAGTACACTCTGCTGCAGATAAGACTTGGTGAACTTTTGGTAGTTATATCATTCTGAAGCAACTTGGTGATATTCACGGAAAAAGAAATCTCCCTGTTGTTTTGTTTTACTTTGTTTGATTTTTGTTTGTTTTGTCTGGGAACCAATGTCTTTGGCTACCCCAGAAAGATCAAAATTCAGTATTAGGTCAAGGTTATTCCCTGGCAGATAGCGGACACACAATCTAAGTATACTGACTGACTGAAGAAATGACTATTCACATACAAGTAACACCAGTCTAAGGAGAGCTGTGTAAGCCCTCCTTAGTCAAATCCCCATACCTGAAGTGTTTTCTTTTAAAGGCTTCCCGTCTTTTACTCAAAAAAATGCTGTGGGCCTGGTGAACAAGTCAAACACACCTGGATATGAATCCTGCCTCTGCAAATAACTAGATGAACGATCTCAAGCAAATTCTTTGAGCCTCAGCTTCCTCTTCACTAAAATGTGCTGAATAAAACCTAACTGTATAGAGTTGCTGTAAGAATTAAATGAAATAAAAGTACTTTTTACCAAAATTCAGTCATGTGCAACTCAACTGTGAAATTTTTGCCATATTCAAATACAATCTGTGCTATTATTTCCTTAATGTTTTCTTTAAACTAACTCAATTGTTAATACAGATTAATTTTAAAAGGTAAATGGAATACCATTATCACTTCCCGGGCGATAGAATTAAAGTATAAAAATAAATATAATGGAGGCTAAACAATTAAACTCTAGCTGTATATATTTCTGCCTGCTAAAGGCTCTGACCCAAGGTCTGCTCTCTGTTAAAAACAGATAATTATCTGTCAGGTGTTAAAGATATATTGACTTCATCCTGATACTTTAAAAAATATATATAATCAAAAGAACTAAAAAAAAAATTGAAAAGGGAATAACTTTCTCACTATTTGATTCAATGCTACTAAACACCCTATTTGTGTGCCACCAAGTATCATGTCAGGTATTAGCACGTGCATCACATTTTAGAAAACTGAGATAAAGTTTGAAGTTTTTTTTTGTATCTTAATGAAATGACATCTACACTGTACTCAATCATGTGTGGGAAAAGACACAATGGCCACTAAAAACTTTAGTTTTGACCTAGAATGGAGGGAAGAAGAGGCTGCTGTTTAAGTTCCCTCTCACTGTTGCTTGAGTTTCTACACAGGACCCTGAGGTCAAATCCTAGACCCAACAGCAGGTTCTGAAATCAAGAAATTACCCCTAGTCTCAGGGGAGGCTGGGAACACTGGAAGATCTACAGAAGGGTTAGGTAAGAATGGTTTTCTGTTGATGATGGGAGAAACTGGAGGAGAAGAACCCTTCGAAAACTCCCGTCCTGATCTCCACCTCCTTAGTGTCAATGGTTCCCAACTGAATGGCAGGAAGAAGGGCTGAATAGTTTCTCTTCCATCAGCAATGATACCCAATGTTACACACAGGCTGGTGTGTTTGAGAAAGCCATGACGATCTGATTTTACATACACTTTTTTTTCATTTACCATCCTCTTAAGCAGCACATCTGGGAGCAGTGGTGGTTCAGTGGCAGAATTCTTGCCTTCCACATGAAAGATTCGATTCCTGGCCAATGCACCTCAGGAGCAACCGTCACCCATCCGTCAGTGGAGGTTTATGTGTTGCTATGATGTTGAACAGGTTTTAGGGGAGCTTTCAGACTAAGACAGTCTAGAAAGAAAGGCCTGGCAATCTACTTATGAAAATTATCAAATGAAAACCCTATGGATCACAACAGTTCGATCCACAACCAATCATGGTTATGGCACAGGATCAGGCAGCATTTCTCTTGGGCATGTAAGACAGAGATCTCCAGGCTGCAGAAAATTCCACTACCTCAAACAGCTTGGTTGGCACATGCCATAGCTTTCATTAAAATCCTGGTTCCTTTGCTTGGCATGCCCCGTAGCTTTACATTAAAATCCTGGTTCTTTTGCTTGACATGCCCTGTAGCTTTACATTAAAATCCTAGTTCTCCTCTCCCTAACTACTGCCCAAAACTAGAGGAAATTGGTGGAAACCAGTTTAGGAGCCATGGTGACATTTAGGATAACCTTTTAGCTCATTAAATACCTCATACATAGTACCTTCCCTGCTCTGGGTGGAGTTTAACTACCACTTTCTGAACATGCGATGTATGAAGTTATATGTAAATCCCATTGTGCCTGTGTAGTATGATTGAGAATGTTGTTGATGTCATTTGCATGAACTTCCTACTTGTAAATCCCTTAAAAGTAACCTTCCCCCTCGCCCTCACTGAACAGTCTTGGTGGCAGCAACCCTGACTGGTTCCTTTCCCTGCGTAATGAAATAAAGGCACCTTTCCACTCTCTCACCTCAGTCTCTTCTTTATTGTTTGAGACGAGTTGTGCTGAGCAGAACCTGGGGTTCCACCCAGCAACACATGGGGTCACCACAAGTCAGGTGTGACTCAGGATAGGTAACAACAAGCAGGCCCTCCAAATTTTTCAGTGAAAAAAAAAAAGGTCTAGAAGACATGGTGATTTTGATGGCTTACAGGACAAATTTTAGTGAAGTTTTTATGATCTTTTTTTTTTAATTTTTAATTTTTTTATTTTACTGTAGGTGAAGGCTTACAGAACAAATAGTTTCTCATGAAACAGAAGTACACGTGTTGTTTTATGACATTGGTTAACAACCCCACAACATATCAACCCTCTAACTTCTCAACCTTCTTTTTTTTGGTGAAAATA
>NW_004443983.1:6181614-6220592 GCF_000243295.1 Trichechus manatus latirostris
ATGAGAGACTATGAAATGGAGAAAAACAGAAAGGGGAGGAGGAAGAAAAGAAAAGAATAAATAAATAAGAATCAGAAACGTTAAAGAACAGCAAAGTTCCCAGGGAACCCACTGGTGCAGCTATGAGGTCTGGGGAAGTTGCTCTCAGGTGTTGCAGTACAGCCTGGCTAGAAGGCATAGAGGTATATAATATCCGGTATTCAGGGAACAGAAAGAGAAGGAAGATATAGAGAGACGAGAAACTGAGCAATGAAGAAAGACAAAAAGGGAAAAAGAGGAAAAGGAAAACAAAACAGATTAAAAAAAAAAAAAAACAAGAGCGGTTCCCAAAGAAACAAACAAACAAAAAAAAAACCCAACGTAAGAAGAAATGCCCTTTGAGATCCCTCTGCACGTCTGTGGAAGCCAAAGGGGAGTCTCCCTGCCACACAGCTCAGCCTGGCCAGAAAGGGCTCCCAACTCAAGGAAAGGAAAAGAAAAGAAACAAACAATTCAAAACAAACAAACGAACAAAAGCCCCAGGATCCCACCAGCGTGGCTGCCCAAACCGGGAAGCAGCTCCACACTCGAACGGAGCTCTGCAGCCCCTCAGGAAGAAGCAAAGATGGCGCACGGATCCAGGTACTTGAGCGAAGGGAGGGGGAGGTGGCGAGAGGCAAGTAAGAAATCAAAAGAAGCAGAAAAAAAAAAAGCAACACTAGCAGCCAACAAATGGCACTCAGAGAGCCAGCTAGTGCGGGCTGGTGTTTCTGGACAAGAGATTGTGTCTGTGGGAAGCAGAGGGGGCCGAGTGTGGGTGAAGAAGGGTAGACAGTGGGAAAGCATCTATCACAAATTAGCGGACCTCTGCAGCCCTTCAGGAAGAAGCAAAGATGGCGCACGGAGCGAGGTACTCGAGCGAAAGGAGGGGGAAGTGGGGAGAGGCAAGGAAGAAATAAAAAGAAGCATAAAAAAAGCAACACCAGCAGCCAACAAATGGCACTCAGAGAGCCACCCGTTCAGGTGTGTGGAATCCAAGCAGCCACCGTTTCCCAGTCAAGAGACTGTGGCCGCGGGAAGCAGAGGAGGCTGAGTCGGGGTGAAGAAGAGTGGGGGATGGGAAAGCGTATATCACAATTTACCAGTTGTTTTGTCTCCCGCTGGAAGCTCTGTGAGGCTGCTTTCTCATACCCCCTGTTTGCTGGTCTCTGATAGGAGTCCAAGATGGTGGATCCGTGCTGCATTAGCTGGTAGGGGATCTCTGCGTCAATCTCTCCTCGCTCTCCGTTCTCTGTCAGTTTTCTCACTCCATTTGGTGCTTGGTTGAGTTCTTTATCTCTTCATTTGATGTTTTAGGGTTTCAGGATTGTTGTATTCTCTGTTCGGCTTAGTTTTTAGGATCTTTGCTGTGAAGGGACGGCGTGGTGCTTCTGCCTCGGGCGCCATTTTGCCGGAACTTCCCCAAAGTTTTTATAATCTTGATAAAGGCTGAACTATCTCCAGTGTTAAACTTCTGTTTCTTAACTTGCTCAAGTCCCAGATAAACTGATTTTCCTTCTTTTGATCTTTTCATCAATTTTATTTCTTAAGCACAAGAAAGGTATTTCAACTTCGTTGAATGCTATGTCTTGGCCATAAGTTCTGGAGTGACACTTACCTATTATTAGGGATTGAATTGTGTCCCCCAAAAAGATATGTTGAGGGCCTAGCCCCTGATACCTGTGAATATGACCTTGTTTGGAAATATGATTTCTGAAGATGTTACCAGTTAACATGAGGTAACATTGAAGTAGAGTGGGTCCAAAGCCAACTTATGGTGTCATAAAAAAGAGAAGAGACACAGAGGGAAGAATGCCATATGACCATGGAGACAGAGACTGGAGTTACGGTGCATAATCCAAGGAACACCTAGGGCTACCAGAAGCAGGGACAGACAAAAAAGAATCTTCTCCTAGAAAGAGCATGGCTCTGTTGACACCATGAACTTCAGACTTGTGGCCTCCAGAACTGTGAGACAGCAAATTTCTGTTAAGTTACCTAGTTTCTGGTCCTTTGTTACAGCAGCCCTAAAAAATTAATGCATCCACTTACAACTTTTGTGCTCTTTCCCCCTTCACATTTTTTCCCTCTCCCTCCTTCTCATCATTATTGAGTCTGTTAAAGGCTCTGACCCAAGGTCTGCTCTCTTTGCTAAAAAGAGAGCTGACTTCAGTATCGTTATCCTCACCACGTGTGTGCATTTCTGAGCATCCTCGGCATGCATGGCTCTCTACTAAGTGCCAGTTAATGTTTAAGTTCATTAAGTCCATATGTATTCTTTCTGCTCATTGTGAACTCAAAGAATGCAGCACAGCCAGAATCTCAAAGGCCTTCCTACCCAGGGTTAAGAGAAAACTTCCGCTTGTAACTGCTTATCTTTGTAGCTGGCACCAAGAATTCTGACTGTTCCCAATTAGTTTGTAAAATGTTTGCCATTGTACATTCTGTCTCTTGAGTAAACCTCTCCTAGCCTGGTGCATTCAAGCAGAGTTAAAATGTGTCTTCTTTGACTATCATTTATAATCACAAACACTGGCCAGATAGGCCAACGTTTGAGTGCCTCTCAGCTCCCTTTTTAGGTTAGTTGGGACAGGGAGATGGTTTAAGTATTTTGGGGAAGGAGAACAACTGTTTTGATGCCTTCACCCAACCAATCATGTAGGAGGAAGGGGCAAGTGAAGTTAGAGAAACGTAATATGTCTCATCATCAGTCTCAAGGCAGGTGCAAGAGGAAAAGGAACAAGACAAGGAAAGCCCTCATACCCTCAGATAAATGGTGGGTCAATCAGTCCCTATAGCCTCTGGTAATTATAGTTAGTGTGATCTGCCAATGACAGAGAAGCAAGAATCATGTGTTAGAAACCCCTAGTACAAATAGCAGCTCAGAGTAGTGGACAGAAAGATGACAGTGATTACTCATTGAGGTTGGGGGTGCGGGGGTGGGGGGGGTAGAGGCTTGTTTCTTCTTGGAAATAAATCTTTCCCTCTTAGAGTTTTTCCTGGCTAGTTTTCAGGATCTGCTTCTAGTTATACAATATATTCTGATTCATAATTTTTATGGAGGCTTAGCCTGTGAATAGAACCTTCATCCTATTTAAAAGTTTCTGTGCAGTTGGATTTTAGAGAATCTGCTGAAAGGAAGGCCAAAGGCAGTCTCCGAGCTCTGATCCCTCTAATTCTCTGTACACATCTTGGATTCCTGTGCCAGGAAAGCCCAATGTTTTCTCACCCCTCTTAAAGAGCTCCTTATTCCCTTCCTCCGTAACAACATGATTTATGGAAAGTGAAGCTGTGCATGCCTTCCCTAACTCCTGTATCTACCTCGTACACACACACTCACACATGGAAACACAACCAACCCGTGTCTGAAGCATCAAACTTGTTTAGCGTGTAGCCATTTGCCAATCGAGCTCTGTCCTGTTCCTACATCTTTTAAGTGAATAGCAAAGGTCACACCTTGAGAGTCTACTTGTGCTTGTCCTCGTGTCACTGCTCCTATGTGTCTCCACATCACAGCTTCACCCCTTGGATTAAATTTAGCACAGTGTGATAGCCCTATTCAGGAAATGCTCTGGAAAGAACAATCAGGTACTCAATGGCTCCAATCAATATCAGAGTTCCGTCTTTGGCTGGCTCTTGAAGACCACTTCAAGGCTAAAATCTTCCCTTCTTGTTTCAGTCTCTGTGTACTGTCATTTTCTTTCTCTTTGTGTCCAGTGTTGCTACTTGGAGATTGAGACTTAAAGAAAATTATGCTTGAAGGAGGTTTGCAATCTATCAAATTCTGTGTTAAAAAAAGGTACTAGCAGCCTTGTTAACATTTTTGTAGCTTTTCCAAACTTTCTCTATGAATAGCAGAGCCAGCCAGAAACACTAGGGAGCCTGAACCCCAAGCCCTGCTGAGAGCAGGTTGGGTTTCTGTCTACCCTAAATGGTGCCCTCACAGAGATCTTTTACCTCCTCCCTTTCTCCAGGACCAGTTTTCTAAACAATTTCTTGGCCTATAACCTTCTTCAGTGGAAAATGGACAAGTTAACCAGAGTAAACAGCAGTAAAGAGCTAACTTTTATACATCAAATTAATGGTAAGTGTATTTTCTAGCCTCATTCCTGCTAATCATGTCTACTTCCTTCCTTTACAACAGGTATGGTAACGGAAGCCATTCACTCAATCATCCACGCACAGACATTTATTGAGCAGGAGGCACTGTTCTAAACTTGGGATGCCTCTATGAACAAGTCGGACAGGGTCTCTCATCTCACCCATTCACATATTAAGTAAATGCAGTGCACGTGATAATTCTGTTTGATCTTATGGAGCTTCCTTCAAGAGTGTCCTGAGGGACTGTGGCAGGGAGACCTGGAGGTGACTCCCAACAACCCAACCTTCTGGTACTCATGACTTTGTACAGTCACCGCCCCTTGAGTGTGGGCGGAACTTGTGACTTGCTTCTAGCAACAGAATGTCACTTCTGTGATTACATTATGGTATATAAGACTCTGTCTTGTTAGCAGACACTCTAGAAACTCCTGAGACAGCTTTGAAGAAGTAAGTGGCCACGTTGGGAGGCCCACATGGCAAGGAGCTCAGGGTAGTTGCCAGCCAAAAACCAGCAAGAAGCTGGACCCTCAATCCTAAAGCTGCAAGGAACTGAATTCTGCCAACAACATGAATTAGGAGGCAGATTCTTCCCCAGTCAAACCTCCAGATGAGAACAGAGGCCAGCTGCCATCTTAACTGCAGCCTTGTGAGATCTAGTTAAGCCATGCCCAGATTCCTGGCCCACAGAAACTGTGATATAATAAATGCACACTGTTTTAAGCTGCTGAGTTTGTAGTAGTTTGTTATATGGCACAGAAAACTAATACAGAGACCCCACAAGCTCCTCTAGTTGGTTGAGCTGGTTTCCTCTATTCATCTCTAATAATCTATTCAGATTTTCAAGTTCTAAGTTCTCCACAGAACACCTGTTACCTGGTCAAGCATGTTCACAACTTTTTTAACTCCTGGAACTCTTTAAAATCAGAAAAAAATGATAGAGCAGAGTTGTCTGAAGCAAGACTATAGTCAAGGAGAGAGTTGTGGAATATCTTATTGTATAAGTAGAGCACTGAATAACTGAAGGGATTTGCAGAATTGATCCTTTCCCATCTCAGCCCCAGCCCACTGAAATACCTTTCCTCTTAGATGGTCCACAGGCCCCATATTCCTACTGTTGGAGTTACTCTGAAGCAGGAATTGTTTCAAGGCAATCCATATAATTACATGTAGTAACTTTCCACTTCTCAGTTCACTAACTCAATAAACAGATTTAATTTCCTCATCTGTAAAACTGGTATAATAATAATGCCTATCTGTCTTAGTTATCTAGTGCTGCTATAACAGAAATACCACAAGTGGATGGCTTTAACAAAGTGACATTTATTTCCTCACAGTAAAGTACGCTAAAAGTCCAAATTCAGGGCATCAGCTCCAGGGGAAAGCTTTCTCTCTCTGTTGGCTCTGGAGAAAGGTCCTTCTCATCAATCTTCCCCTGGACTAGGAGCTTCTCCGTGCAGGAACCCTGGGTCCAAACGACGTGCTCTGCTCCCAGCACTGCTTTCTTGGTGGTATGAGGTCCTTCTGTCTCTCTGCTTGCTTCTCTCTTTTATATCCCAAAAGCAACCAGTTCAAGACACAGTCCAATCCCACAGATTGAGTCCTGCCTCATCAACACAACTGCCGCCCATCCCCCCTCATTAACATCATAGAGGCAGGATTTACAACACATAGGAAAATCACATCAGATGACAAACTGGTGGACAATCACACAATACTGGGAATCATGGCCCAGCCAAATTGATACATACATTTTTAGGGGGACACAATTCAATCCACGACCCTCTCTCATACAGCTGTCATGAGATGAAATGAGTTAACGTATATCAATAATTGTTTGGCACATTGTAAAAACTATACAAACGTATGCTATTGTTATAATTATAGTTGGTAGTGTTATTATTTATTATTATAGCACAGGTAGTAACCTAGACATGGGGAATACAGATGTACATAAGATACAGACTGTAACCTCTAGTTGTTATCTATTAGCTATCTATTTATCAGAGAGTAGTGTTCTGAATACAGGAGCCCTGATGGTGCAGTGGTTAAGTGTTCGGCTGCTAACCAAAAGGTCAACAGTTTGAATCCATCAGCTGTTCCTTGGAAACACTATGGAGCAGTTCTACTGTGTCCTGTAGGGTCACTATGAGTCAGAATCGACTTGAATGCAGTAGGGTTTTTTGTTGTTGTTGTTGCTAGGGTTCTGAATGGAGAGGTCAACAGGACAGGAAGTTTCATGGGGTGGGGTCTTGAAATCAGCAACATAGATTCCAGAACCATATTGTGCATGCTAGGAAAGTACATCCTAGGTGGGTTGTGGAAGTGGGAGTTATAACTATAAAGTTAGGATTTAATAGCAGCCTAAGCCCTCTTGATGTCTTAGAAGTCAAAATCTGTGCTAAAAGAGAAGAGATGGATGATGATAAACTCTACCAACATTATAATTCTCACAGTCAGTCCCACTAGTAAAAAGAAATAAAACTACAAACACTCATCACAGCCACAGAATTATTATTCATGGAAAATTATTATACATGGTAAACACAGGGTACAATAATACTGATTATGGCTTCAATAAAAGTATAATTCACAGGAAAGTTGGATTTGATTGCTCTTCTTTCAAAAAAGCTAGTAGGAAATCTGAGGGTGAAACAGTCCTCTGTGGTGGGCACAAGTTGTGTGATGATTGTGCTAGAACTATCGTCTGGTCCCTGTTCTCCTGGAAACACAGTCCCTTTTTGTGAATGGAACATGATGGAAGCATGACTCCAGAGAGCAAAGGCGAAGTGTGCTGCTCTGCATGGAGCAGTTGTTAAACATGAATCTCTTAGGGACGAGCCTTGGCCTCCAAAAAACAAGCTATTCAGAATTAAATCCATGTTTCCTTGGGGGCTCTTTATTAACGTATCATCTAGGATAAGGGTAAAAATAAGATTATACCATGGCTCATGTCATATTATAATTGGTTGCTGGTAGACATGTCTCCATCTGTGATGAAATATTGTATTCCTTCTTTTCACCTCTGTGCCCAGCATGGTGTCTACAAATAATAAACATTCAATATATACTTACTAAATAGTCACTGAATGCTGATTGTTAGATATTCAAAGGAGGGACAAAATAACTCATTATTACTCAATAATTCTTATACGTATTTGTGAGCTCCGATATGGAGGGTAGAAATAGAATTGAAGTCTAGAAGTGAGGGACTTTTTTCAAATGTTCTATCTATAACAATGATTAGTTTCTTGACAGTTCTCTTATACCTTCTTCCTAACCACTCCTTACAACTACTGTCTTGTTTTTTTATGGAGTAGAACAGAGGAAAAAGAATTCCCCAGTGCTCTTCTCCTAAACTCTTCACTCTGTCAGGCTTTATAAACGTTTGTGTGTCAAGTGAAACCAGAAATTTTTATTCCTCTCATGCCACACAGTGAAGTTCCTTGATTTCCTCCACTAAGGTCTTTCCTTAAGGATTAAAAGCTTGTTATGAAAGTTCCCTTCTCATATCAGCTAATGAGCATGTGTATATGAGTTAGGTTGGCTGTTTATTTCCTCAGAGTGGAGGAAATGTGAAAATGATGCATTACGAGGAGATGGGGTATGTAATGATTAACGAGATCTGAGCTCCACTAAATTGTCTTGAACAGCTTATTTAAATTTAGTTTAATAGGACTCAGTTTCCTCTAAAGAATACAAATACTTAATTGAGATAATATGCTAATTTAGTGAGATGGTTTCAGCAAATATTAACTATTCCTATTATGATGGGTACATTCCAAGTTCCAATTATTAATGGGTGTTTGCAGTTGTTTCTTCTCATTTGAAGTCATGCTACATCAGCAAATGAAAGTTCCCAAATGCTTTATTCCATCGATGTCATTAAGGTCGACTCTACTTTGAGGAAGGAGGCAGTTCTTCCTCCAGTCATATTTTGAGTGCTTTCCAACCCGAGGGGCTCATCTACTGGCACTATATTAGACAGTGTTCTGCTGCTATTCATAAGGTTTGCACGGGCCAATTTTTGCAGAAGTAGAACGCTGGGTCCTTCTTCCTAGTCCGTCTTAGTCTGGAAGCTCTGCTGAAACCTGTCCACCATGGGAGACCCTACTGGTGTTTGAAATATTGGTGGCATAGCTTCCAGCATCACAACAACATGCAAGCCACCACAGTACAACAAATTGATGGACAAGTGGAATGTAGGAAGTATGACTCTAGGAAAACTGGAAGTTGGCAAAAATGAAACGGAATGCTTGAAGATCAATATCCTAGGCATTAGTGAGCTGAAATGGACTGGTATTGGTCATTCTGAATTGGACAATCATATGGCCTACAATGACAGAAATGACAAATTGAAGAGGAATGGCATCACTGTCAAAAAGAACATTCCAAGATCTACCCTGAAGGAGAACAATGTTGGTGACAGGATAATATCCATACACCTACAAGGAAGACCAGTTGATACGACTATTGTTCAAATTTACACACCAACCACTAGTGCCAAAGACGAAGAAACTGAAGATTTTTACCAACTTCTGCAGTCTGAAACTGATCGAACATGCAATCAAGATGATTGATAATTACAGGTGATTAGAATTCGAAAGTTAGAAAAAAAGAAGAAGGATCAGTAGCTGGAAAATATGGCCTTGATGACAGAAATAACAATGGAGATTGAATAATAGAATTTTGCAAGACCAATACCTACTCTTAGAAATACCTTTCTTCAACAACATAAATGGCACCTTTACATGTGGACCTGGCCAGATGAAATACACAGGAATCAAATTACTACATCTGTGGAAAGAGACAATGGAGAAGCTCAATATCATCAGTCAGAACAAGGCTAGGGGCCGACTGTGGAAAAGACCATCAATTACTCATATGCAAGCTGAAAATGAAAATAAGTCCACGAGAGCCTTGAGTATATCCCACCTGTCTTAGGCTGGGTTCTCCAGAGAAGCAAAACCAGTAAAGCATATATATATATATATATATATATATAGACAGAGAGAGAGAGAGAGAGATTAATATCAAAGAAATGGCTCACGAGGTTGTAGAGGCTGGAAAATCCCAAATCCATGGATCAGGATAGAGGCTTCTCCTGATTCACGTAGCAGGTCAGAGAGCAGGGCTCCTGCTCACAGGCTGTGAAGATTAATGAATCCAAAGATGGCAGCAAGACTGTAGGTAAGCTGCTAGCTCAAGTCCCAAGACCTGGAGATCACACAAACAGGAGCCAGTTGCAGGATCTGGAATGAGCAAAAGCCCCCGAGCCTTGCCAGAATGTCTGCTTATATTCAGATGCAGGCTATATACCCAAGGAAACTCCCTTTCAGCTGAATGGCTCCTCACAGCAGATCCCATCATGGGGGTGAGCACATATCAAATCTCAAGAGGGAAGCGATCACATTATACGACTGCCAAAACACTGAGAATCATGGCCCAGCCAAGTTGACACACAATCTTAACCATCACACCAACTGAATTTAGAGACCATCTCAAGAACAGATTTGATGGACTGAACACTAATGACCGAAAACCAGACAAGTTGTGGGATGACATCAAGGACTTCATACACGAAGAAAGCAAAAGGTCATTAAAAAGACAGGAAAGAAACAAATGATCAAAATGGATGTCAGAAAAGACTCTGAAACTTGTTCCTGAACATAGGGTAGCTAAAGCAAATGGGAGAAATGATGGAGTAAAAGAGATGAACAGAGGATTTCAAAAGGTGGCTCAAGAAGGCAAAGCATAATGAAATATGCAAAGACCTGGAGTTAGAAAACCAAAGGGGAAGAACACGCTCAGCATTTCTCAAGGTGAAAGAAATGAAAAAATCCAATCCTTGAGTTGCAATATTGAAGGATTCTATGGGCAAAATGTTATCAGTAGGGACCAGTCTTTGGAGAAGGACATCATGCTTGGTAAAGTAGAGCGTCAGCAAAAGAAAGGAAGACTCTCAGCAAGATGAACTGACACAGTGGCTGCAACAATGGGCTCAAGCATAGCAAAAATTGTGAGGATGGTACAGGACAGGGCGGTGTTCCATTCTGTTGTACATAGGGTTGCTATGAGTTGGAAATGACTCGACGGCCACTAACAACAACAATGTGCAAAATATTGGCCAATGCAGGAAGCTTCAAAAGAAGATGGAAGGAATACACAGAGTCACTGTACCAAAAAGAACTGGCCAACATTCAACCATTTTAGGAGATACTATATGATCCTACGGTACTGAACCGATAATACTGAAGGAAGAAATCCAAGCTGCACTGAACTCGTTGGTAAAAAATAAAGCTCCAGAAATTGACAGAATACCAACTGAGATATTTCAACCAACGGATGCAATGCTGGAAGTGCTCACTTGTCTATGCCAAGAAATTTGGAAGACAGCTACCTTGCTAACTGACTGGAAGAGATTCCTATTTGTGCTCATTCCAAAGAAAGGTGACCCAACAGAAAGCAGAAATTACCGAACAATATGATTAATATCACATGCAAGTAAAATTTTGCTGAATATCATTCAAAAGCAGCTGCAGCAGTACATTGACAAGGAACTGCCAGAAATTCAAGCCGGATTCAGAAGAGGACGTGGAACTGAGGGATATGATTGCTAATGTCATATGGATCTTGGCTGAAAGCAGAGAATACCAGAAAGATGTTTACCTGCGTTTTATTGACTATGCAAAGGCATTGCACTGTGTGAATCAAATCAAATTATGGATAACACTGTGAAGAATAGAAATTCCAGAACATTTAATTATGCTCACGTGGAACCTGTATATGTGGAACCTGTTGCTGGACCAATAAGCAACATCATGATAAACGGAGAAAATATTGAAATTGTCAAGGATTTCATTTTACTTGGATTCACACGGAAGCAGCAGTCAAAAAATCAAATGACGTGTTGCACTGGGCAAATCTGTGGCAAAAGATCTCTTTAAAGCATTAAAAAGCAAAGATGTCACTTTGAGGGCTAAGGTGTGCCTGACTGAAAACATGGTATTTTCAATCGCCTCATACGCTTGTGAAAGCTGGACAATGAATAAGGGAGACCAAAGAAGACTGATGCCTTTGAATTATGGTGTTGGCGAAGAATATTTACTATAGCACGGACTGCCAGAAGAACGAACAAATCTGTCATGGAAGAAGTACAGCCAGAATGCTCCTTAGAACCGAGGATAGTGAGACTTCATCTCACTTACCTTGGACGTGTTATCAGGAGGAACCCTGGAAAAGGACATCATGCTTGATAAAGTAGAGGGTCAGGGAAAAAGAGGAGGCCACTCAATGAGATGGAGCGACACAGTGGCTGTAACAATGGGCTCAGATACAGCAACAACTATGATGATGGGCAGGACCGGGCAACATTTTATTCTGTTATACACAGAGTCGCTACGAGTCAGAGCCAACTCGATGGCATGCAACAACAATAAAAAAAACAAACCAAACTCATTGTCATCGAGTCAATTCCGACTCATAGCAACCCTACAGGACAGAGTAGAACTGTCCCATAGGGTTTCTGAGGAGCAGCTGGTGGATTTGAACTGCTGACCTTTTGGTTAGTAGCCGAATGCAAATATTTTTAAAAAGATAGACACACTCTGTTGGTTCAAGGTGAAGGTCATACTTTAATAATGAGGGAGAAAGTAATAGTTCAATCCTACTACAGAAAGAGCAGTTTGAAACAAATGTTTGGAAATGATTTTTGTTAATGAAAGTAACATAAAAGTTACCTATAAAAATGCACATGTATACATGTAAAAAGGTCCCCTGGGTGGTAAAACAGTTTGTACTCCACTACTAACCAAAAGGCTGGCTGTTCAAATCCACCCAGCGGTGCCATGGAAGAAAGGCCTGAAAATCTGCTTCATAAAGTTTATAGCCAAGAAAACCCTGTGGAGCAATTCTACTCTGTAACACGTAGGGTCTCCATGAATTGGAATCACCTTGATGGCAATGGATTTGTTTTTGGTTTTATACATGTAAAAAGCTGGAATGTTTAAAATGCAGTATCTTTCAATTAATAGGTCAATTTCAACTTCAGCATGATTATTGCATGAGATTAAAAAATGAGTTTTGTGATTGATTCAAAAGCATTTCTTCCATCTACAGCTAAGTACTTAAAAAAAAATCTTCTGCTATCACAGCCATTAAAATCAAGTCTCAAAACAAACTGAATCTACTACCACTGCATCACGATATACTGAACCAAGATTAGAAAAAAAAATGAAGTCTATTCATTTATATTGCTCTTATTTAAAATGTGATTAATAATCGTGATAACTATTTTTTAGTGATAGCAAAGATGTTATAAATATAATAATATACATTTAAAAATCGTTTAAAAGGTTTATATCATTTTAAATGATTGTCTTTTATTTGCTTTTTGGGGGGATGTTTTATGATGGATATGGTATACTAGTATATATTTTTATATATTTTATAATGTACCAAACAGTAGTACATTATAGTACACTATAAAATATGTAAATAAATATACATGCAATGGGGCTATATGCTCAAACTGTTTTGCAGATAAGGATTTGGAGAGCCAAACAAGGGCTAGCGACCATCCATGCAGGCCTCAGTTTGAGTGATGCCCACAAATCTGCTCACTCAAAAAAGATCCCCTTGCCCATTTTCATTTATTGTATTTTCAGGATTTATTTTAATGGATAAAGTACTCACTGGATATTGAAATGTAAATATTATGGAGTTGGGTCAGGTAGTTGAAGGTTAAATTATAGGCCTAGTTGCTTTCACCATTAAAACAATTATGAACAATGCTGAGAAAATAAAGACAGCTAACACAACTGCAAATTGCACGTCGTTCAGAGGTAATAAATGACGATAGCACCACATCTTCTCAAGCACCATACTCTTATGATTCCATTTATTATACTGGATCAGATAGGGGTTCCATTTTCAGAAATGGATTCACAATGCAAAGAGAGATTCCCTTGGAGAGAGGTATTGGTAATCTGTATAGGTGTTAAGAAACAGATCAGATAATTTTAAAGGAAAAGAATTTCTATGTACAGTAAAACCTGCAAAAGCCAGAATCTGTGTACTGCAGAAACCTGTCAGAGTAGGAAAACTCAAATATTTTCCACTAACAGAGAGCCGTAGAACAGTGGTAAGCAGTACTCTGTCAATGGCATGAAACTTGCTAGACCCATAAAAATAAGGCAGTTTCACTGAGTTCTGGCTCTCACAGGTTTTGCCATAAAACCCTAAAAAAAAGAGTTTTTCTTCATCAGATTAGCTCCAGTTTATAAGGGAGAGCCCAGGGAATACAAAAAATAAGGCAGGTTTCGAAAGTATTAAACCTAGCTGGATAATGACGTCATTAAGTTGAGAAAGTTTGTTCTGTTTTTGTTTTTAATTAGAAACATAATGATGGAGGCGGGGCCAAAATGGCGGAGTAGTCAGATGGCTTTCTATATCCCTCTTACAACAAAGACCAGAAAAAACAAGTAATTTGATTGTATATGAATATCTAGGAGCCCTGAACAAGGCAAAGTTGAGGAATCCAACTGAGTGGTGGGGGGAGAAAGAGACAGTTCAGAAGCAGCAAGGAGTTGCCTGACCTAACCCGGCGGGAGCTGCAGCCCTTCAGCCCGGATCAGTTGGGGGTGCACAGTAGGGAGGCATACAGCTCCACTCGCTCACTTGGGAGGCAGTTTCCACATCGAGAGAGATCCAGCAGCAGAGATTCTGCTTGGACACTCCGAACCAGTGAAAAGCAGCACCAAAGTGGATAAACATAAGCACATGCATGTGGCCTTTTGCAGGGATTTAATTAAAAAAAAAAAAAAAAAAAAAAAATTTGGGAAATATCTCTCTCCCATTTACCTCCTCCCTCCCCGCTCTGCACCGGGTCTGGCTGGCTTCAGTGAACAATGAGTCCCCTGGGCTGGAAGTAGATCCCATAAGGCACCCTCACCCATTCTCCTGGCCTTGGAGAGGGAAGAAATTAACAAACAGGGAAAAAATAAGCTACTAGCTCCCCTAAGCCAGGAACTCAGGAATGGCACAGCTCTTTTGCCTAGGCATAGGCATAAGGGTCCACAGAATTTGAGTGCTTTCCACTCCTGTTTAGACTTGTGTGGACCTATCTCAACAGCGTAAGCCCTCACTACCACAGTACAACAGGGTAAACACCTGAAGTCTAACTTCAACTGTTTCAGTTGTGAAGTGGCAGATTTTTGACGCTTGACACTGCTCTGTCCTTTAAGCAGGCGCCTTACCTGTCCACATCAGGGGCTTGAGGACTGGTGGCTCCACCCATGCCACCTAGCCACCTGCTACAGGGGTCAAGAATAAGTGGTGCCCCCCAGTCCTTACAGCCAACAGAGAAGGGTGCTCATAGTCCGGCTTCAAAACTCACCTACCTACTCGCTCTAGGGAACAGGGACACGATTTCCTTTCAGACACTCATGGGCAGCTGTCAGCCCCCTCTCTTGCTCAGTGTGTGAACCTCTACTGCAGCCAGATACCTGTGCCTACACCAATCACCCATGCCTCTCTAAGTCTGTAGGTGAGAGCCTGCACCACACACTTGGTGACAGACTGCCTGGACACCTGAGCTGAATCCATACAGGAAAATTTAATAGACTCCTGGGCATACATGCTTAGTTACAGACCTCATCTAACTACCTGGTGACAAGACGTTAGCGCTTCAAAGGTGTAAATAATCAAACTAGCACACACAAGCAGTCTATTTGGGCATATCACAACAAAACAAGAAGCTAGGACACACTAAACAAACATAAAATAAAATTATAATAACTTATTGATGGCTTGGAGACAACAGTCAATATCAAATCACATAAAGCGGCAGTCCATGATGGCTTCAGCAAGCTCCCAAAATAAAGAATCAATAAATTTTCTGGAGAAATAAAATTGCTTGGAATTACAGAGGCAGAATACAAAAGATTAATATACAGAACTCTTCAAGAAATTAGAAAGGAAATTCTTCAAAATGTAGAAACATCCAAAGAACACACAGACAAAGCAGCAGTAGAAGTTAAAAGAGTTATTCAAGAGCATAATGACAAATTTAATAGGCTGCAAGAATCCATAGAGAGACAGCAATCAGAAATCCACAAGATTAACAATAAAATTTCAGAATTAGACAACTCAATAGAAAGTCATAGGAGCAGAATTGAGGCAGTAGAAGTCAGAATTAGTGACATGGAAGATAAAGCACTTGACACCAACTTATTTGAGGAAAAATCAGAAAAAAGAATTAGAAAGAATGAAGAAACTCTGAGAGTTATGTGGGACTCTATCAAGAGAAATAACCTACGAGTGATTGGAGTACCAGAACATGGGAGTAAAACAGAAAATACAGAGAGAATTGTTGAAGATTTATTGACAGAAAACTTCCCTGATACCATGAAAGAAGAGAAGATATCTATCCAAGATGCTCATTGAACCTCACATAAGGTAGATCCCACAAGAAAGTCACCAAGACATATTATAATCAAACTTGCCAAAACCAAAGATAAAGAGAGAATTTTAAGAGTGGCTGAGGATAAAAGAAAAGTCATCTACAAAGGAGAGTCAATTAGAATAAGCTCAGACTACTCAGCAGAAACCATGCAGGCAAGAAGGCAATGGGATGACATATATAAAGCCGTGAAGGAAAAAACCTGCCAGCCAAGAATTATATATCTGTCTCTCAAATATGATGGCAAAATTAGGGCATCTCCAGATAAACAGAAGTTTAGGGAATTTGTAAAAACCAAACCAAAATTACAAGAAATACTAAAGGGAGTCCTCCAGTTAGAAAATCAATAACATCAGATAATGCAAGACTAGAACACAGGACAGAGCAACCAGATATTGACTCAGATAGGGAAGTCACAAAAATACATTAAAGCTAAAACATTGAAAATAGGGAAACAGAGATATCAATACGTAAAAAGGACAACATTAAAACAAAAAAGATGGACTTAACAAATGTAGACATAGATTTTTCATATGGAGGAGAAGTCAAGGCGATAATAAAGAAATGTAAGACTGGTATAAACTTAGAAAAATAGGAGTAAATATTAAGATAACCACAAAGGAAACTAACAATCCACAAATCAAAATAAAAAACTAGAAAATATAAAGACTCAGCAAACACAAAATCAACAACAATGAAAAAGATGAAAAGAAAATACATAAAGAAAAATGACTCTGCACAGAAAATTAAGTGGAACAAAGAATCTGTGAACAATACACAAAAAAAGACATAAAAAATGACAGTACTAAACTCATACCTCTCAATAATTACGCTAAATGTAAACAGACTAAATGCACCAATAAAGAGACAGAAAGTGGCAGATTGGATAAAAAAACACAATCTGTCTATATGCGCCCTATAAGACACACACCTTAGACTTAAGACACAAACAAACTAAAACTAAAAGGACGAAAAAAAATACATCAAGCAAACAACACTCAAAAAGAGCAGGAGTGGCAATATCAATCTCTGACAAAATAGACTTTAAAGTAAAATCCACCACAAAGGAGAAGGAAGGACCCTATATAATGATTAAAGGGTCTATACACCAGGAGGACATAACTATAATAAGTATTTTTGCACCCAACGACAGGGCTCCAAAATACATAAAACAAACTCTAACAGCACTGAAAAGAGAGATAGACAGCTCCACAATAGTAGAAAGAGACTTCAACACACCACTTTCGGTGAAGGACAGAACATCCAGAAAGAAGCTCAACAAAGACATAGAAGAGCTAAATGCTACCATCATCCAATTGATCTCATATTTCTTTTCCAATGCACATGGAGCATTCTCCAGAATATACCACATATTAGGCCATAAAGCAAGCCTTAACAAAATCCAAAACACTACAGAGGAAGTCAGCACAACTGGACTAAAACAAAGCTAAGAAGTTTCCTGAATACAACCAAACACTTTGGGGGACAGAGTAGCAGGGGTAGGGGTCTGGGGACCATGCTTTCAGGGGACATTGAGGTCAACTGGCATAACCAAGCTTATTAAGAAAATGTTCTGCATCCTACTTTGGTGAGTGGCATCTGTGGTCTTAAAAGCTTGCAAGCGGCCTTCTAAGATGCATCAATTGGTCCCAACCACCTGGAGTAAAGGAGAATGAAGAACACCAAGGAAAGTATTAGCCCAAGAGACAGAAAGGGCCACATAAACCAGAGACTTCATCAGCCTGAGACCAGAGGAACTAGATGATACCCGGCTACCACCAATGACCACCCTGATAGGGAACACAACACAGTGTCCCTGATGGAGCAGGAGAAAGGTGGGGTGCAGAACTCAAATTCTAGTAAGAAGACCAGACTTAATGGTTTGACTTGAGACTGGAGGAACCCCAGAAAGCATGGCCCCTGGATTCTCTATCAGCCCAGAACTAAAATAATTTCTGAGGCCGACTCTTCAGACATAGATTGGACTGGACTGTTGGAGATGAAGTGATACTCATGAGGAATGTGTCTCTTAGCTCAAGTAGATACAAGAGACTAATCGGGTAGCTTCTGTCTGGAGGTGAGATGGGAAGGCAGAGAGGGTTAGGAGCTGGTTGAATGGACATGGGGAATTGGGTGGAAAGGATGAGTGTGCTGTCACAGTATGGGGAGACGAATTAGGGTCTCCTAACAATGTAAGTATAAATTTTTGTATGGGAGACTAACTTGAAATGTAAACTTCATTTAAACTACAACAATAAAAAAAATTTTTTTAAAAAAAGTTCACATACTGAAATTCAAAAAAAAAGAAAAGAAACATAACGATGTAGGGATACTCGTTTTGTAATGTTCAAGCATCTCCCCCAGAAGAGACTCCCAGAGATAGAGGAAAAGAAAGGACACTCTCTGCCACATAGTATATATTTTCATACATGAAATCAGGTCAATGTCTTTTTTAAGTGTGTTCCTACTTCCTACTGGAACAATTTCATGAAGATAATGAGTTCCATACATTCACTGCTTGCTTTGTCCCAAATGTATTACGCTTATATTTCAAAAAATGAACTCTTTCTCTAGCAAAATGCACACTTATGAAAATGTGATACAGTGGAAAGCACATGAACTTTGAAGTCAGAGCAATGTGGATTCAAATTTGAGCTTTACCACTTACATGCCATGTAATCACGGGCAAGCTGCCTAACCTCTGTGAATCTGGATATCCTCATGGGGATAAATATACTAACCTATTGTTTTACCCTTTTTTATTAAGTAAGATAATATATGTATAACTTCAACTTGTAGATAGTGGCCTCCCAACTTCCATCTAAAATTTTAACTCCTAAACATATCGTTTTCCTCTTTGTTTCTTTTTATTTTTGTTCTCCATGGCATTTATCATTTACTTATTTTGTTTGGAGCCTTGGTGGTGCAGTGGTTAAGAGCTCAGCAGCTAACCAAAAGACAGGCAGTTAGAATCTACCAGTCACTCCTTGGAAATCCTATGGGGCAGTTCTACTCTGTCCTATAGGGTTGCTATGAGTCGGAATTGACTCGACAGCAGCACGTTTGTTTTTTTTGGTATATTTTCTTTACCGTTTATCTCTTCGACTGGCATGATCCTTACGGTTGTGTGTCAACTTGCCTGGGCCATGATTCTCAGTGGTTTGACAGTTATGATGCAGTTTGGCAGTCATATGATGATGTGATCACTTCCATGATGAGATTTGATATAATGGGATCACCTCCACGATAGACTCTCCTGTAAGCAGCCAATCAGTTGAAAGGGAGTTTTCTTTGGGGTGGGGCCTGCATCGAATATAAGTGGACTCTCTGTCAAGGCTCATGGGCTTTTCCTCACTCTGGATCCTGCAGCTGGCTCCTGTTCATACGACCTCCGGTTCTTAGGACTTGAGCTGACAGCTTACCTGCCGATCATGGGATTCGTCGGTCTTTGCAGCCTGTGAACAAGAGCTTCGCTGTCTGACTTGCTGATCTTGGGTTCACCAGCCCCTGTGGCTACATAAATTAGGAGAAGCCTCTGGCCTCTACAACCTCGTGAGCCATTTCCTTGATAAAAATCTCTCTGTATAGACATTAATGTGCTTTACTGGTTTTACTTCTCTAGAGAATCCTTCCTAAGACAAGTGGATTGAGTAAAATGGTGCAGCCACTTTGGAAAACAGGCTGGCTGATTTTATTACAGTTAAACATGCAGTTACCACATGACCCAGCAAGTCCACCCATAGGTTTATACACAAGAGAAATGAAAACACATCCACAGAAAAACTTGTAAATGAATGTTCATAGCACCATTATTCATAATAGGCCAAAAGTAGAAACAACTCAACTATCAATCAACTGATGAATGGATAAACAAAACCTCATATAACCACACAGCAGAATATTTCAGCCATAAATAGGAGTGAAGCACTGATACATGCTACAATATGGATGAATCTTGAAAACATTATACTAAATGAAAGAAGCCAGTTAGAAAAGACCATGGTATGATTCTACTTATATGAAATGTCCAGAATAGGCAAATCCATGAAGAGATAGTTATGTAAACATAAAGATGTAAAGTGGTTGCTTAGGTCTGGGTGGGGAGAAGGGGATGGGGGATGATAATTAAAAGGTATGGGGTTTCTTTCTGAGATGATTTAAATGTTCTAAAATTGACTGTGATGATGGTTGCATATATCTGTGAATATACTAAAAATCATTGAATTATACATTTTAAATTGGTGAATCATATATGGTATGTGAATTATATCTCAATAAAACTTAAAAGCTGTATGTTTTCTTGCTGATTCTATTATAATGTGAAATGAGGTTAAAGTGTATCTTTTCTTTTCTGCAAGACTTGGGGTTTTGTTCCTCTTGAAAAGGCCTAATTAATTTAAACATTTTAAATTTTTTGACAGTTCAATGGGTCTGATAAGTTATTTTTCCACAAAATATTTAAGGTGACAAAAATGTAAACATATATGTTTGTCTAAATTATAGTAACTATTGCCTTTTAAAAGAACTGTGTCTTATAAACTTCACACAACACTGCAAATTATTTTGACTTATTTTACTTCCTGAAAACTTTTAAATATCATTTTTCTAATTTTTAATACCAACAGTAATTGTGTCAGTCTGTGCTGTTTCAACTTAAATCAAATATCCAAAATCCTTATAGCCTGGACTAATATTAAATTAATTCATAAGTAAACTTTGGTTACCTGAAATCTTTGGTTATTTGGACACTTTCTAAAGAGATTTAAAGTTATAAAGCTAGAAATAAAGCAGTGCATTGCTATGCAATACTGTACACATTTTATCTTTGCAAAGCTCCAATTATGATGATAAATTCGATGCACTCATAGTCATATAAATTTTTGACATCGTTAATATATTTTAAAGCTAAAATTAAGAACACTTAAACTTTTCATGTCATTTACATGTATTTGTGTATGGTTAAACACACTGTATAGAGTTATATTAGAATTGTGACACTGAGAAAGCTTATAAATAATAAAAAGAAAAAATTAGTAATATTTCAGGGAAAAATGGTCCTGGAATATTCAGTCACAAAAAAAAAGAGTTTTCTTACTTGGTGGCTTTTACAGAGAACAGAAGAACTTCCTTATCTCATAGAGACATAACTTCTTGAGAGGCTCCTAAATCTTTGTGGTTTTGTGCTGATTTCTTGATTCATTATTTTGACCAAAATCTCCTGTTTCTAAAAAAGTTCAAATTTTGATTAATTTCTACATACTGCTGTGCTTACATATTGTTCTTCTGATTATTTTTACAGCCAACACTTGTTTTGTCTTTAAACACCTGTGACTTGTGTTTATACACTGATGCTATAAAATGTTTCTTTGACAGTTATTTTTGATATTGCTTTTCCCAAATCCTGGCTCCAAGTACAGCATAATAAAATTGTTACGATGTTATTTTGTCTGAAGTATACATGTGGTTTCCCAGGAGGCTTCTGGGACACACCAAAGGTTTGCTCCGACTTTAAAAAAAGGAATAATACCTGTAACGCTTGCCTTTTGGTAAAAGAAAAAATAGGCCTCATCTTTAAGTATGATCACTCTTTCAATAAACTTGCCTTTACCATAGGTAACTTTGTGTAGCACAAAAACATTTTTGTTGTCAATCCCCATCCTTTCAACATAATCCACTTAATTGGGTGTACCTTAAAATGCTGTAGGTTAAAATACATGAAAAACAAATGAGCCAATAAAAGCATCACTGCCAACCTTCCCTTCTGCCTTCTTCCCTTACCCCACTGGACCATCCTGGGCATCCCTGCACTTTGAGAGTTTTCTGAGTTGGTTGAGCAGGGCTTTACTGATTCAGCAGTCTGTGGGGCAGCTCTAAACAAGGCACACCTCTATTAGTTTAATAAGACAGGCCAGCAAGTGGGGAATCAATTATTTGTTGAGTACCTGTTCTAGGCCCTGAGTATACAAGACAGATGAGGTCTCACAAAAGTTACTTTCCAGCAAGTAAATTTTTTTTTTTTTTTAACATCTACAAACACAAGACAAAAATCAGTGATGTGGCATGGGAAAGGAAGAAGAAAAACAATCAGGAAAGATAGTGGCATTTGAGTCAGGCCTTGAAGAACTGGTTAAATTTATAACAAATGAAAATGGGGAAAGGGTTATTTGAAGTACAAATTGGAGATTTAATAAATGCTGCTGAATTACTTTCTAGGAAACAAACAAGAAAGTCTGTTTCTTTTTGCAATAATTCTTAGCAATAATAATTCATTACCATTTCCTCTTTATTCTAAGCCAGCTGGTCCCTTGTCCTCTTAATTTCTTTACATACTACAAATATTTTACATTTTTTAAGGCATCAGTAGAAATTCTCACGTAAAATGCCTTGTTAGAAGCTCTTGGATTGAGAGGTAGTGTCTTAGTTATCTAGTGCTGCTGTAACAGAAATACCTGAGTGGCTTTAACAAACAAATGTATTCTCTCACAATTTAGAAGGTTAGAAGTCCAAATTCAGGGCACCAGCTCTAGAGAAAGGCTTTCTCTATTAGTTCTGGGGGAAGGTCCTTGTTCTTTGGTTCCTTGGTAATCTTCATGTGGTATGGCATCTATCTTCCCCCCGTCTCTGCTTGTTTCTTATGCCTAATCTGCTCTTTTATATCTCAAGAGAGACTGACTTAAAACACACCTACACTAATATTGTCTAATTATCGTAACAAGGAAAATCCATTCCCAAATGGGATTATAGGGTTAGGATTTACAACACATATTTTTGGGGGACACAATTCAATCCATAACACGTAGCTAATATAAAAGGAATATCTGAAAATGGAAAACCCTAAGAAAAATATTAAGGCATTTTCTGACAAGAAAAATTACATTGAGTTAAAAGCACAAAATTATCCCACATTCTGGAAATGGTGGTATCATTAGTGTGAGTACATTTTTTGTACTGAGAATTTTCCAAACGAGCTGGTCTCTCAATAAAAGTTACTTAACAGATGCCCCCAAAGATCTTTTTTCCTCCCCTCCCTTTCGAAGACATATTTGTTGTGTCCAATAAGCCCACCCTCCCATATACCCCACAACCTACAACAAATAAATTTCTCTGACCCAATTGCTTCCCTGAAAAATCTCATTGTTGCCCCAAGCGATACTTCATCAGCTTCTCAGAGTAGCTGGATACTGAATAACTCTTGACTTCTTGAGAGTTTGGGATGGGTATTATCTAAGGAAAAATATCCAACACAGGCAAATTAAAGCCTATAGCCAGAGGGAAGACAGGAAATACAATACTGGGGACCCCAGTATTAAAAGCAGCTATATATTAAGTGATTAGAACATAGACAGTACATAGCTCAGCATCTGGTTTTAATTTTGCCACAGTTTGCCTTTAGTTAAAAATAGATGCAATGGCTGCCAACAACTTTCCCTGAGATTAATGTGACACGATCCACTTAGAAGGAGGAAATACCAAACTATCAAGACAAGCTATTTTCTTTTATAAGACTCTCCAAACACAGAGTCTGGTATTTCAGAATTTGTTAATAACCAAACATAAAAATGAGAGCTTTTTACATTTTTGTAAGAAATTAGCAACTCTTGCCTCACTCTGTCTTTAAAGTCATTTGTAAAACTGAGACATCTGTAGGCTGTTCTAATTACATCACTGAAACCAAATGTTCTCTGTCAAGATCGATCAGCTCACCAAGGAAGTTGCAATCCTCAAATCACCAAATGCCAAAATGTTAGATGTGAAAGGGACAGAACTGGGACAAGATCCCAGAGTGTCCAGTTCTGGGCTACTTGATGTTCTTGTTTCTATTATACCCATTTATCCTCCCTCTCCCCACTCTCCTCTATGACTAAATACCTTGTAAGCCAAGGATGGCAGGAACTTTGGAATCTGGGGCCCTTTTGCTAGCACCCTCTTTTGTAGATGGTCTGCTTTTTTCTTATGAATCCACCTTGTCCTACAGTTTTTCTTCCTTAATGGAAATTTCCAGAAGGCCTTATTAAATCACAAGAGCAATATGGCTTCTCATTTAGGCCATTTCCTAATGCTGGTGATTGCAGGGCCCTCTGTTTATGGTCACCATTGTATCCCACTGCCTCACGGGGGTTCCTAACATGTAGTAAACATTCAGTAATATTTGTTGAGTAAGTAAGTGAATGAGTCGATCAAGTAAGGAGTGTGTGTGTGTTTAATCCGGGCTGCTGAGGATGGCAGTTTTTACAATAGTCAAGGTTTTCTCCCCCGTCTATTCTCTATTCACTGGGTGAAGGAGGTGATGATGTTGATAAAGTTCTTTTACTTCTTTTGAAAACACAAAGTAGTAAGCATAAATCACTATTATTACATTGCTCTGTCTTACAATAGCAGAGCAACTCAGAGAACAAAATTTTTTTTCCCAAAGTCTCATTCATATTACAGACAGCATGGTTCTCCTCTTTTTAATGGGGAATATGTGTTTCCTAGGCAGTGAGAGGAAAAGGCTGATATTTTGCCTCTAGTAGGAGTTGGTGAAAAAAGAGAAGAAGCTGGTGGAGTGCCCTACCACCTGCCTAGGCATCCATATTCTGTGATCTCTCCAGACTCTAAACCCAGCTCCCCAGCCCTACAAAGGAATAAGTGACAGTAGGTTAAAGCTAGTAGGGAACTCAGAGAGTTTTACTTCCAGTTTTGTGGTTTTACTGTGTTTGAAACAGGAGTTCTGATAGGGGAAGGAATTCATCCCCCCGTTACATAGTTAGCTGTGGCAGCACCAGGAGAGGAAATGGGATCTCCTGACTCGAACCAGATGGTACACTTGTGCTGCAATGGATTGCTTTTGTGTGGGCTCTCTTGCCATGGTCTTGTAACTCCCACCCAAGTGATTGGGTGGGACTGTGCAAATAGGGTAATTGTGGCCCACCAAGAGGATTGGTGTGGTTTGCCATCCTGTTGGGCTTAAAATGAGCCATCCCAGAGGTGGAAAGAGAGAATCTCACCACCACCAAGGAAGAAGAGCCAGGAGCGCAGCCAGTACTTTGGACTTGGGATCCCTGCACTGAGAAGCTCCTGGGGGAGAGAGAAAGAGAGGTGTAACACTGAAGATGGTGAGAAGTGGCAGCAGAAAAACAGCAGCAGCAGAGGCAGAAGACCCACAGGAGACTGGCAGGAGATGGCGCATCCTGGCCCATGGAAGAAGAAAGCTGAGTGCCTTTGGGCAGGAGGCTTGCTGGCAGTGTAGGGTACCTCCGGGCACGTGGTGGAGCTAGGTTTAGTGACCCATGGAGCTAGAGCTGAGCACCTCTGGGCCAAGGATTACTGGCAGACTGGGTGCCTCTGGGCACTTATCAGCAGAGCTAAAAGAGCTTTGTAATGCTTGCCCGAGCAGGGCAGAGGCCAAGGGGCAGAGAGAGGCAAGCCTGTGGGCAAGGCTGAGAAGAGGCTGTCCTGATGGAAGAATTGTATCCTGACTGTTCCTGAACCTGAACTGTGACCTGTTACTTTCCTAATAAACCTCAGAACTTTGAGTATGGTCTGTGAGTTCTGTGTGGCCATTGCAATGAATTATCGAACCCCAGTGGAGAAGTAGAGACAGTGCTGTGGAAATGATAGTTGGTCTCAGAATTGGTAAAGTTGGCAGAGAGAGAAATTAAGTCTGACCTCTGCCTCAGAGGGATTAGCCTTGGGCTGTTGATCTTGATTCTCCTTCCTCCTTGGGAAGTCAGAGGAGGTCAGATGCCTCCACTACACCATTTTTACATTGTTCCTTCTGTCCATTACCTGGCACAGCAGTCCTCACCTGCATGCTCTCCAAATTTTGTTCCAACTTAAGATTCCAAATGCTCATAGAATCAATGTTCTAAATTTTCAGACTCCTGGAAATACAAAGTTTTTGTTATTTTTTTTCTTTCTGGATTATGTGAAAGTTGGAAAGCTGAATAACAGAAGAAAAAGCTCTCCAGGTGATTGTAATGTGTAGCCAGAATTGATAACCACTCGTCGAAGTGATTATGGAGCCCAGGTGATGCAGGAGTTAAGAGCTTGGCTGCTAACCAAAAGGTTGGCAGTTTGAATACACCAGCCGTTCCTTGGAAACAGGCGGTTCTACTCTGTCCTATAGGGTCACAATGAGTCAGAATCAACTCCACGGCAACGAGTTTGTGTGTTTTTTGTTTTTTGTTTTTTTTTTCATCAGAAATGGCTTTTAAAACACCCCAGTCTCCTTTTCTCACTCTTCCAGCCCTATACTTCTGGGGTCAGAAATATGTGTTTTCAGAGGCTCACTTCCACTCCTCAGTCAAAGCTGACCTCAAACTGTGAAACTTCTAGAAGAGGGTGTGTTTTCAGAGGCTCACTTCCACTCCTCAGTCAAAGCTGACCTCAAACTGTGAAACTTCCAGAAGAGGGTTTGCTTAGAGGTGGGCGAAGTGGGTGGGATCTAGAATGCACAGGGACATACTTAGTTTTCCCCAGGCTGTGCACTTGGCTGAAGCTCTGCCAATTTCCTCTGCAGGCAGCTTCTGAGGCTGCTGATGGGCGGGGCTAAGTGTGGGCAGAGCCCTTAAGGAATGGGAAGGATGGATAGAGGCAAAAGTTCTCGGGGTGACAAATCTTTCCTGGGGCTGGTTCAGCCCCTAACCAAGAACCCATGGTTATACCTGTGAAGACTCTGGAATCTCTAAGGAGTTGGCTGGTGGATTCCCCCACTACCTGCTTAGGCATCTGTATTCTGTGCTCAGGGAGGCAAATGGCAGCATGATGATTAATCTGAGTGCCTCCAGAATAGAAAAGAGGCTGGAGACTTGGTGTTCCCTGTAGTATACTGTGGAGCCCTGGTGGCACAGTGGTTAAGCGTTTGGCTGCTGACCTTAACCAGAAGGTCAGCAGTTCAAATCCACTAGCTGCTCCTTGGAAACCCTATGGGGCAGTTCTACTCTGTCCTATAGGGTAGCTATGAGTTGGAATCGATTCGATGGCAATGGGTTTTGGCAGTATGTTTCTTTCTTTTTTTCCAAACAACAACAACAAAAAAACCCAACCAACCAAACAGAAAAACCCAAACCTCCCATCTCTTATCTAGCCAAACCAAAACCAAACCAAACCCACTGCCGTTGAGTCAATCTGGATTCACAGCGACCCTATGGGACAGAGTAGAACTGCCCCATAGGGTTTCCAAGGAGCCACTGGTGGATTCAAACTGCTGACATTTTGGTTAACAGTTGAGCTCTTAACCACTGTGCCACCAGGGCCCCTTCCAAACAAAAGGTTTCACATATTTAACTGAACCTATTAATGCGGAAGCATTAACAATAAAGGGGGGGAAGGAAAAACCTCAGAATTTTCCTAGTAAAGCATGTCCAGTTGTTCAGACAGTTGGGAGATTTTCAGCTGGATATGATGAAACTCTCATGAACTTGATAGAGCATAAAATGCAGGCCATCACATGTGCGACTCCTTTTAGACTCAGGTTTGCTCCTTTCCAATGTCTGCTCGTGGGGTCTTACCTGATTTTATTAACTGGTTTCATTCCAATTCATTGGGCAATGGGATGATTCTGCTTTTGTTTCTTGGCCAGGAATCTCCTGATTCTGAAAGTCTTGTGAGAAGACATGGCGAAGATGGAAGTCGACCACATATACCATGATGGTGGAGAAAGGGAGAAAGAGTGCAGTATACTTTTTAATAGGTTATTTACATGTATGGACCTTCTCAGAGAAGATGTGAAGGAAAACTGTAGACAACTTGCTCAGAGAATCATTAGCATCTGGAAGGCAAGCAGAGCTATAAAAAAAAACTCTGCCCAATTATATCATTAAGCACCACAAGAATTTCTCAAAAACCCCCAAGCGAATTCCTCAGACTCTGCAAAAAAGCCAGGCAGAGAAACAACAGCTTTCTGGCCACTGCTGTTTCCCTCCAGTGTTACATATGAAATCCAGGCGTTTCCTTGATTATTCTTGAGGTTAGCAAAGTTACTGTCTCCTTCAATCCAAACTATGTCCCATTATCCACCGTTGTCACTGTTTAGGCCCTGTTTGTAGGCTGTCGATAAGGATCAATTAAACAGTCTCCAAAAAACCACATGCTACTTGACCTCATATTCACTGTGTTTACAGAATCCCAAGCGCAATTATTAACAAGATGCTGTTCATCCACATGCTGAGATTGTTTTATTTTGTTCCCCCACATATTTAACAACGCTGTGTCTTATTTGAGAAGAGAATAATTAAATTATTTTCCGTTATCAATTTTCTCTACTTGTAATCACAATTACACCTGCAGAGAGGCCTCTGTGAGAAGGCATTGTCAAGAGAAGCAAATGATTGAAAAGGCAAAGCAACTAGCACCCAGCTGCTTTCCACTGACAGGGCTGAGCACATGCCTTGGGACTCCGCGAGAGCTGCCGGCTCAGATGTTCACTAGCTGCATTTTTCTTTACGTTTCCTCTCGTTTTGACAAAAAGTGATGCCACAGGTTGTTGCTCCGATAAAGCAGTTCCAAACCTATGTGAAAAATCAGCTGAGGCTGTCATAGTTTCCTGCTTTTTTTCCTCCTTGGAACAAAGGTGCTCAGGTCCTAAAATAATACTTAAAAGGGAATCTAAAATTCCACACAGACCTAAAATTCTGAAATCATTATCTTATTGTCTCTTGTTTTCATGCAGTCAAAAAAAAATTCTTTTTTGTTTTTTGGTTCATGACTTTTCTTTGAAAATAATAACTATTAGCCCATGCCCCAGGAAAATGCACATGTTTGCAAATATACAACATTTTGCTTTATAATTTCAGGGAGCCCATAGATCATCAAAGCCACCTAAGCCAACCCACGCATGGTACCAGCAAATTAGAATCAAAATGTTAGGTGATCAAGAGGAGAAAATATTCAAATAAACATGTAAATTAAGAAGATTGGATCAAGATGGCAGACCTAGTTCATGCTGCAGTCTCTGTCTTGTGTCTAGATTTCTAGAAATAACAGAGAAGATGAGTTTTTTAAAAAACTCTGTATTTATGCTGGAGCCTTGGTGGCCCAGTAGTGAAGTGCTACAGCTGCTAACTAAAAAGCGGGCAGTTCAAATCCACCAGCCTCTCCTTGGAAACCTCAGGGGGCAGTTCTACTCTGTTCTATAGGGTTGCTATGAGTCAGAATCAACTCGACGGCAATGAGTTGGGTTATACTTATGCTGGAATAAAAGAAGAAGTAGCCTCAGTGGACCAGAGACTGAAACATTCCTAAAAGAAGACAGAGGGAGCCACACCCCAAAACCTATGTAAAGGAGGACTGCTGCAAACGTGAAGGGGATCCACAAGTGCTCCAAGCGCAGGGTTGGCAGACAGTAGGAGGAGGGGACCTGGAGCAACTAATAGGGTGAATGCCCAGGAATGGGAGGAAGAGGAGCCAAGCTAGTCAGCCCCTTCCATGGTCCAGAAAGCAAACAATAGGGATATCTGTTCCCAGCTGTGAGAAGAAAGTGTAGACTCTTGCTTGGAGAGTCTGGGCTGTACAGGAAGCTGGTGACATCTAGGAAGACAGGGAAGCACCTTCATCTAGAGGACAGCTAACAGTGCACTCCACCCTGCTGTGAGTCCCATGTCTTCTTAAAGTCAGTGAAGGGAGGTTTGGAATGCAGATATGGAAGTTAGAGGGACTGAAACCAAAAATCCAAACATGTTGCCTTGGAGTTGATTTCAACTCACAGTGACCCTACAGGACAGAGTAGAACTGACCCACAGGGTTTAAAAAGCTGTAATCTTTCCAGAAGCAGACTGCCACATCTTTCTTCCATAGAGTGGCTGTACCCATCAACCTTTCAGTTAGCAGCTGAGCACTTAATCGCTGCACCACCAGGGCTCCATACAGGGACTAAAAGAGGCACTCAAATAAAAAAATATACAATGGAGAGTCACCAAATATATGAAAAGAGCCAAGGGCTAATTTAAAAGTTAGAACTTCTCCCAGAGTAAACATAATTAACAAAGCAAATTAAGTGAGATTTAGAATTAGTATTGATAATAACCTTAGATAAATTCAAGGTGGTATATATCCATTTTTTAAAAGCTTCATCTAGAGAGCTGGGAAATTAAAAGTTTGAACATCAGAATGAAAAGCTACTACAGCTACAAAATAGGATAACAGACATAGCTAAAGAAAAAAAATCAGTGAGCTAAAATACTGAGCTAATGAATTTGCTAGAAAGTTGCAAAAATAGATAAAGAGATGAAAAGTGTGAAATAAAAATAGGGAGGACAGATTAAAAAAACTTCCTACATCTGTCTAATAGGAGTTACAGAAGAAAATGATAAATTACTTTAGAGGGTACAGAGGCCATTATTGGCATATATATATACATATGTTATATATACATACATATATATATATATATATATCTGACCCATAGTGATCCTATAGGACAGAGTACAACTGCCCCATAGAGTTTTCTAGGCTGTAAATCTTTGTGGAAGCAGACTGCCACATCTTTCTCCCACGGAGCGGCTGGTGGGTTCAAACTGCTGAGCTTTCGGTTAGCAGCCAAGTGCTTAACCACTGTGCCACCAGGGCTCCATATATATATATATATATAAAGTCTATATTTTTTAAGGTATCTATCAGAAACATTCAGCAAACGCCATATTTAATAGTGAAATATAAAACACAGAAGTAGTTCCATTAAAATTAGGAATAAGCCTAGGATGCCTACTATCCCTGCTGGTATTCAGCAGTGTTCTGAAAGTCCATCATATGCAACAGGACAAGAAAAAGAAATAAAGCATCTAAAGAAAGATGCAAAAGTCTTGTTATTTTCAAATAATATGCTTGATTACATAGCCAACTCAAAAGAATAAACTGAAAAATTATTAGAAATAATAAGGAAGCTGAACAAGGTTTTGGTGGATACAGTATCAACATTAAAAAGCATTCAATAGCTCTTCTGTTGTTGTTGTTGTTAGGTGTCATCGAGCCCGTTCCAACTCATAGCAACCCTTTGTAAAACACAACAAAACACTGCCCAGTCATGTGCAATTCTCGCAATAATTGTTATGCTTGAGCCCATCGTTACAGCCACTGTGTCAATCCATCTCCTTGAGAGTCTACTTTTTTTTCGCCGACCCTCTACTTTACTAAGCATGATGTCCTTCTCCAGGGACTGGTCCCTCCTGATAACATATTCAAAGTACATGAGATGCAGTTTCACCATCCTAGCTTCTAAGAAGCATTTTGCTGTACTTCTTGCAAGACAGATTTGTTCATTCTTCTGACAGTCCATGGTATACTCAATATTCTTCACCAACACCATAATTCAAAGCCATCAATTCTTCAGTCTTCCTTATTCGTTGTCCAGCTTTTGCATGCATATGAGGCGACTGAAAATATGATGGCTTGGGTTAGGTGCACCTCAGTCCTCAAAGTGACATCTTTGCTTTTTTAACACTTTAAAGAGGTCTTTTGCAGCAGGTTTGCCCAGTGCAATACGTCGCTTGATTTTTGACTGCTGCTTCCATGGGTGTTGATTGTGGATCCAAGTAAAATGAAATCCTTTACAATTTCAATCTTTTCTCCGTTTATCATGATGTTACTTATTGATCCAGTTGTGAGGATTTTTGTTTCCTTATGTTGAGTTGTAATCCATACTGAAGGCTATGGTCTTTGATCTTCATCAGTAAGTGCTTCAAGTCCTCTTCACTTTCAGCAAGCAAAGTTGTATCATCAGCATATTGCAGGTTGTTAATGAGTCCTCCTCCAAGCCTGATGCTCCGTTCTTCTTCATATAGTCCAGCTTCTTGCATTATTTGCTCAGCATACAGATTGAATAAGTATGGTGAAAGGATATAACCGTGACACACACCTTTCCTGACTTTAAAACACGCAGTATCCCCTTGTTCTATTCAAACAACTGTCTCTTGGTCTATGAATAGGTTCCTCGTGAGCACAATTAAGTGTTCTGGAATTTCTATTCTTTGCAATGTTATCCACAATTTGTTACGATCCACACAGTCGAATGTCTTTGCATAGTCAATAAAACACAGGTAAACATCTTTCAAAATCCAATAATTTCTGCATTCTGTTGGATCACCTTTCTTTGGAATGGGCACAAATATGGATTTCTTCCAATCAGTTGGCCAGGAAGCTGTCTTCCAAATTTCTTGACATAGACAAGTGGGCACTTCCAGTGCTGCATCTGTTTGTTGAAACATCTCAACTGGTATTCCATCAATTCCTGGAGCCTTGTTTTTTGCCATTCCCTTCAGTGAAGCTTGGACTTCCTCCTTCAGTACCATTGGTTCTTGATCATATGTTACCTCCTGAAATGGTTGAATGTTGATCAACTCTTTTTGGTACAGTGACTGTGTATTCCTTCCATCTTCTTTTGATATTCCTTCCATCTTCTTTTGATGTTTTCTGTGTCGTTTAATATTTTCCCCACAGAATGCTTCAAAATTGCAACTTAAGGATGATTTTTTTTTTTTTTTTCAGTTCTTTCAGCTTGAGAAATGCCTAGTGAGTTCCTCCCTTTTGGTTTTCTAACTCCAGGTCTTTGCACATTTCATTATAATACCTTACTTTGTCTTCTCAAGTCACGCTTTGAAATCTTTTTTTCAGCTCTTTTACTTCATCATTTCTTCCATTCACTTTAGCTAGTCTATGTTCAAGAGCAAGTTTCAGAGTCTCTTTTGACATCCATTTTGGTTTTTTCTTTCTTTCCTATCTTTTTAATGACCTTTTGCTTTCTTCATGTATGATGTCCTTGATGTCATTCCACAACTCAGCTGGTCTTCGGTCATTAGTGTTCAAAGCGTCAAATCTATTCTTGAGATGGTCTAAATTCAGGTGCAATACTCAAGATCATATTTTAGCTCTTGTGAACTTACTTTAATTTTCTTCATCTTCAACTTGAACTTGCATATGAGCAGTTGATGGTCTGTTCTGTAGTCAGCCCCTGGCCTTGTTCTGACTGATCATATTGAGCTTCTCCATCGTCTCTTTCCACTTATGTAGTAATTTGACTCCTGTATATTCCATCTGGTGAGGTCCACATGTACAGTTGCTGTTTATATTCTTGAAAAAAAGGTATTTTCAATGAAGAAGTCATTGGTCTTGCAAAATTCTATAATGTGATCTTCGTCATTGTTTCTACCACCAAGGCCTCATTTTCCAGCTACTGATCTTTTTCCTTTGTTTACAACTTTCACATTCCAATCACCAGTAATTGTCAATGCATCTCAATTGCATATTTGATCAATTTCAGACTGCCGAAGTTGGTAAAAATCTTCAATTTCCTCATCTTCAGCATTAGTGGTTGGTGAGTAAATTTGAATAATAGTAATATTAACTGGTCTTCTTCGTAGGTTATGGATATTATCCTATCACTGACAGTGTTGTACATTAGATCTTGAAATGTTCTTTTTGACAATGAATGCAACGTCATTCGTCTTCAATTTGTCATTCCCGGCATAGCAGACCATATGACTGTCCAATTCAAAATGGCCAATACCAGTCCATTTCAGCTAACTAATGCCTAGGATATCTCTGTTTATTTGGTCCATTTCATTTTTGACGACTTCCAATTTTCCTAAATTCATACTTCGTACATTCTATGCTCCGATTATTAATAGATGTTTGCAGCTGTTTCTTCTCATTTTGAGACGTGTCACATCAGCAAATGAAGGTCTCAAAAGCTTTACCCCATCCACGTCATTAAGGTCGACTTTACTTTGAGGAGGCAGCTCTTCCCCAGTAGTATTTTGAGTGCCTTCCAACCTGAGAGGCTCATCTTCCAGCACTATACCAGACAATGTTACACTGCTATTCATAAGGTTTTCAGTGGCCAACTCTTTCAGAAGTAGATCGCCAGGTCCTTCTTCCTAGTCTTTCTTAGTCTGGAAGCTCTACTGAAACTTGCCTGCCATGGGTGACCCCGCTGGTATTTGAATTACCAGTGATAGCTTCCAGCATCACAATAACATGCAAACTACCACAGTATGACAAACTAACAGATATATGGGGGATAGCTCTTCTACATACCAGAAAAACGAAATACAAAATGTAATTGAAATGCAATTGAAAAATACATGCACAACAGCATCGCACCTAAGTGTGGACCTAACAAGAATTGTGCAAGATCATATGGTGAAAACCATAAAACTTCGTTGAGGAAAAAGAAAAGATTTGGGGGAAAAAAAGAGCAAACTCTATTCACAATATATGGTTTTCTCCCTCTGTTCTCATTTGTCTTATCAAGGCCTCTAGCATAATAGTTGCCTCTTGTGCATCCTGTCCATTCTGAATGATGTAATCAATATAAAGGATCAGTGTAATGTTCTTCAGGATGCTGAGAAAGTACAAATTTCTTTAGATTATATTATGATCTAAAAGGGAATAATTAACAGAGCCCTGGGTCAAAACTGTAAATGAACATTCTTCTCAGTTAGAGGAGTCTGGTGACAGGCAGAAATGACCTGGTTGAAGCACCTCTATCGGACTCAGCCACCGGCTGGCAGGGAAGGGTACAGGGGGCATGGCAGAGGATGGAGGCGTGGTCTCTGGTTGGTGATGCAGAGAATCCCAAAGGTGTGGTAGCTGGGGGCTGTCAGTTAACTCTACTCCTCACACCTGTTCCTTATTAAAGGGTGATGGAAGCGACACAACTCCACGGCTGCCACAGTATGTTTTTCTATGCACTTTTCTCTATTTTCTAAAACGGACACATATTACTTCTAAAATCAAAAGGAAACACACACACACACACACACGTACAATCATATTCCAAAAGTATTTTTGGCCAATTTTTTTAACCAGACCATTTCACAGTGTCATGTCTATTATAACAGAGTTTTGAACAAGCCTTAGGCCAATAAAAAAGACTAGCTGCCATTGAGTTGATTCTGACTCATGGTGACTGTGCTTTGTCAGAGCAGAACTATGCTCCATAGGGTTTTCAGTGGTTGACTTTTCAGAAGTAAATCACCAGATCTTTCTTCCAACGTGCCTCTGGGTGGACTCAAACCTCTAACATTTTGGTTAGCAACTGAACGTGTTAATCGTTTGCACCAGCCAGGGACTCCTCTGCCAACAGGTCTTATGAAATTCTTAATATCATTTTAATCTTGTTTACAATGTTTAATGCTATGACTTTGGAAAGGGTTTTAGTTTTCTGTCTAATTTTTTTCCTGATTGTCAAAATAATGTTAATTTTAGAAAATTTTGAATATTATATAACTTACTAAAGAAGTGATTAGAAATACTCCAAATCTTAACACACTTGGTCAAACCTTGCTAGTATTTTGGTGTATTTACTGTTAGGCTTTTCTCTTGAATTTATTTTTCTTTAAAAATTGAGATCAAAGTATACATGCAATTTTGTGGATGAATTTTTTTCCTTCAACCTTATTTCAGGAGCCCTGGTGGCACAGTGGTTAAAGCGATCCACTGCTAGTTGAAAAGTCAGTGGTTCGAAACCACCAGCCACTCCAAGGGAGAAACATATGGCAATCTGCTTCCATAAAGATTAACAGCCTTGGAAACCCTATGGGGTCACTATGAGTCGGAATGGACTCGATGGCAGTGAGTGGTGATTTAAACCTTATTTCACCTAACAGGGTAGTTTTGCCATTAAAAGAAGTATCACTCACCTGAAGAAAAGAAATGGGTGTGGGCCTCGGAATAACAGAGGGCAGGACTCTTTCCTCCTCAGAGTTGGGGAGAGGCCAGGACCTAAGCCAGTGCAGCTGTGGAGATGGCAGTCGTGTTTAGGGGAGTGACTGGGAGCAAGTGACATGGCAAAATGCTGAGTTACTAGAGAAGAAAGCTGAGTCAAGGCCCATACGGAGTGAAATCCTTTACATTTGTACCAAGGTCACGCCCACTGTGTTGGGTGGAGCTCATGACTATACATGATGAGTTTTTAAGGCCTGGTTGCCAGGGCTAGAATTAGCTGCATAGAGAGAGTCGTACCCCATCATGGGCCAAGGTTGTTGATCATACCAGGTTGTTGGGTTACCAAGTTTAATTTCATCCCCAAAATTCATCATGCAGCAGGGACGATGCAGCTGTACGTGGGCAGCAGAGAAGAAGGCCAATCAGATTTTCTACTGGCTCTCAGTGCACCATTGAGAGAGTAAAGACTGGGTACTCCTGAGCTTCTCGTGAGAAGCTAGCCTCCTGAGAAGCAGGTAAGTGCTAGGAAAATATAATAATAATAATCTTCTCCCAACCCAGAAAACCTCTCCACAAAGGTAAAAAGAAAGAAGTTTATTATTGAATAAGCATTAAACCAGAATGTGATGCATGATAGGCAATCGCTAAAGAGACTGCAAAAGACAAAGAAATTTCACCCTTTATATAACGAAGTAAATGCAACCTATTTTGTACACGTTCTCAAGGTAAATGGTAACTAGTCCTCAAATAAGAGGACCTGACAGCTCCATTTGTCACACATTGTTTATCCTAAATTTTCCTGGTTATTGGGATAGGCACCAGTGTTTGTTACTTGCCTTTATCCAAAGAAAAAATAAACTCATGTATTTATAACAGGAGGTAGTTTTACAGCTTGCAGCCTGCTGAAGATAGGCTCTTATCCTCCCACAGAAGCTGAGAGACAGGGGAGCTGACTTCCTTCCTGATCACATTTTAAAGACATGGCTCCCAGGTCCTTGAGGACATATTCCTGGGTTGTAAAACTGGCAAGAAGCTTACTTAGACTTTCAAGAGGAGCTTGTAAAAAGAGGTAAAGAAAGAATTTACAGTTACAAGGTTTCTAAAGTAAATGCCCCCCCACCAAAAAAAAAAAAAAAATGAAAGGGGAGAGTTATCTCCCTTTTGCATTAGGGAAAAGCAAAAAAAAAAAACAATTTTTTTTCCTTCTTTTCTATTTGTATTTATCCTTACAAAAGCTATTCTCATGATGCCAAGATTGAAAGAATTAAGAGCTGTGTCCTGGTTATTTAATCCCATGCCAGTGAAGGGATCATATAGACTAAAATCACAGCATCTTTACTGTGCCTTTCAGAAAGTCTAAAGTAGAGGAGTTACAGACAAAATAAGTTTGGCTATGTGTTGATAATCGTTGAACCTGAGTGATAAGTACATTGGGGGTTTCTTCCTGCTTTTATATATGTTTGACAATTTCCATAATAAAATTTTTTTTTCCAAAAACTGTAACAACTTTAACAGCTACATAACATTAACTCACAGAAGCTTCATGAACTCTTTGTCCATCTTGTTCACCAAGGTATCTCCAGTGCCTAGAACACTCTTGCCCCATTAAGTGCCTGTTTAATTAATTCATTGGCATATGTTAATTTCTTTAAACACAGAGCTCTAACTTTTGAATAGAGCTGACTCCTCAGGGTATGGATAAACTTCAGGGATGAACCATATTCTTAACCTAATTGATTGTGGAAAGTAGAATATTTCTACTGTGGTGGCAACTCCTTCTTCTTCATAAGAAACCCAAGTGTAGCAGAACCAGAGTGACAAAGCAGTGAGAAAAGAGAAGAGTGGGATAGGAAAGTTGAGGGTAAAATAACAGAATGGCACGTACACCAGAGATAAACTTTACAAACACTTGTCTTTTATCATACTCATCTCCTACCTTCATTTTGTACAGAATGCCATCAATACATTTTTGCACATATATCACCCTTATTTTCCACACATTATCTCATGTCTTCCAAAAGGATGTTGTTTCCCAGACATGGATCTCTGGAACATTTGTGGTTCCCATGGATTAAGGCTCAAATGTAGTATTATACTACTCTGGAATTCTTATTATAATTTCTAGAGAAAGAAAATCATATTTAAAAATCCTTTGTGATGTCCCTTTGCCAAAAAGTGTTTCCCCAGTATAAATAACAGCATTAGTTCTCATTTGCTGAGTATTTGCTAATGTGAGAAGCACTTTACAAAAAGCACTTTATTTAATCTTTGTAGTAATCCTATTAAGGAAAATATTGACCCCCATATAAAAAACCTGTTGCCGTCGAGTTGATTCCAACTCACACTGACTCTATAGGAGAGAGCAGAACTGCCCCATAGAGTTTCCAAGGCTATAATCTTTATGGAAGCAGACTGCCACATCTTTCTCCTGCAGTCACCCCAAATAAAGATGAAGAAACTTAGGTTCAAGAAAAGTTAATCAACTTGCCAAAGGGCACACAACTGGAAAACAGTTGAGCCAAGTTTGACTCTAAAATATATGCCCTTAACCATTTATAGAGGGATATTCCCATTAGAAATTGATAGTTCAAGACAAAACCAGCTTTCCCTTGATTTATTTGCACAATTCAAATAGAAGTCGCGAGATTTCAGATTGTATTACAGGGTTGCTGTGAGTCAGAATCAATTAAATGGCAGTGTTTTTTTCTTAATCAGAATTAATTAACTTTATATTCTAGATCTGACTCTGGGAATGTCAGCCTGAAACTTTGCAACTTTATCCTTCACAATTTTCTCTTGATTTGAGGTAGAAGATCAGGCCGTAGCAGGACCCTGGGACATAAGGATAACAGGAGTGTAGGATGCACAGGTCCCTACGGCCATAGGTGATGGTAGAGCTGCCAAGAAGCAAATTAACACCCCACCAGGTCTATGGGCCACACAACTTAGACATAGGGCAGGACCTTCAAAAACAAAAAGTGGGGGCCAGGAGATGACTTCTGGAATGGCAGCATGAAGAGTCCTGTGAACCATCTCCCCAGCAAAACAACCATAACTGATGAAAATTACATACATATATATATACATATACATATATATATACATATACATATATATATACATATACATATATATATATACATATATATATATACATATACATGTACATAAATGTTTAAAATTTTCTGGAAGTTATCCTAAGACTATATAGCAAATGAAATATTTATTGAAGAAAATCTACTAAAAATCTATAACAACAGCAAGAGTCTGTGGCATTTGAAACATGGCCCACTCTTTCCCTTCCCCCTTCCAGTTCAGCAAGATGCAAGCTCTATTCTGAGTGAGTGAAGCCAAGAAAAGCACAGAACACAGGACTCCTTCTTTCCTCAGCTTCCAATAAACAAAATAACATCTCCCTCTGCAGCAAAGGTTAGGCAGGTTTACTGTCCATTATAAAAATATGGGTTCCCTAAGGTCAGGATTTCTCTCCTATAACACATCCCATTGTCTATGCACATATCATCTGACCCTCTTTACATCATGGCTGACAAAGCAAAACCTGAATGGGCCCGAATTTTTAAAATGTAGGTGAAGAGGAACACTAAGTGGAGCAGGAAAAATTATGGGTCAAAGCCCTGCTAATCTACTTCTTTTTTTTTTTTTTAATATTTTATTGTGCTTCAGGTGAAGGCTTACAGAACAGATAGTTTCTCATGTAACAGTAACACACATGCTGTTTTATGACATTGGTTAACAACCC
>NW_004443983.1:6229324-6252847 GCF_000243295.1 Trichechus manatus latirostris
GTTCTTTATCTCTTCATTTGATGTTCTAGGGTTTCAGGATTGTTGATTCTCTGTTTGGCTTAGTTTTTCGGATCTTTGTTGTGGAGGGACGGCGTGGTGTTTCTGCCTAGAGCGCCATCTTGCCGGAAGTCGCTAATCTACTTCTTGAAAACAATGGCGGCATGTGTGTTGCACAGCAACCAAATCTCTTGACCAGCAGAGTCAGAAACAGCAGTGCCCCACTCAAAGATGGCAGCCAATCACACTGAATGTGTGTCGCTCTCCATAGTCCTGGCAAATCTAGTCTTTGGCATCAGGCTCCTGAAACGGCTCAGAAAGCCTCTTCTGAGTTTCCCATTCCAGGGCTTTGACCCATCGTTTTTCCCATTCTGCTTATCGTTCAGCTTCACCAAATTTTAAAAATTCGGGTCTGTGCTAATTTTGCTTAGTCGGCCATGACTGAACCGGTTTGAACAATAGAAAACTTTAACAATACTATAAACCAACTAGACCTAAAAGATATCGATAGAATACTCCACCCAACAGCAGCAGATACACATTCTTCTCAAGCACCATGGAACATTCTCTAGGATAGACCATATGCTAGATTATAAAATAGGCTTCAATAAATTTAAAAGGATTGAAATAATGCAACATATTGTCTCCAACCACAATGGCATGAAATTAGAAATCAATAACAGAAAAAATTTGGGAAATTCACAAATATGTGGAAATCAAACAACACATTCTTACATAGCCAATGAGTCAAAGAATAAGTGACAAAGGAAATTAGAAAATATTTTGAGATTAATTAAAATGAAGATACAACATAAAAGAATTTACAGATGCCACTAAAGTAGTGTATAGAAGGAAGTTTACAGCTATAAACACCTATATTAACAAAGAAGAAAGGTCTCAAACCAGTCGCTTACCCTTCCACCATAAGAACTGAAAAAAAGAAGAGCAAATTAAACTTAAAGCAAGCAGAAGGAAGCAAACAATAAAGATTAGAGTGGAAAGTAATGAAATAAAGAATACAAAACCCAAAAGAAAAAAATCAACAAAACCAAAAGTTGCTTCTTTGAAAAAATTAACAAAAATTGACAAAACTTTGCTAGATTTATCAAGAAAAAAATCAGTAAAATCAGGAACAAAAGCAAAGACATCACTACTGACCCTGCAGAAACAGGAAAAGATGTATCAAAATGGGGCTATCAACCTTTCCAAAGTGAAAGTGAACACAACTTTCTCATCCTCTAATATCAGTCTGTTTGAAGTACAGAATGATAAGCTGCTTAAAAGGACTGAAAGCCTTTAAGCTTAGTAGTTTTAAAACTGTCTGGACCTCTGCCAATGTGGTCAGGACAAAAGGCACTGCAGCCTACCTACCCAAGCTGTTCCCTTCTCCCACTGGAGAAAAGTAACTTGATGATAACAAAGACTTGGAAAGGGCCAAAATAAAAATCAAATGGTAACACTGAAGCAGTTACACGAAAACAAAATGATCCACAAAAGTAAAATCTATCATTAATTTATATTATTTCAGGAACAGCAGCAATTGAAACAACGACCCACTCATGCCAGCACTAATGATACAGATAATACAGTTCAGTCTGAAAATTGTGGGAATTCTGGTTCTTTCTGTGAGTCAGGCCCAGGGGAAATTTTGCAGAACTCAGTGGCAGCCAGCTGTCTTATGGAATACTGAATTAGAATTTTCAGTAAACTCTTGTAACTAGCTAATTGTAGATCATGACTACCAAATGTAGAAACCCTTAAATATTCACTTAGTGAAAAATGAAAGTGTGTATAATTGTGCATTATTAACCCATAAGAATAAAATAAAGAACTTGCACCGAGAAGAGCCTGAAATCTGATTATTATTCTTATTTTGAGAATCACTGCTTTAGAACTGCCTGTGGATTCCCATTTATCTACTCAGGCATATAACACAACCCATAAGTCAGTAAAGCCTTCTTTCTGTCCTTTCAGAGAAAATGGTAAAATTTGCTTGAACTCCAATCACATGTCTTCTGGAAATCCAAAGTTCTTCTCATAATTTCTATAAAATTTCTAGGGGTGGTATACAAGTGGGGCAGACCTTACATTCTTATGACCTTCTTCTTTTGGTTCTTTCTTCCATGTGAGAGATATGTGTGCTGCAGCACAGCAATTGAGATTTGAAGCTCGGCCCCCTTATTAAATCACAACATCTCCTCGGACAAATATTTTTTGAAGATTGTTGGCAAGACAGAGGACAAGTTACATGACAGCAACACTTCAAATAACACTTCAAATAAAGGAATAGGCTTCTCATTATTAAAATATCCTTAATCTCTACCCTCCACACACACACACATACACTTCTCACCTAGTCCCCGCTGCTCTCCATCTTATTTGCTGCTCTTGAGTCTGCCCTTCTCTCTCTGTCTTCGGTTTTCTTCTCTCACCTGTTCAGGACAACAAACCAAATCACTCCATCCTCTGAGAGAGAAGAGTTTTTAACACTTCTCTGAACACTTAAAGAATGAATACTCAGGTCCTTGAGGTCTCACCTTCAACTTACTCCCAGCGCTGATCTAGGAATTTTTCCTTGAAAATCAACATTGACTGGCAGGTAGGAGTGTGTAAAAGCATGGCAGGTCATGCTGAGCCACTTGGTTAGATAGGGGGTAGAAGTATTTCCTAAGAAGTACAGCGATTTTCCCATAAAAGTAGAGAGAATGTGGTGCAGAACAGAAATTAGGTGTTTACTAAACATTCTCTGAGGAGAAATGAGCTAGGGTAGCCAGCAAGTTGAGGGAAAAGAAGAAAATAATTGATAGAGAAAAATCTACGAGGTGGTGTGACGGGACAAGATTGAAAACTGAAGTGGAATACGAAATACCTAGAACAGGCAAACGAACATGGAGACCAAAGTTTATTAATGGCTACCAGAGGCAGGAGGTAAGGGGAAAAGAGGACTCATTGATTAAGGGGCACTGAGTTTCTGTTAAAGGTGACTGAAAAATTTGGAAACAGATAGTGATGATGGTTGCACAACATGACAAATGTAATTACTATCACTAAATTGTACATGTAAAAAATGCTGAAACAGCAAATGTGTTGTATGTATATATATGTGTGTGTGTCTCTGTGTGTGTGTGTGTATTTTACAATTAAAAAAAAAAAAAAAACCTGAAGTGGAGAGACTACCCTTTTTCAGGGGAAGGACATCTTTTACTGATACAGTACAAAAGGAAATATAAGGAGGGTGCAGGTAAGATGCATTTGTAGATGCAAGATTAGTAATTGAGAGTATGCTCATGAAATGACTTAGATTTTCTCAATGAAGTCAGGAAAAAAATCAGCTGCTGAATGAGGCCAGAGGTAGGAGAGGGATCAACACTGTAGCTAGAGACCATTAGTTATCAGTGTTTCTAATCAATAATATATAATCTTTTCCATCATTTTCATCTGCCTATGTATAGGAGCAGATGAGAAATACAATGGCATGTATCCTGGGATGTGGTTTTGAGTCTAGTAAAACAGAAGGACATGAAGACAAATGAGCAAATTCAGTGACAGACCCAAAGGGTTGTTTGAGGGGGAGCTGGTAAATCAGAAGAAAATTGAGTCGTTCGAAGAAATGGATATGGATAAGTGTGATGGTTAATGTTATATGTCAACTTGGCTAGGCTATGATTCTCAGTGGTTTGGCAAACAATATATAATAACCCCCCATTTTGTGATCTGATATGAGCAGCCAATCAGTTGGAAGAGAAGTTTCCTTGGGGATATGGCCTGCATCCATGATACAAACTGATATTCTGGCAAAGCTCTCTCTCTCTCAATGCTGCACCTGACCTCTGGTTCTTGGGATGTAAGCCAGCAAAGGCCCCCAGCTTGTTGCCTGACCTGCAGATTTTGGATTCACCAGCACCCACAGCCCTGTGAGCCAGAAGAGGCCTCCAGCCTATTGTCTGACCTACAGATTTTGGGTTCGTCAGCTCCTGCAACCATGTGAACCAGCAGAGGTCATCAGCCTGTCATCTGACCCACAGATTTGGGACATGCCAGCCCCACAACTGCATGAACCATTTTCTTGAAGTAAATTTCTCTCTATATCTATATATGCTTCACTGATTTTGCTCCTCTAGAGAACCTACACTAAGACATTTGACACCAAGAGTGCCTATAAAGGAACAAAATCTTAAGGATGAGTTTCTTGAATTGGTTCTCAAGTCTGGCTAGACTTTAAGGGACTAATGACTCTATTTCAAGTAGTAAAGAAGGCCCTGCTAATCCATGGCATGAGGTGGCAGTAGAAATATGCAAAATACCACCACCATTGGATCAAATATTTGTGAGAGACAAGGCTCTGGGTGATCGTGTATTTGATACCTTTTAGCATTTCTGTCAAGCTGAGAAGTATAAGGAATCTGGTTGGTTAGTCCTACTTTCACTAGACAAAGTAGAGAAAGAAAAGAACGAGCTCAGTACTTTAGCGTCACAGCTCCAGCACTACGTACAAGACCTGTATGTTGCTATTTGTGTCCTGAAAGTAAGCATTATTTCTTGTAGTAACAGCTCTGATATTGCCAAAAATGAAAACCAGAGTCTTATCCTAAGAGTGGCTGAATTACCATGCCAATTGAATTCCCAACCTCAAATAGTGTCTGAAGTTAAGATGAGGGCATTGATTGGGAAGAAATGAGATCTTGAAACTTGGGATGGGGACATATGGGCAGACAACCTAGAAGCTGGAGACATTAAACCCCTAAATTCTGTTGAACCACTCCTGCTAACAGAACCAGCCCTCTGAAGAAATTACTCCAGCTTTGTCTGCTAAGCTACCCTCCCCAGTAAAATCATTCCTCTAACTCCCATCTGATGAGATTAACCCAGTCGTGTCTAAAAAGTCTTTGTCTGAGACACCACCAGGGGCGGTAACTGGGGCACCACCTGTGGCAAATGCCTTACAAGACATTGCTGAATGTCTCCAGCACCCACCCCGACAGCCCATTTTTCTTCTAGACCTGTAACTAGACTTAAGGCACAGCAAGCCCTAAGAGGTGAAGTACAAAGTGTGATCCATGAAGAAGTATGCTACACTACAAAACAACTGCTTGATTTTTCTAATATACACAAACAGACACCTAGGGAATATGTGTGGGAATAGCTATTAAGGGTGTGGGATAATGGCGCAAGGAACCAACAGTTGAATCAGTCTGAGTTTATTGATATGGACAGGCTAAGCACAGATTCTTCATTCAGTGCTTCAGCTCAAGAGTCAAAAGGATTTAACAGTTTATTTGGTTGGTTCACTGAAGCATGGATTACATGGTGGCCTACACTAAATCAAGTTGAAATGCTGAATTGCCTTGGTATACTGTAGAAGAAGGTATCCAAAGGCTTAGGGAAATTGGCATGTTAGACAGAATTTATCAGGTTAGACCCACAGATCCACCCATGGAGAGCCCAAGGACACACTTTTCACCACAGTGGCAAGGAACAATTTGTGAAAGGAGCCCCAGCATCCTTGAAGACTTCTGTGTTTGCTACTTTATGTAAGTCAGATTTGACAGTGGGAACTGTGCTAACTGAATTAATACACCTAACTATAATGGTGTTTATTGGACCTCATGGTGGTAGGGGCCAAGTGGCAGCATTTAACTGACAAAGACACGGTGGGCATGGTTACCGTAATGGACAGTGGAAGTCAAAGCAGTAATCAGGATAGTCTGATTTGTATGGACTTAAGGAGTTAGCTACTTAGTCACGGTGTCCCTAAGAATGAAACAGATAGAAAATCTACTAAATATTTACTTATCTGTACAAGCAGAAGAATTCCACGTCAGGTGAACTGCAGTCTAACTTGAATCATCAGAATAGAGTCACGGCCTATCAATCAATTCCCAGACTTGGCCCGGATTACAGACCCATGACCCCTTGAATGAAGGGAATGCCGGGTCCCTCTGAGGAAGGACCCCACTACACTGCCAAAAATTAATACTGTTAATCTTTCTCCCAGCCTTCCCCAAAGGGATTTTGTAGCCTTTTACGAGAGTTACTGTTCACTGAGGAAAACGAAATAATAAGACTTTTTGGGGATTACTGGCCACTGGCTCTCAACTGACATTAATTCCAAGAGACCTAAAACATTCCTGTGGCCCACCAGTCAGAATAGGGGCATATGGAGGTCAGGTTATTAATGGACTCTTAGCTCAGGTGCATATCACAGTGGGTCCAGTGGGTCCCTGAACCCATCCTGTAGTGACTTCCCCAGTTCCAGAATGCATAATTGGAATAGACATACTCAGCAACTGGCAGAACCCCACACTGGATCCCTGGCATGTGGAGTAAGGGCTATTATGTCAGGAAAGGTCAAATGGAAGCCATTGGAGCTGCCCCTACTTAGGAAAATACCAAAGAAAAAAACCAAACCCATTGCCATCTAGTCAACTGCGACTCATAGGACCTCACAGGACAAAGCAGAACTGCCCCATAGAGTTTCCAATGCTATAAACCTCTATGGAAGCACACTATCACATCTTTCTCCCACGGAGTGGCTGGTGAGTTTGAACCACCAGCCTTTCAGTTAGCAGCCAAGAGCTTAATGACTGAGCCACCAGGGCTCCTGCTAGGAATATAGTAAACCAAAAAAGAAAAAAAAAAACCTGCATTCCTGGAGGGATTGGAGAGATCAGCGCCACCATTAAAGACTTAAAGGATGCAGGGGTGGTGATTCCCACTACTTCCCCATTCGATACACCTATCTGACCTGTGCAAAAAAGAGATGGATCTTGGAGAATGAGAGTGGATTATCATAAACTTAACTGGGTGGTGACACCAATTGCAGCTGCTGTTCCAGACGTAGTTTCATTGCTTGAGCAAATTAATACATCTCTTGGTACCTGGTATGCAGCTATTGATCTGGCTAATGCCTTTTTCTTGATTCCAGTTTCTAAAGACCACCAGAAGCAGTTTGCCCTCAGCTGGCAAGGCCAGTAATTCACCTTCACCGTCCTACTTCAGTGGTGTAGCAACTCTCCAGCCCTATGTCATTATTTAGTCCAGGGACCTTGACTGCCTTCCACAAGACATCACACTTGTCCACTACATTGATGACATTATGCTGACTGGATCTAGCAAAGAAGAAATATCAATGACTCTGGACTTATTGGTAAAACATTTGTGTGTGGAAGGGTGGGAAATTAACAAAAATCCAGGCACCTTCCACCTCAGTAAAACTTCTAGGGTTCTAGTTGTGTACGGCATGTCAAGATAGTCCTTCTAAAGTGAAGGATAAGTTGTTGCATCTGGCCCGTCCTACAACTAAAAAGGAGGCACAATGCCTGGTGGGCCTCTTTGGATTTTGGAGGCAATATATCCCTCATTTGGTTGTGCTACTCTGGACTATTTATTAAGTGACTTGAAAAGCTACCGGTTTCAAATGGGGTCCAAAATAAGAAAGCTCTGCAACAGGCCCAGGCTGCTGTACAAGCTGTTCTACCACTTGGGCCATATGATCCAGCTCATCCAATGGTGCTTGAAGTGTCAGTGGCAGATAGAGATGCTGTTTAGGGTCTTTGGCAGGCCCCTATTAATGAATTATAGTGCAGACCCTTAGGATTTTGGAGCAAAGCCCTGCCATCCTCTGCAGATAAGTACTTTCCTTTTGAGAAACAGCTTTTGGCTCGTTACCGGGCCTTAGTAAAGACTGAACATTTAACCATGGGCTACCATGTCACCATGCAACCTGAGCTGCCCATCATAAACTGGGTATTGTTTGACTCACAGAGTTATAAAGTTGGATGTGCACAGCAGCACTCCACCATTAAATGGAAGTGGTATATACAAGATTGGGCTCAAGCAGGAGCTAAAGGTACAAGTAAGTTGCGTGAGGAAGTGACCCAGGTCCCAACTCCTGTCACATTATTTTCCCTCTCCCAGTCTGCACTTATGGCCTCATGCGAATTTCCTTACAATCTGTTGACTGAGGAAGAGAAAACTCGTGCCTAGTTTACAGATGGTTCTGCACGACATACAAGCATCACTCAAAAATGGACAGCACAGCACTACAGCCCCTTTCTGGGACATCTCTGAAGGACAGTGGTGAAGGGAAATTCTCCAAGTGGGCAGAATTTCCAGCAGTGTACTCGGTAGTTAATACTGTTTGGAAGGAAAAATGGCCAGATGTGCGATTATGTAATGATTCATGGGCTGTGGCCGATGGTTTGGCTGGACGGACTTGGAAGGAACATCATTGGAAAACCGGTGACAAGGAGGTGTGGGGAAGAGGTATGTAGATAGACCTCTCTGAATTGGACAAAGACGTGAACATATTTGTAGCTCATGTGAATGCTCACCAAAGAGTGACCTCAGCAGAGGAAGATTTTAACAATCAAGTGGATAGGATGACGTGTTCTGTGAATACCAGTCAGCTTCTTTCCCCAGCCACTCCTGTCATTGCCCAATGAGTTCTTGAACAAAGTAGGCCATGGTGGCAGGAATGGAAGTTGTTATTAATTGAACTGTGTTCCCCAAATATATGTGTTGTAAATCCTAACCTCTATGCTTGGAATTTCTCAAGCTGAAAGAACCTAAGAAAAAATTCAGGCCTCAAGTTGCAATTTTCAAGGATTCTACCGGGAAAATATTAAACAACACAGAAAGCATCAAAAGAAGATGGAAGGAATACACACAGTCACTGTACCAAAAAGAACTGGTTGACATTCAACCATTTAAGGGGCAGCATATGATCAAGAACCAATGATACTGAAGGAGGTCAAAGCTGCACTGAAGGCACTGGCAAAAAACAAGGCTCCAGGAATTGATGGAATACCAATTGAGATGTATCAACAAACGAATGCAGTACTGAAAGTCCTCATTCATCTATGCCAAAAAATTTGGAAGACAGATACCTGGCCAACCGACTGGAAGAGATCCATATTTGTACACATTCCAAAGTAAGGTAATCAAACAGAATGTGGAAATCATCAAACAATATCATTAATATCCCCCAAGCATCTGTCAGTTTGTCGTACTGTGGGGACTTGCATGTTGCTGTGATGCTGGAAGCTATGCCACTGGTATTCAAATACCAGCAGGGTCACTCAAGGTGGACAGGTTTTAGCTAAGCTTCCAGACTAAGACAGACTAAGAAAAGGGACCTGGAGGTCTACTTCTGAAAAGAATATATGAATAGCAGTGGAACACTGTCTGATATAGTGCTGGAAGATGAGCCCCTCAGGTTGGAAGGCACTCAAAAGACAACTGGGGAAGAGTTGCCTCCTCAACGTAGAGTTGACCTTAATGATGTGGATGGAGTCAAGCCTTCAGGGCCTTCATTTGCTGATGTGGCACAACTCAAAATGAGAAGAAACAGCTGCAAACATCTATTAATAATCAGAATGTGGAATGTACTAAGTGTGAATCTAGGAAAACTTGAAATCATCCAAAATGAAATTTAATGCATAAACATCGATATCCTAGATAGTGAGCTGAAATGGACTGGTATTAGACATTTTGAATTGGACAAACTGAAGAGGAATGATGTTGTATTCATCGTCAAAAAGAATATTTCAAAATCTATCCAGAAGTACAACACTGTCAGTGATAGGATAATATCCACACGCCTACAAGGAAGAGCAGTTAATACGACTATTATTCAGATTTATGCACCGACCACTAAGGCCACAGATGAAGAAACTGAAGATTTTTTATTTTTATTGTCGTACTTTATTAAGTGAAAATTTACAATTCAACTTAGTCTCTCATACAAAAATTTATACATACATTGTTATGTGACCCTAATTGCTCTCCGTATACTGTGACAGCACACTCCTCGTTTCCACCCCTGATTTCCCGTGCCCATTCAACCAGCTCCTGACCCTCTCTGTCTTCTCATCTCACCTCCAGACAGGAGCTGCCCATTTAGTCTCATGTATCTACTTGAGCTAAGAAGCACACTCTTCACGAGTATCATTTTATGTCCCACAGTCCAGTCTAATCTTTGACTGAAGAGTTGGCTTCAGGAATGGTTTTAGTACTGGGTTGACAGAGAGTCTGGGGGCCATGCTTTCTGGGGTTCCTCCAGTCTCAGTCAGACCATTAAGTCTGGTCTTTTTACTAGAATTTGAGTTCTGTACCCTACTCTTCTAGTGCTCCAAAAGGGACTCTCTGTTGTGTTACCTGTCAGGGCGGTCATTGGTGGTAGCCAGAAACTGAAGATTTTTACCAACCTCTGTTGTCTGAAATTGATCAAACATGCAATTAGGATGCATTGATAATTACTGGTGATTGGAATGTGAAAGTGGAAACAAAGAAGAAGGATCAATAGTTGGAAGATATGGCTTTGGTGATAGAAACAATGCTGGAGATCGCACGGCAGAATTTTGCAAGACCAACAACTTCTTCATTGCAATTATCTTTTCTCACCAACAAAAATGGTGACTATACACGTGGACTCGCCAGATGGAATACACAGGAATCAAATTGACTACATCTGTGGAAAGAGACAATGGGAAAGCTCAATATCATCAGTCGGAACAAGAGAAGGGGCCGACTGCAGAATAGACCATCAATTGCTCATATGCAAGTTCAAGCTGAAACTGAAGAAAATTACCACAAGTCTACAAGAGCTAAAGTACGACCTTGAGTATATCCCACCCGAATTTAGAGGCCATCTCAACAATAGATTTGACATGCTGAATGCTAATGACCGAAGACCAGACAAGTTGTGGAATGACATCAAGAACATCACACATGAAGAAAGCAAGAGGTCATTAAAAAGATAGAAAAGAAATGATAAAAACTGATGTCAGAAGAGACTCTGAAACTTGCTCTTGAACACCAAGTAGCTAAAGCGAAAGGAAGAACAGAGGATTTCAAAGGGTGACAAGTGAAAACAAAGTAAAGTATTACAGTGACATGTGCAAAGTCCTGGACATAGAAAACCAAAAGGGAAGAACACTCTCAGCATTGCTCAAGCTGAAAGAACTGAAGAAAAATTCAAGCCTCAAATTACAATACTGAAGGATTCTACAGGGAAAATATAAAACGACACAGGAAGCATCAAAAGAAGGTAGAAGGAATAAAAGAGTCACTATACCAAAAAAGAACTGATGATGTTCAACCATTTCAGGAGGTAGCATATGATCAGGAACCAATGGTACTGAAGGAGAGGTCCAAGCTGCACTGAAGGCATTGGCGAAAACAAGGCTTCAGGAATTGACAGAATACCAATTGAGATGTTTCAACAAATCGATGAAGTGCTGGAAGTGCTCACTCTTCTATGCCAAGAAATTTGGAACACAGCTACTGGGCCAACCAACTGGAAGAGATCCATGTTTATGTCTATTCCCGAGAAAGGTGATCCAACGGAATATGGAAATTAGCGAACAATATCATTAATATAATACACAAGTAAAATTTTGCTGAAGATCATTCAAAAGTGGCTGCAGCAATATATTGACAGAGAACTGCCAGATATTTAAGCTGAATTCAGAAGAGAACGTGGAACCAGGTATATCACAGGCGATGTCAGATGGGTCTTGGCTGAAAGCAGAGAATACCAGAAAGATAATTACCTGTGTTTTACTGACTATACAAAGGCATTTGACTGTGTGGATCATAACAAATTCTGGATAACATTACAAAGAATTAGAATTCCAGAACACTTAATTGCGTTCATGAGGAACCTGTACATAGATCAAGAGGCAGTCGTTCGAACAGAACAAAGGGATAGTACACGGCTTAACCTTAAGAAAGGTGTATGTCAGAGTTGTATCCTTTCTCTATACTTATTCAATCTCTATGCTGAGCAAATAATCCGAGAAGCCGGACTATATGAACAAGAATGGGGCATCAAGATTAGAGGAAGATTCATTAACAACCTGAGATATGCAGATGACACAACCTTGCTTGCTGAAGGTGAAGAAGACTTGAAGCACTTGCTGATGGAGATCAAAGACTACAGCCTTCAGTATAGATTGCACCTCAACATAAAGAAAACAAAAATCTTCGTAACTGGACCAATAAGCAACATCATGATAAAGGGAGAAATGAGTGAAGTTGTCAAGGATTGCATTTTACTTGGATCCACAATCAACACCCATGGAAGAAGCTGTCAAGAAATCAAAAGACGCATTGCATTGGGCAAATCAGCTGAAAAAGACCTCTTTAAAGTGTTAAAAAGCAAAGATGTCACCTTGAAGACCAGGGTGAGCCTGACCCAAACTATGGTCTTTTCAATTGCCTTATATGCATGCAAAAGCTGGACGATGAATAAGAAAGACCAAAGAAGAACTGATGCCTTTGAATTGTGGTGTTGGTGAAGAATATTGAATATACCATGGACTGCAAAAAGAACGAACAAATCTGTCTTGGAAGAAGTATAGCCAGATGCTCCTTAGAAGCAAGGATGGCGAGACTACATCTCACATACTTTGGACACGTTATCAGGAGAGATCAGTCCCTGGAGGACATCATGCTTGGTAAAGTAGAGGGTCAGCGAAAAAGAGGAAGACCCTCAATGAGATGACCGACACAGTGGCTGCAACAATGGGCTCAAGCATAATAACAATTGTGAGGATGGCGAAGGACTGGGCAGGGTTTCCTTCTATTGTACATAGGGTCACTATGGGTAGAAACTGACTCAACAGCACCTAACAACAATGACATCACTAATTGCACACACAAGTAAAACTTTGCTGAAGATCATTCAAAAGAGATTGCAGTAGTACATCGACAGGGAACTGCCAGAAATTTAAGCCAGATTCAGAAGAGGACATGGAATAAGGGATATCATTGCTGAAGTCAGATGGATCATGGCTGAAAGCAGAGAACACCAGAAAGATGTTTAACTGTGTTTTATTGACCATGGAAATGGATTTGACTGTGTGGATCATAACAAATCATGGATAACACTGTAAAGAACAGGAATGCTAGTACACTTAATTGTGCTCACAAGGAGCCTGTACTTAGACTGGAGGCAGTCATTCAAACAGCAAGGGGATACTGCGTGGCTTAAAGTTAAGAAAGGTGTGAGTCAGGGTTGTATCCTTTCACCATACTTTTTCAGTCTTTACGCTGAGCAAATAATCTGAGAAGCTGAACTATACGAACAAGAACAGGGCATCAGGATTAGAGGAAGATTCATTAACAACCTGAGATATGCAGATGACACAACCTTGCTTCCTGAAGGTGAAGAGAACTTGAAGCACTTACTGATGGAAATCAAAGACTACAGCCTTCAGTATGGATTACACCTCAACATAAAGAAAACAAAAACCTTCGCAACTGGACTTACAAGCAACATCATGATAAACAGAGAAAAGAGTAAAGTTATTAAGGATTTCATTTTACTCGGATCCACAGTCAACACCCATGGAAGCAGCAGTCAAGAAATCAAATGATGCATTGCACTGGGCAAATCAGCTGCAATAAGACCTCTATAAAATGTTAAAAAGTAAAGATGTCACCTTGAGGACTAACGTGCACCTGACCCAAGCCCTGGTGTTTTCAATTGCCTCATATGCATGTGAAAGCTGGACAATGAATAAGAAACACCAAACAAGAATTGATGCTTTTGAATTATGGTGTTGGTGAAGAATACTGAATATACCATAAACTGCCAGAAGAACAAACAAATCTGTCTTGGAAGAAGTACAGCCAGAATGTTCCTTAGAAGCAAGGATGGCGAGATTTCATCTCATGTACTTTGGACATGTTGTCAGAAGGGACCAGTCCCTGGAGAAGGACATCATGCTTGGTAAAGTAGAGGATCAGCCAAAAATAGGAAGACTCTCAATGAGATGGATTGACGCAGTGGCTCCAACAATGGGCTCAAGCATAACAACGATTGTGAGGATGGTGCAGGACCAGGCAGTGTTTTGTTCTGTTGTACTTACGGCTGCTATGACTTGGAATAAACTCAACGGCACCTAACAACAACAACAACAACAACAACATGCCCATGGTTATAATCCAATTTGGCAATGTATTGTCTTTGTTATGTTAATGAATTAGGATTAATGAAAGATGTGTCTTGAGTCAATCTCCTACAAGATATAAAAGGAGCAGATTGAGCAAGCAGCGATGGGGGAAGATAGATGCCAAGCTACATGGAGATCTCCAAGGAACCAGGAAACAGAAGCTTAAGAGACAAGGTCCTTTCCCCAGAGCTGACAGAGAGAGAAAGCCTTCCCCTGGAGCTGGTGCCCTGAATTCAGACTTGTAGCCTCCTAAACTGTGAGAAAATAAATTTCTGTTTGTTAAAGCCATACACCTGTATTTCTGTTATAGCAGCACTAGATAACTAAGACAGAGGTTATGCATGGACTCACCAACATGGCCTTCCACTCACCAATGCCGAGTTGGCTACAGCCACTGCTAAGTGTCCAATATGCCAGCAGCAGAGACGAACAATGAGTCTCCAATATGATACCATTCCTAGTGATGATTAGCCAGCAACCTGGTGGCTGGTTGATTAAATTGGACTACTTCCATCATGGAAAGGGCAGCGTTTTTTTCTTACTGGGATAGACACTTACTCGGGATAAGGATTTGTCTTCTCTACATGCAGTTCTTCTGCCAAAACTATCATCTGTGGTCTTACAGAATGCCTTGTCCACTGTCACAGGATCCCACACAGCACTGTCGCAGATCAAGAAACTCATTCACAGCAAATGAAATGCAGCAATGGGCCCATGCTCATGGAATTCACTGGTCTTACCATGTTCCCCACCATCCATAAATAGCTGACTTGACAGAACAATGGAATGACCTTTTCAAAAACCCAATTATAGTGACACCTTGCAGGGCTGGGGCAATGCTCTCTAAGAGGCTGTATATGCTCTAAACCTGTATCCAATATATGGTGCTGTTTCTCCCATGGCTAGGATTCACAGGTCCAGGAATCAAGGAGTGGAAATGGGAGAGGCAACATTCACTAATACACCTAGTAACCCACTCACAAAATTTTTGCTTCCTGTCCCTGCGACCTTATGTTCTGTGGGTCTAGAAGTCTTAGTTCCAAAGGGAGGAATGTCTTTGTCAGGAGATATAACACTGATTCCACTGAACTTGAAGTTAAGAATGCCACATAGCCACTTTGGGCTCCTCATGCATCTGGATCAACAGGCAAAGAAGGGAGTTACCATATTGGCTGGTATGATTGATCATGATTACCAAGGGGAAATCAGACTGAAAATATTATATAATGAAGGTAAGGAATACAGGAGATCTCTTAAGGCATCTCTTAGTACTACTATGCCCTGTGTTTAAAGCCAATGGAAAACTACAGCAACCCAATTTCAACAGGACTACTAATAGCCCAAACCCTTCAGGAATGAACGTTTGGGTCACCCCACAAGGCAAAGAACCACCATCAGCTGAGGTGCTTGCTGAGGGCAAAGGGAATATGGAATGGGTGGTGGAAGAAGGTAGTTCTAAATAGCAGCTATGACCATGTGACCAGTTGCAGAAATGAAGGCTGTAATTGTTATGAGTATTTTTTCCTTGTTTTGTTATACATGTGTGTACATAGATATGTATATCTAGTAAATATCTTTGTTTTCTTCCCCCCTTATCCCATTACTCATAAAATATAAGATGAAGACGTAAATGGGGCTAGTGTGTTTTCAGTTGTACACATTAGTTGTATCATGTTAGGTGCAAGTATGACTGTGTAACTGTCTTTATTTATAGATTATGTATGGTGTAAGATGTGTATAGGTGCCAAGATGACAAGGGGTAGACTATGATGGTTAATGTTACGTGTCAACTTGGCTAGGCTATGATTCTCAGTAGTTTGGCAGACACTGTGTAATCACCTCCCATTTTGTGATCTGATGTGAGCAGCCAATCATTTGAAAGAGGCATTTCCTTGAGGGTGTGGCCTGCATCCATGACATAAATGGATTTTCTGGCAAAGCTGTCTCTCTCAATCCTGTGTCTGACCTCCAGTTCTTGGGTAAACTAGCAGAGGTCTGCAGCGAGTCACCTGACCTTCAGATTTTGGGTTCGTTAGCCCCTGCAACCACGTGAGCCAGCAGAGGCCAGCAGCTTGTTGTCTGACCCACAGATCTGGGACCTGCCAGCCCCCAAAATTGCATGAGCCATTTTCTCGAAGTAAATTTCTCTCTATACATCCATACGTGCTTCCCTGGTTTTGCTCCACTAGAGAATACAGATTAAGACAATTAGATTAAATATGTTGGGAGTAAAAGAGTGAGCTGGAAGAATAGGAGGTTGCTGACAGAAGGCATACTATTAATATTTAGGATATCAGTTGGAGATCAATTCAGAGCAAACTTTTGGGTGAGGAGAAAAAAACACTTTAATATGTCATAAAAGTAATTTTAATTCTAAGAATGAAGTCATCATTTACTTGGGATAAATACCAAATGCCATTTATTTTGTACAGGATTCAGTGTTCATCCTGGACTGAGGATGGGTGAGAGAAAATGTGGAGCTACTGGCATAGCAGGAGAGAGCAAAGTTGCTCACTATCACAGTAATTGACTTTGATGCTTCAGAAAGATCAAAACATAATCCCAAAGCCTGATGGGACAGTGTGGCAAAAAAAAAAAAATTTTTTTAAATGAGGGCTAAAAAGATAATGGGTCAGGTGCCAGCTAGCCTAGAAAACCTTGTAGTGATGAACACGGTGAGTTACTGAAACAGTTAAAGCAAAGACTGCTGCTCTAAAACTGAATAAACAAATGCCTTCTTTGAAAACCACACACAGCGCTATAGGCTTACACTCTAAAAGGCATTTCCATGCAAAAGAGACTGAAGCCTGAACAAACAAATAGAAGAAATAAACAGAGGACGGTTTTTTTTTCCTATATTAAAAATTCATGGGGGTATTAATGGAATAAAGTACAGAGGAGAGCATACTTGGACATGGTGTAGAGCAATGTAAAAATTCTGAAAACTTTCGCTCTATTTCTACAGAGCATATTGTCCCTCTGGGGGAAATGGGACTTTGCCTCTAATTTGACACTCTGCATCTGACTTGATTTTGTAGATCAGCATCTCACAAAGAACTATTCACCCACCCACCCACAAGAGTTCCACAATGAAGAGGGAAATTCTCTCAGGCTAAGCTATTACTGACCAGATGCCACTTGTTAGTTTTCTGGGACAAAATGTAAAGAAGGAACAATTCCTTAAAAAGAAGACATGCAGACACTGTGATAAACCAAGGTTTTCTAGAAATGGCCTCAAGAAGCCAAGGTTAAACTGCAAACCATATGACACCAAAGTTGTTAGGATTGTACAAATAATAAAAAAAAAGTGTCTTAAACATTAGAGTATGATTTTAAAAAAGAAAGAAAGAAAAAATCCATCCATTCATTTATTCACTGATTTAAGAAATATTTATGCAAGGCACCAGTGATATAATGATGAGCATTAGTAAAAAGAAAAAAAAAAGTTTTTATCAAGAGTTCCTTGCAAATATTAAGTCATAAATTTTCCTGACAGGAGGCAGATATGTTTCTTGTTTTTTAGTTATCTGGAGAACTTTAGAGAACTTACAGAGAACTAATAACTGCAGTCAAATCTCAATTTCTCCAATAATTACATATTTGTAAATCTAATGTATCTCCTTAGATAGATGCTATTAAGTTTTTAGAAATAAGTCAAGCTAGGCAGCAAACCAAAAGAAGTACTCCTATTGTTGTTTGTTGAAAAGTGGTTAGTTTTCAGCATCTTTTAAGAGGCGAATGCAAACTGCTTAGTCCAGTCAGAGGGGAAAAAAATCTATACAAAAGATCCATCAAAGCCCATGTGAGGAGCTTGTTTGCTTGGAGACTGTAAGATTGTTCTTTGAATAGCCTCCTTCAGGAAACTACATTTCTTTACGGGGGGGGGTGGATAATCTCCCATTTACAGTTTCTGAATTATGTTTGACTAACGACTGATAGGTGTTGACTACAAAGAAAGATCTGCTGTCAAAACTCACTCTAATAAAACCAAAATTGAAAACTGTAACAATAAAAACTGCAAGTTTCTTATGTGTTGTTGTGTCCTTTGAAAGCACCAGAGAATCCATTCAGCATTTATGGTGTAGGAATGCTGGGTTTTCTCTGGGTGAGAGTATATTCATGAGTGAGGGTGCACACACTGAGGGTATTAGCCAAGGGCCCAGTCTGGGACCAGATCACAGAGTGAAATGGAGATTAGCTCAGCGTTTATTTTGCTGGATCTGCTGGCATTGCTGAGATTTTTATTTCCTTTATTTGTGGATTCTGTGGGAAAATCAAGGGGAACATTCAGATGGGGTGAATTCCAAGTACTTGAAAAACCATGTGAGTTCCACAGTTTCTAAAAACCCTGGTTTTTCTGAGCATTTTGATTGTGCCAGTAATTATAAATCTCATTTTAGCAACCTATACCTAGAGTCCACGGAAGAGAGCAGAAAGAGTCTTCAGGGAAACTGTATTGTATTACAAGTACCAAATGCACATGGGCTGTGCCACATTATTTTATTCATTAACCAAATTTAAACTACTGACTGGATCTCTTTAAAATTCCAATAAAAATGCATATCATCAGCAAAAAAATTATACATGTTGATGCGTAATACAGAAACCATATTACAAGCACTAATTTGAAAGGAAAAAAATAAATGTAACGTTAAGGAAAAACCTATATGAAGATCCTGTGGGCTGCTGAAGGAGTAGTGAGATTAGAAAAAAAGAAAAAGAAAGCAAGCAAAGACAAGAAGGGAAACTAGATTACTGGAAACAGAACCAGAACAAAAATAACAAGCAAGCTGACACACTGTGAAAAATGTAACCAATGTCACTGAACAAACTGTGTAGAAATTGTTAAATGGGAACCTAATTTGCTTTGTAAACTTTAAAGCACAATACCATCATGCGCTGCATAATGTCCATTTGGGCAACCCTCATATACATCCATGGTCCCATAAGGTTATACTGTTTATTTCCTACAGGGCAATGGATAATAAGACTTCTGGGATTTTAACTTCTGTGCTGTCATGAATGTGTTGAATGACAAAGTACCTCCCTGGGTCTCTTTTGTCTGCACAAGGAAGGGGTTGGGCTGGATGATCACCGACAGCCTTTAAGTCTCCAAAGTCAGAACCGAAGCTCACACATGACTGAAGGCCTGCTCACCCCAGGTCTGTGGGCTCCCTGGTGTGGGTTTGGTTCATAAGGACTTGAGGATGGCGGGGCCACAGGTGGACTAACCCCAAGTCCCTGTCGCCTGGAATCACCACCCCCGAGTCCCCATGAACCCCTCCCACCCACTCCAAAGCATATGGGGGGAGAGGCAGCTGCCATTATTTACACAGCCACAGGCATGGCTTGGGGACACAGGAATCTGGGGCTTCAGCATAAAGAACATTCTACTTCACAGAAACTACGGTAGTTCAGTGGTTAAGAGCTCAGGCTGCTAACCAAAAGATCAGCAGTTCAAATCCACCAGACACTCCTTGGAAATCCTATGAGGCAGTTCTACTCTGTCCTATAGGGTCGCTATTAGTCAGAATCAATTCAACAGCAATGGGTTTGGATTTTTGGTATGGTGGATGTTAAGCAACGCGTGAATGCAAAATATTTTAATAAAGTAGTCAAGATAATTTTTTTGTATTGGTCAACTGTTGCTATTAGGACAATTAGGGTTGCAAGTACAGAAATCTAGAACAAATCATTGTTGTTAGGTGCCGTGGAGTCCGCTGTGACTCATAACGACCCCATGTATAACAGAAAGAAATGTTGCCTGGTCCTGCCCTATCCTCACAATAGTACCTATGTTTGAGCCCATTGTTGCAGCCACTGTGTCAATCCATCTCATTGAGAGTCTTCCTCTTTTTCACTGATCCTCTACTTTACCAAGCATGATGTCCTTCTCCAGGGACTGGTCCTTCCTGATAACATGTCCGAAGTATGTGAGACAAAGTCTCACTATCCTAGCTTCTAAGGAGCATTCTGGCTATACTTCTTCGAAGACAGATTTGTTCATTCTTCTGGCAGTTCATGGTATATTCAATATTCTTCACCAACACCATAACTCAAATGCATCAATTCTTCAGTCTGCCTTATTCACTGTCCAGCTTTCACATGCATATGAGGAGACTGAACATACTATAGGTTGGGTCAGTAGCACCTTAGTCATCAATGTGACATCTTCGCTTTTTAACACTTTAAAGAAGTCTTTTGCAGCAGATTTGTCCAATGCAATGTATCATTTGATTTCCTCACTGCTGCTCCCATGGGCATTGATTGTGGATCCAAGTAAAATGAAATCCTTGACAACTTCAATATTTTCTCCATTTATCATGATTTTGCTTATTGGTTCAGTTGTTAGGACTTTTGTTTTCTTTAACAAATTAGCTTAAGCAAAAAAGCAACTGATTATGGGTCCAGCACTGCTGGATCCAGAGCCTCCAACAGTATTGTTAGCAATCTCTCTTACACCTTCCCTCAGTTCCAATCTCTGTTTAGCCTTCCTCTACGTTGGCTTCATTCTCAAGCAAGGTATTCTTTCTCTTGTGTTAGATGGTCATCAACAACTCTAGGCTTAATTTATCCAGCCTAGTAACCTCAAGGAAAGTGACTGCCTTATTCCCAATGGTTTTAGAAAAATCCATGGGAACAATACTGATTGGCCTGACTGAGCAGGTGCACCCATTCCTACACCAACCCGCTGGAAGGTGGTGCTCTAATTGGCCAAGTCTAAATCATGGACCCAACACAGGACTGGAGGAATAGGTCAACATTTCAGGAAACAAAACCCACATGAAGTCACGGTGTGTGAGAGGTGGGCAAATGGCAATGAAAACATTTACTAACCAGGATCATCTTTATAGTTCTAGTCTAATTGTGAGCAACAATTGTGAGGATGATGTAGGACCTGGCAGTGTTTTTTTCTGTTGTGTATGGGGTTGCTATGAGTCAGAGACGACTCGATGGCACCTAACAACAACAAGGATGTCCAAAGGAGGCCTGGTTGCTCAATGGTTAAGCACTTGGCTGCTAACCAAAAGGTCAGTGGTCAGAACCCACCAGCAGCTCTGCAGGAGAAAACACTTGGCAATCTGCTCTCATAAAGATTACAGCCTAGGAAACCCCATGGGGCAGTTCAACTCTATCCTGTAGGATCACTCGGAGTCGGAATTGGCTTACAGCCACAGTAACAACATGCACTGGAATTAACTTGACAGCACACAACAACAACAAAGATGTCCAAATGGAGCTGCCAAGCAGCATATACATGAGACTAGAGTTAAGAGATTTCTGTGCTGGGGACATATTTATCAATCAATAGCATATGTTATTATTGTTGTTAGTTGCCCTTGAGTCAGCTCTGACTCATAGTGACCTTATGTATAACAAAACGAAATGCTATGCAGTCCTGTGCCATAAGTCCACTGTTTTTGCTATTGAGTCAATCCATCTCATTGAGGGTTCCCCTCATTTTTCTCACCTTCTATTTTACCAACTGTGATGTCGTTTTCTAGTGAGTGGTCTTTCTTGATGACATGTCCAAAGTAAGCAAGCTGAAGTCTCACCATCCTCGCTTCTAAGGAACATTCTGGATATATTTCTTCTAAGATTGATTTTTTTGTTCTCCCGGCACTCCACACTATATTCAATATTCTTTACCAACACCACAGTTTGAATGCATCAATACTTTTTCTGTTCCTTTTCATTGTCCAGTTTTCACATGCATATGAGGTAATTTAAAATCCCATGGCTTGGGTCAGGCACACCTTAGTCATCAAAGTGACATCTTTGCTTCTTAACACTTGAAAGAAGTCTTTCCCAGCAGATTTGTCGAAGGCAATGTGTTCTTTGATTTCTTGGCTGCTTCTTCCATGGATGTTGACTGTTGATCTGAGTAGAATGAAATCACTGACAACTTCAACTTCGCCTCCATTTATTATCATGTTGTTTTTTGGTCCAGTTGCGAGGATTTTCATTTTCTTCACGTTCAAGCATAATCCATACTGAAGGCTGTAGTTCTATGATGTTCATCAGTGCTTCAAGTTTTTTTCATTTTTGGCATGCAAGGTTTTGTCATCTGCTATTGCAGGTTTTTAATGAGTCTTCCTTGAGTGTGGAGGGCCTAGAACTAGCCCTGTGTAGTGCCAACATTAATAGTAGGTACAGAAGATGGTCCTGCAAAGGGGACAGAGAAGTGGCCCGGGAGCTGAAAAGAAAATCAGGAGCAAGCGGTATAAGACAAGGAAACAGTGCTTCCAGAAGATGGGAGTCCACAACCCTCAAGCCTCTAACAAGTAGAATGAAGAGTGAAAAATATCCATTACTTCTCCTCTGCCATGTGGTATGCCCTCTATACAGGACTGCTCTTAGCCCTGGGCAAGAAGAGCCTCTGCCCTGGGTTCCACACAGTAAAGTGTTGTGCATATCACAAACACACACACAAAATAAATTTATCAATGAACACTTGGGAACACTCTGACCCTAGGGGAATTCTTCATTCTTCTCCACTTCTCTTGGCCTATGTCCTCAAAACAGAAAGTTACTGTGTCCATATACTTGAAGGTTTGTGGGTTGTACTACTACTGGCATCAAAGAAACACACTGCTTCAGAATGCAGAAGGCTGCAGCAGTAGACACACTTAACTTATAAACAAAAGACAAAACTTTTCAAATTTTCCTCTTAGATAGCACAAATGCAGCACATTCTTTCATACTGAAGTATCTTTTCCCAGTAGTGTCAAACAACGTCCATTTTCTTCCTTCTCATCATGTTTCAATTCTTGATTCCTGAGATACTCATGAATCAGCACATTCACAACAGTTGCATATAGCAAGTGAGGAATATTCTGCAATATTCAACAATTTATATTCTCTTCGTCCATATCAAAAACCAAACCCATTGCTGTCGAGTTGATTCTGACTCATAATGACCCTCTAGAATAGAGAACTGCTCCTATAGGGTTTCCAAAGCTGTAAATCTGTATGGAAGCACTGCCACATCTTTTTCCTGCAGAACGGCTGCAAAGTTCAAACCACTGACTTTTCGGTTAGTAGCTGAGCGCTTAACCACTGTATCACCAGGGTTCCTTCTTCATATTCTCTTAGAGTTGTATATATTTAGGTCTGTTGTTGTTGGTCACCGTTGAGGCAATTCCAACTCATGGCAACCCCACGTGTGCAGAGTAGAACTGCTCCATAGAGTTTTCAAGGTTGTGAGCTTTCAGAAACAGATCGCCAGTCCTGACTTCCTAGGTGCCTCTGCGTGGCTTCGAACTGCCAACCTTTAGGCTAGTAGTCAAACACTTAACCATTTGCTCCAACCAGGGACACCATACTTAGGCCTAGACTGTAATATCCTGATGAATGATTTACATTGGCAACTAGATGAAATTCTAAAATTCCAAATAATTCTACCTTTATAAGGACATTTGATAAAATGTAATTAAATTTTCAAAACTTTAAAAATTAAGTTTCATTTAAATACTTTTGATTTAAACTTTTGATATTTATTAAGTATAAATGCTATTTTGGCTTAAATTCTAATAGTTTTGAATAAATTTAGAAGAAAAATAAC
>NW_004443983.1:6252947-6257802 GCF_000243295.1 Trichechus manatus latirostris
TTAGAATGAGTACTTTCAATAGAAAACAGATTATGTTAAAATCTTGACTTAAAGAATTATTTTGCTGAAATGACAGTAAGAAAAATCAAATTTTAAATTATATATATTTTATTACTTATCAACAGAATACATGCACAAGAGTCATTAAATTTTGTTGTCTTTAATATTTTGTCATCACAATCACATAAAACCACATATAAAATCACACTTTATGCATATTTTTCTTTTTGTCCTTATAAGTTGTTTTTGTCAGGTAATAGGATGGAAATATTTTCTCAACAGTTGCTAGTTTGATTTATTATTGAGTTGTAAGAGTTCTTTATGTGTTCTAGATACAAGTTCACTAACAACATATGATTTGCAAACATTTTCTCTCATTCTGTGGTTTTACGTGGTTGTCTTTTCACTTTCTTAAGATGCCCTTTGACATGCAAAAGTTTTTAATTTTGATGAAGTCCAATTTATCTATTTTTTTCTGTGTTTGAAGTTTTTTATTGTTCTTTAGATGAAGGTTTACAGAACTAGCTTCTCATTAAACAGCACACATATTGTTTTATGACATTGGTTAACAACATTCTCCCTTCTCGACCTTGGGTTCTCTGTCACCGGCTTTCCTGTCCCCTCCTGCCTTCTAGTCGTTGCCCCTAGGCTGATGTGCCCCTTTAGTCTCGTTTTGTTTTATGGGGCTGTCTATTCTTTAGCTAAAGGGTGAACCTCGGGAGTAACTTCATCATTACTGAGCTAAAAGGACGTCCAGGGGCCATACTCTCGAGGTTTCTCCAGTCTCTATCAGGCCAGTAAGTCTGGTCCATTTTTGTGAGTTAGAATTTTGTTCTATATTTTTCTCCAGCTCTGTCCGGGACCTTCTATTGTGATCCCTGTCAGAGCGGTCAGTGGTGGTAGCCGGACACCATCTAGTTGTACTGGACTCAGTCTGGTGGAGGCCATCGTAGTTGTGGTCCATTAGTCCTTTGGACTAATCTTTCCCTGGTGTCTTTAGTTTTTTTCATTCTCCTTGCTCCCGAAGAGGTGAGACCAGTGGAGTATCTTAGATGGCTGCTCACAGGCTTTTAAGACCTGTCTATGGAGCTTGCCTTGTACAAGTAGTGCTGGATTCCCCAGTATTGTGTACTGTCTTACTCTTCACCAAAGTTACCACTTACCTATTGTCTATTTAGTGTTTTTCCATCCCCCATCCCTCTCCTCCCTCGTAACCATAAAAGATTGTTTCTTTTTTTGTGTAAATCTTCTAATGAGTTTTTATAAATAGGAGTCTTATCCAATGTTTGTCCTTTTGTGACTGACTTATTTCCCTCAGCATAATGCCCTCCAGATTCATCCATATTGTGAGATGCTTCACAGATTCATCATTGTTCTATACTGTTCTGTAGTACTCCATTGTGTGCATGTACCATAGTTTGTTTATCCATTCATCTGCTGATGGGCATCTAGGTTGTTTCCATCTTTTTACTATTGTGAACAATGCTGCAACGAACACAGGTGTGCATGTCTATTTGTGTGTTGGCTCTTATTTCTCTAGGATATATTCCTAGGAGTGGGATTGCTGGATCATATGGTACTTCTATTTCTAGCTTACTAAGGAAGCAGCATATCGTTTTCCAAAATGGTTCTACCATTTTACATTCCCACCATCAGTGCATAACAGTTCCAAGGACATCATGCTTGGTAAAGTAGAGAGTCAGTGAAAAAGAGGAAGACCCTCAACCAGATGGACCGACACAGTAGCTGCAACAATGGGCTCAAGCATAACAATGATTGTGAGGATGGCGCAGGAGCAGGCAGTGCTTCATTCTGTTGTACACAGGGTCGCTATGAGTCAGAGCCAACTCAATGGCACCTAACAACAACAACAATGGACCATAAGGTACCCTTGTATCCTTCCAATAAACTCCTTGGAATTTTTTGTTTTGTTTGTTGTTTTTTTGCTTAAGTTCATTTTAGTATGTTCCATTACTTGCCTGACACTGTTCCTGGAGCAAATAAGTACTTTGTGCCAGCAAATTGGTGAGCATACTGGAAACAAACAAACTTTGGCAATTCTACGATAAAGACTCTGTTGTTTAAAATTTGAACTTCTAGCAGTTGCAGATAGAGAGAGTTTATTGATTAGCAAGAAGGACCCTAACAGAGAGATGTGACATCCCAGTGTGGAACAGGACAGCCCAAGAATCATTTAAAAAAAAAAAAAGATAAGCACAACTTGGACAACATATTGGAGAAGAGGAATTTAGACTGGAGCAGAACAGAGGCTACTCTCTTAGTCATTCTTAGGCAAGGAGATTTAAGCAATTCTTTATTGAGAGAAGAATTTGAAATTAATGTCAGAAACACTGTATACCATTTGTTTGTTATACATAATTATGGTTAAATTAGTTCTTATTGCATAATGTGAATTCAGTCATTTTCCAAAAATCCTGTTAATGATTTAATGAAATCAACAGTTAAAGAATCTTCCTACCTCCCTCTTCTCTATCTGATTCCTCAGGGTACTGTGGGATACAGACATGGCCATAAGTCTCTCATGCCTAATACGATCATGGACTTTGGTGCCCAGAGTGAGCAATATCAGACAAGCAGCCTCATTTACCGAATACTTTTTAAAAAGGCTTACTTCTATCTGGGAGAACAACATACTCTAGAAATTACTAAAAGTAGCAAAGGATTCTTCCTGTACACCTTTTCTTCTTCCCCCTCCCCACCCCCAAGCTCGTGAGAAGAGAAAACAGGTGGTGAAGGTATGCCTTGGAGGACCCAAAGGAAGAGAGTAGACTATAATTTAGAGAAAAACTAAATTGAGGTTACACTGGGCATCTTTGCCTGGGGGCTGGAGACAGGCTTTGTGACTGAGGCAAGAAGCTGACAGGGAAACTAGAAGAACCTTCAGACACAACTACATGGATGAAGCTGTTGTCTGAAGTTTCTCCTAGTTCCCCACCAACTGGAGCTAGGGAATAAGGAGGGATGGGTGGGAGCTGGTAGAGTTGTTTCTCTTCCTCTTACCCGAGCACCAAAGTATTTGCCTTTGGTAAAGAAAAGAAGGGTGGGATACAGGTAAAAGGGGTGGGAATAGCACAGGATGAGGCAGAATCACGATCCCTGGTGGCACAATGGTTAAGCACTCAGCTGATTTTCATTGGCTGATTTTCAGAAGCAGATTGCCAGACCTTTCTTCCTAGACTGTCTTAGTCTGGAAGCTCCCCTGAAACTTGTTCAACATTATAACAACACACACTTTCACTGACAGATGAGTGGTGGCTACTCCTGAGGTACACTGGCCAGGAATTGAACCTGGGTTTCCAGCATGGAAGGCAAGAATTCTACTACTGAACTGCTCCCAGACAGGCTCTCAGATAGGCTGCTTAAGAGGATGGGAAATGAAAAAAACAATGTATATAAAAAATAAGATCATCGTGGCTTTCTTAAACATATCAGCCTGTGTGTGATGTTGGGTGTCACTGCTGATGAGAGACAAACTATTCAGTCCCTCTCCCTGTCATTCAGTTGGGAAGCAAGGAGGTGGAGATCAGGACAGGAGTTCTCAAAGAGTGCTTCTCCATCTCCAATTTCTTCCATCATCAACAGAACACCGTTCTTATGTGAGACTTCTGTTGATTTTTCCAATGTTTGCAGCCTCCTCTGAGGCTTGGGGTAATTTCTTTCTTTTTTTTATTGTCGTCCTTTAAATGAAAGTTTACAATTCAAGTTAGTCTCTCATACAAAAATTTATACATATTCTTATGTGACCCTAATTGCTCTCCCTATACTGAGACAGCACACTCCTCCTTTCTACCCCTGATTTCCCGTGTCCATTCAACCAGCTCCTGACCCTCTCTGCCTTCTCATCTCACCTCCAAACAGGAGCTGCCCATTTAGTCTGATGTATCTACTTGAGCTAAGAAGCACACTCTTCAGGAGTATCATTTTATGTCCCACAGTCCAGTTCAATCTTTGTCTGAAGAGTTGGCCTCAGAAATTGTTTTCGTTCTGGGATGACTGAGAATCCGGGGGCCATGCATTCTGGGGATCCTCTAGTCTCAGATCATTAAGTCTGGTCTTCTTACTAGAATTTGAGTTCTGCACCTAAGTTTTCTCCTGCTCCATCAGAGATTCTCTGTTGTGTTCCCTGTCAGGGTAGTCATTAGTGGTAGCTGGGCACCATCTACTTCTTCTGGTCTCAGGCTGATGCAGTCTCTGGTTTATGTGGCCCTTTCTGTCTCTTGGGCTAATACTTTCCTTGTGTCTTCGGAGTTCTTCATTCTCCTTTACTCCTGGTGACCAATTGATGCATCTCACATGCCGGCTCGCTAGCTTTTAAGACCCCAGATGCCACTCATCAAAGTAGGATGCAAAACATTTTCTTAATAAGCTTGGTTATGCCAATTGACCCAGATGTCCCCTGAAAGTATGGTCCCCAGACCCCCACCCCTGCTACTCTGTCCCTTGAAGTGTTTGATTATATTCAAGAAACTTCTTAGCTTTGGTTTAGTCCAGTTGTGCTGACTTCCCCTGTAGTGTGTGCTGTCCTTCCCTTCACCTGAGAATTCTTGTCTACATTCTAGTTACTGAATACCCCTCTCCCTCCCTCCCCACCCTCATAACCATCAAAGAATGTTGTCTTCTGTGTTTAATCCTTTTCTTGAGTTTTTATAATAATGGTCTTATACAATATTTGTCCTTCTGTGACTAAGATCACTCAGCATAATACCTTCCAGATTCCTCCATGTATGCTTCACGGATTCATCATTGCGTAGTATTCCATTGTGTGCATATACCATAATTTGTTTATCCATTTGTCTGTTGATGGGCACCTAGGTTGTTTCCATCTTTTTGCTAT
>NW_004443983.1:6275636-6283614 GCF_000243295.1 Trichechus manatus latirostris
GCTTTGTATAAATGCCCTTAATTATGTTGAGGAATTTCCCTTCTATTTTGTTGAGAGTTTTCATCATGAATGGGTGTTGGGCTTTGTCAAATGCGTTTTCTGCATCGATTGATAAGATCATGTGGTTCTTGTCTTTTGTTTTATTAATGTGATGGATTATATTGTTTTTCTAATGTTGAACCATCCCTGCATACCTGGTATAAATCCCACTTGATCATGTTGAGTTATTGTCTTGATATGTTGCTGAATTCTATTGGCTAGAATTTTGTTGAGGATTTTTGTGTTGATGTTCATGAGGAATATTGGTTTATAATTTTCTTTTTTTGTGGTGTCTTTACCTGATTTTGGTATCAGGGTTATGCTGGCTGCACAGAATGAGTCTGGGAGTATTTCATCCTTTTTTGTGCTCTAAAATACCTTTAACAGTAGTGGTGTTAATGCTTCTCTGAGAGTTGGGGAGAATTCTCCACTCAAACCGTCTGGGCCAGGACTTATTTTTTGTTGGGAGTTTTTAAATTACCTTTTCAATCTCTTCCTCGTTATGGGTTTATTTAGTTGTTCTACCTCTGTTTGTGTTAGTTTAGACAGACAGTTTCTAAAATTTGTCCATTTCCTCTAGGTTTTCAAATTTGTTAGAGTACAATTTTTCATAGTATTATGTTATGATTCTTTTAATTTCAGTTGAGTCTGTTGTGATATCACCCATCTCATTTCTTATACAGGTTATTTGCTTCCTCTCCTGTTTTTCTTTTGTCACTTTGGCCAATGGTTTGTTGATCTTGTTGAGCTTTTCAAAGAACCAGCTTTTGGTCTTGTTAACTTTTTCAATTGTTTTTCTAGTCTCTATTTCATTTGATTCTGTTCTAATTCTTATTTCCTTTCTTCTGCCACCTGAGGGCTTCTTTTACTGCTCTCTTTTTACTTGTTCAAGCTGTAGGATTAATGTTCTGATTTTGGCCCTTTCTGCTTTTTGGATGTGTGCTTTTATTGCTATAAACTGACCTCTGAGCACTGCTTTTGCTGCGTCCCAAAGGTTCTGGTGGGATGTGTTTTCGTTCTCATTTGATTCTGTGAATTTCTTTATCCCATCCTTAATTTCTTCTATAACCCAGTAGTTTTTGAGCAAGTTGTTGTTCAGTTTCCATGTGTATGATTTTTTTCCTTGCTTTTTCTGTTATTGATTTCTACTTTTATGGCTTTATGGTCAGAAAAGATGCTTTGTAATATTTCGATGCTTCGGAATCTGTTAAGGCTTGCTTTATGGCCTAATATGTGGTCTATTCTGGAGAATGTTCCATGTACACTTGAAAGGAAAGTATACTTGGCTGCTGCTGGGCAGAGTGATCGATATATGTTCATGAGATCAAGTTGATTGATTGCAGCATTTAGATCTTCCGTGTCTTTGTTGAGCTTCTTTCTGGATGTTCTGTCCTTCACCGAAAGTGGCGCGTTGAAGTCTCCTACTACTATTGAGGAGCTGTCTCTCTCTCTTTTCAGCGCTGTTGGAGTTTAAGTATTTTGGAGCCCTGTTGTTGGGTGCATATTTATTATGGTTATGTTCTCCTGGTGTATTGACTCTTTAATTATTATATAGTGTCCTTCCTTATCCTTTGTGGTGGGTTTTACTTTAAAGTCTATTTTGTCAGAGATTAATATTGCCACTCCTGCTCTTTTGTAAGTATTATTTGCTTGATATATTTTTTCCATCCTTTGAGTTTTAGTTTGTTTGTGTCTTTAAGTCTAAGGTGTGTCTCTTGTAGGCAGCATATAGACGGTTCATGTTTTTTTATCCATTGTGTCACTCTCTGTCTCTTTATTGGTGCATTTAGTCCATTTACGTTCACCATAATTATTGATACGTATGAGTTTAGTGCTGTCATTTTGATGTCTTTTTGTGTGTGTTGTTGACAGTTTCATTGTTCCACTTAATTTTCTGTGCTTTTTTCTTTTCATCTTTTTCATTGTTATTGATTTTGTGTTTGCTGAGTCTTTATATTTTCTAGTTTTTTATTTTGATGTGTAGGATTGTTAGTTTCCTTTGTGGTTACCTTAATATTTACCCCTATTTTTCTAAATTTAAACCAGTCTTTTATTTCTTTATATCGCCTTGACTTCCTCTCCATATGAAAAATCTATGTCTACATTTTTTAGTCCCTCTTTTTTGTTTTAATGTTGTCATCTTTTACATATTGACATCTCTGTTGATTTATTTTTGTGACTTCCCTATCTGGGTTGAGATCTAGTTGCTGTGTCCTGTGTTCTAGTCTTGGGTTGTTGTCTGATGTTACTGATTTTCTAAGCAGAGGACTCCCTTTAGTATTTCTTGCAATTCTGGTTTGGTTTTTGCAAATTCCCTAAACTTCTCTGTTTATCTGGAAATGCCCTAATTTCACCATCATATCTGAGAGACAGTTTTGCTGGATATATAATTTTGGCTGGCAATTTTTTTTCCTTCAAGGCTTTATATATGTCATTCCATTGCCTTCTTGCCTGCATGGTTTCTCCTTAGTAGTCCAAACTTTTTCTTACTGACCCTCCTTTGTAGATGACTCTTCATTTATCCCTAGCCACTCTTAAAATTCTCTCTTTTTCTTTGGTTTTGGCAAGTTTGATTATAGTATGTCTTGGTGACTTTCTTTTGGGATATGCCTTATGTGGGGTTCAATGAGCATCTTGGATAGATATCTTCTCATCTTTCACGAGATCAGAGAAGTTTTCTGCCAACAAATCCTCAACAATTCTCTCTGTATTTTCTGTTATCCCCCCCACCCGATTCTCTTTCTCCAGTTGCTTGTAAGTTATTCCTCTTGACAGGATCCCACAAAATTCTTAGGGAGTTTCATTTTTTTAAATCCTTTTATCTGAGTTTGCCTCACGTAAGTTGGTGTCAAGTGCTTTATCTTCATTCTCACTAATTCTGACCTCCATTGCCTCAATTCTGCTCCTATGCCTTTCTACTGAGTTGTCTAATTCTGAAATTTTATTGTTAACCTTCTGAATTTCTGATTGCTGTCTCTCTATGGATTCTTGCAGCCTGTTTACTTTGTCATTATGCTCTTCTCTAATCTTCTTAAGTTTCTCCATTACTAGGTCTGCATTTTGCCTAATCTCCTTCCTGATTTCTTGAAGAGTTCTGTATATTAATCTTTTGTATTCTGCCTCTGGTAATTCCAAGAAATACTCTTCCTCTGGAAAATTCCTTGATTCTTTATTTCAGGAGTTTGCTGAAGCCATAATGGACTGCCTCTTTATGTGATTTGATATTGACTGTTGTCTCTGAGCCATCAATAAGTTTTATTATTTTATGTTTGCTTCCTGTGTCACAGTTTTTTGTTTTGTTTCAATATGCCCTAACAGGCTGTTCGTGTGAGCTAGTCCAATCACCAGTGCCCCTGAAGCTTCAACATCCTGCCACCAGGTAGCCAGACGTGCCACTAAGTATATGAGCCCAGGAATCCACCCACTCTTCCTGTATGGATTCAGCTCAGGTGTCCAGGTAGTCAGCCACCAAGTGTGTGGTGCAGGCTCTCACCTACAGTCCTAGACAGGCATGGGTGATTGGTGTAGGCACAGCCATCCGGCTGTAGCAGGGGGTCACATGCTGAGCAAGGCAGGGGGCCGACGGCCACCCTCGAGTGTCTGGGGGGAAAACGTGTCCCTGTTCCCTAGGGCACTTAGGTGGATGGGTTTTGCAGCCGGACTATGAGCACCCAATGCTGTTGGCTCTAAGGACTGGGGGGCACCTCTTAGTCTTGGGCCCCTGTGGCAGGTGGCTAGGTAGCATGGGTGAAGCCACCAGTCCTCAGGCCCCTGATGTGGGAAGGTGAAGGCCCTGCTTAATAGGCAGACCAGTGTCAAATGTCAAGAACCTGCCACTTCATAGCTGAAACAGTTGAAGTTAGACTTCAGGTATATACCCTGTTGTACTGCGGTAATGAGGGCATATGCTGTTGAAATGGGCGCACACAAGTCTATGCAGGGGGAAAGGCATTCAAAGTCCATGGACCCCTTATGCCTGTACCTAGGCAAAGGAGTTGTGCCTACCCTGATTTCCTGGCTTATCCAGATTATTTTTTCCCCGTTTTGTTAATCTGTTCACTCTCCAAGGCCAGCAGAATGGCTCAGGACACGTGACGGTTCCTACTTCCAACCCAGGGGACTCAGCAATTGCTGAAGCCGGTCCCAGCCCCAGTGCAGAGCAAGGAGCGGGGAGGTAAATGGGAGAGAGGTTTCTCCTAGAAGGGTGTGTTTTTGATCCACGCAGTAGGCCAGACGCAAGTACTTATCTTTCACTAATTGAGGGCTGCTTCTCACTGCTTCTGGATGGCCAAGTAGCCTCTCTGCTGCTGCGTCTCTCTCGGTATAGACAACGCCTCCCGAGCGCCACTGCTTACCTGCTTCACTGTGCACCACGAGCTGATCCAGCCTGAAGGGCTCAGGCTCTCACTGGGTCAGGTCTGACAACTCTTCGCTGCTTCTGAACCGTTTCTCACTCTCCCTGCCACTCAGTCCAATTCTTCAACTCTACCTTTGATGTTCAGGGATCCTAGATTGTCATACATAACCGATTCACTTGTTTTTTCATGTCTTTGTTTTAAGAGGGACCACCGGAAGCATCTGACTACTCCATTATCTTGGCCCCGCCCCTTTGGGTAATTTCTTATATTTCAGAACCCGTTGTTGGGTCTAGGATTTGATCCCAGGGTTCTGTACAGAAACTCAAACAACAGTGAGTGGGAACTTAAAGCAGCTTCTCTTTCCCTCCATTCTCGGTCAAAACTAAAGTTTCTAAGTGGACACTGTGTCTTCTCCTACAAACGATCAAGTACAGCACTATCTTTACAATAGTTGCTATGTTTGAGCCCACTGCTGCAGCCACTGTGTCAATCCATCTCATGGAGGGTCTTCCACTTTTTATCTGACCCTCTACTTTACCAAGCATGATGTCTTTCTCCAGGGACGGGTCCCACCTGATAATATGTCTAAAGTATGTGAGATGAAGTCTTGCCATCCTTGTTTCTAAGAAGCATTCTGGCTGTACTTCTTCCAAGACAGATTTGTTCATTCTTCTGGCAGTCCATGGTATACTCAATATTCTTTGCCATCACCATAATTCAAAGGCATCAATTCTTCTTCAGTCTTCCCTTCACTGTCCAGCTTTCACATGCATATAAGGCGACTGAAAACACCATGGCTTGGGTCAGGCACACCTTAGTCCTCAAAGTTACACCTTTGCTTTTTAACATTTTGAAGAGCTCTTTTGTAGGAGATGTGCCCAACACAATATGTCTTTTGATTTCTTGACTGCTGGTTTCATGGGCGTTGACTGTGGATCCAAGTAAGATGAAATCCTTGACAACTTCAATATTTTTTCCATTTATCATGATGTTGCTTATTGGTCCAGTTGTGAGGATTTTTGTTTTATGTTGAGGTGCAATCCACATACTGAAGCCGTAGTCTTTGATCTCCATCACTAAGTGCTTTAAGTCGTCTTCACTTCAAGCACGCAAGATTATGTCACCTGCATATCTCAGGTTGTTAAAGAGTCCTCCTCTAATCCTGATGCCTCATTTTTCTTCATATAGTCTAGATTCTTGAATTACTTCCTCAGCACACAGATTGAGTATGGTGAAAGGATACAATCCTGATACACACCTTTCCTGATTTTAATCTGTGTAGTATTCTCTTGTTCTGTTGGGACAACTGCCTCTTGGTCTATGTACAGGTTCTGCATGGGCACAATTAAGAATTCTGGAATTCTCATTCTTCACGATGTTATCCATAATTTGTTAAGACCCACAGGGTCAAATAACTTTGCATAGTCAATAAAGCACAGGTAAACATCTTTCTGGTATTCTCTGCTTTCAGCCAAGATCCATCTGACATCAGCAATGATATCCCTCATTCCATGTCCTCTTCTGAATCTGGTTTGAATTTCTGGCAGTTCTCTGTGAATGTACTGTTGCAACCACTTCTGGATTATCTTTAGCAAAATTTTACTTACGTGTGATACTAATGATGTTGTTTGAAAATTCCTGCATTCCGTGCGATCACCCTTCTTTGGAATGGACACATATATGGATCTCTTCCAGTCGGCTAGCCAGGTAGCTGTCTTCCAAATTTTTTTTTTTAAATTATGATTTAAGTTTACAGAGCAAATTAGTTTCTCATTAAACAGTTAATACACTAATTGTTTTGTGACATTGGTTGTCAACCCCATGATATGTCAACATTCTCCCCTTCTCCACCCCAGGTTCCCCGTTTCCATTTGTCCAGTTTTCCTGTCCCTTCCTGCCTTCTCATCTTTGCTGTTGGGCTGGTGTGCCCATTAGCCTCGTATACATGATTGAAATATGAAGGACGTCCCTGATTTGTGTTACTATTGGCCCTATAGACCTTCTTTTAAATTTCTTGGCATAGACAAGTGAGCACTTCCAGCATTGCATCCGTTTGCTGGAACATCTCAGTTGGTATTCTGTCAATTCCTGAAGGCTTGTTTTTTGTCAATGCCTTCAGTATAGCTTGGACTTCTTCCATCAGTAATGTCAGTTCTTGATCATATGCTATTTCCTGAAATGGCTGAACATCGGCCAATTCTTTTTAGTAAAGTACTCCTTCCATCTTCTTTTGATGCTTCCTGCATCATTCAATATTTTGCCCATAGAATCCTTCAACACTGCAATGCCAGGCTTGAATTTTTTCTTCAGTTCTTTCAGCTTGAGAAATGCCAAGCATGTTCTTCTCTTTTGGTTTCCTAACTCCAGATCTTTGCACATTTCATTATAATACTCTGCTTTGTCTTCTGGAGTCACTCTCTGAAATCTTCTGTTCAGCTCTGTTACTTCATCATTTCTTCTGTTTACTTTAGCGACTCTATTATGCTCAAGAGTAAGTTTCAGAGTTTCTTCTGACATCCACTCTGGTCATTTCTTTCTTTCCTGTCTTTTTAGTGACCTTTTGCTTTGTTCATCCATGACATCCCTGATGTCATACCACAACTCATCTGGTCTTCCATCATTAGTGTTCAGTAGCTATTCTGGAGATGGTCTCTAAATTCAAGTGGGATATACTCAAGGTCATACTTTGGCTCTCATGGACTTGTTTACATTTTCTTCAGCTTCAACTTGAACTGGCATATGAGCAATTGAAGGTCTGTTCTACAGTCAGCCTCTGGCCTTGCTCTGACTGATGATATTGAGCTTCTCCAGCATTTCTTTCCACATCTGTACTCAATTTGATTCCTGTGTATTCTATCCAGCGAGGTCCATGTGTACAGTTGCCATTTATGTTGTGGAAAAAAGGTATGTCCAATGAATAAGTCACTGATCTTGCAAAACTCTATCATGCAATCTCCGGCATCATTTCTATAACCAAGGCCGTAATTTCCAACTACTGATCCTTCTTCTTTGCTTCCAATTTTCCCATTCCAATCACCAGTAATTATCAATGCATCGTTACTGCATGTTTGATCAATTTCACACTGCAGAAGTTGGTAAAAATCTTCAATTTCTTCATCTTTGGCATTAGTAGCTGGTAAGCAAATTTTAATAATAGTTGCATTAACCGGTCTTCCTTGTGGGCATATGGATATTATCCTCTCACTGACGGCACTGTACTTCAGAATAGACCTTGAAATGTTCTTTTTGACAACGAATGTGATTCTGTCCCTCTTCAATTTGTCATTCCTGGCATAGTGGACCAAATGATTGTCCAATTCAAAATGGCCAGTATCAGTCCATTTCAGCTCACTAATGCCTAGGGTATCAATCTTCAAGTGTTGCATTTCATTTTTGACAACTCCCAATTTTCTTTGATTCATACTTCATACATTTCACTTTCTGATTACTAATGGATGTCTGCAGCTGTTTCTTCTCATTTTGAGTTGTGCCACATCAGCAAACAAAGGAATCGACTCGATGGCAACAGGCTTGGTGTATGTGTGTGTGTATATATATATATATATATATATATATATATA
>NW_004443983.1:6283714-6326395 GCF_000243295.1 Trichechus manatus latirostris
TATATATATATACACTGGCAATGCAGTGGTTAAGTGCTTGGCTGTTAATCGGAAGGTAGGTGGTTTGAACCCACCATCTGCTCTGCAGGAGAAAGATGGCGCAGTCTGCTTCTGTCAAGATTACAGCCTTGGAAAACCCTATGGGGCACTCTACTCTGTCCTATAGGGTCGCTATGAGTTGGAATCAATGTAACAGCAACAGTTTTTTTTTATGTATTTGCTTTACACAATGTTAAGTCTCCTTGAAATCTTGTCTTTATGACATGGTAGAGCCTAATTCAGAAATTGCACCCCTGTTCTATTTCAAAAGCCATTTAAACACTGATTGTGGTTTAGCTGAGAAAATCTCAGTAAATTCACCCACTCTCAAGATTAACTACTTCACCTCATGAAATCAGTGTGTGAGCCAACAGGGATGGGTTGATTTTCATCACAAATATTATCACCTCAAAAACAAAAGTTTGCCCTATTCTCCAGCTGAATTATGTAAATACATAAAATATGAAGTATGAGCACTCAATACTGTATATAACATTTGTCAGATTTACTGGTGAATATTTTTCTTCTTCTTGCCTATTCAGTTCTATGCTGTGAAATTTATATTTAGGGCAGATAGCAAATGACAGCCATCTGGGCACAGTCAGCAAACAGAATTTTCTTTTATCCCTTCAGAAAGGTCAGATGCAGCTGTCTAATCATCTTTATACGCTGAAGGTGATTATCTTACATACATTACTTAACCCTTTTGTGCCTTTTCTTGAGGGGGATCTGATTCCATACTACCCAAGTCAGATTTTAATAAGCTATCATGAGTAAAGCTAAAGGTTATAAAAGTATGAGTCATTAGTTATCAAGTTATTGGGTTTTCTTTCCTTTGTTTTTACTTACATAAACCTCACTAAAGTGAAACTGAAAATGGAAAATTATCAGATAAACTTCTGGCCCTAGCACTTGTCACACTGTCTGAAAAGCTATGGCCTGTCATCATTTTGTCAGGACCTTTGGAGACAGGTCTAAGAGTTCATCTTTGATCAGCATAGATATCAAAAGCCCATTAACACAGCATTTTATTCCTGTTTTTAACCACAAGGCTTCCCCCTTCCAATTCAAATGAGTATAATATTGTATTTCATGCATGTTTCCTAAAGAAAACTGAGTCAATGCCAATAAGTAGGTAAACAAAGTTTTAGTAATTTAAAAGAAAAAAGTTTAAGGTCAAGTTTGTATTACTATTATTAATTAAAAAATACTTATTTAATTTACACAATGTTAAGTCTCCTTGAAATCATTATTGTCTTTAAGAAAAAAGCAATAATTTTCTATTTGCTAGTTTGGGGAACCACCATTCATCTGTCAGTTTGTCGTACTGTAGGTGGCTTGCATGTTGCTGTGATGCTGAAAGCTATGCCACCAGTATTTTAAATACCAGCAAGGTCACCCATAGTGGACAGGTTTCAGCGAAGCTTCCAGACTAAGACAGACTAGGAAGGATGACTTGGCGATCTACTTCCAAAAAAAACTGGCCAGTGAATACCTTATGAATAGCAGCAGAACACTGCTTGATATAGTGCCAGATGCTGAGCCCCTCAGTTGGAAGGCATTCAAAATATGACTTGGGAAGAGGTGCCTCCTCAAAGTAGGGTTGACCCTAATGACGTGTGGATGGAGTAAAGCTTTCAGGACCTTCATTTGCTGATGTGGCATGACTCAAAATGACAAAAAACAGCTGTAAACTCCCATTAATATTCAGAACATGGAACGTATGAAGTATGAATCTAGGAAAATTGGAAGTTGTCAAAAATGAAATGGAACACATAAACACTGATACCCTAGGCAGTAGTGAGCTGAAAGGGACTGGTATTAGCCATTTTGAATTGGACAATCATATGGTCTACTATGTCAGTAATGAAAAATTGAAGAGCACTGGCATCACATTCATTGTCAAAAAGATCATTTCAAGATCTATCCTGAAGTACAATGCTGTCAGTTATAGGATAATATCCATATGCCTACAAGGAAGACCAGTTAATATCACTATTATTTAAATTTACACTCATCGCTAAGGCCAAAGATGAAGAAATTGAAGATTTTTACCAACATCTGCTGTCTGAAGTTGATCAAACATGCAATCAAGATGCACAGATAATTACTGGTGATTGGAAAGTAAAAGTTGGAAACAAAGAAGAAGGATTAGTAATTGGAAAATAAGGCCTTGGTGATAGAAACGATGACAGAAATCACAAGATAGAATTTTGCAAGACCAATGAATTATTCATTGGAAATACCTTTTTTTTTTTGATTTGGAGAATCAATGTTATTCTTTTTTTTTTTTTTAATTGTACTTCAGGTGAAGGTTTACAGAACAAATAGTTTCTCATTAAACAGTAGTACACATACTGTTTTATGACATTGATTAACAACCCCACGACAACCCTCTCCCTTCTCGACCTTTTTTTTTTGGTGAAAATATACGTAGCCAAAGATACACCATTTCAAAAATTTCTACATGCACAGTTCAGTGACATCAACTACTCTCTTCCAATCGTGCTGCTATTCTCACTTTAGATGAAGGTTTACAGAACAAAATAGTTTCTCATTAAACAGTACACATGTTGCCCTATGACAGTGGTTAATAACCTCACAACACATCAGCACTATCCTTACTCAACCTTGGATTCCCTATCACCAGCTTTCCTGTCCCCTTCTGCCTTCTAGTCCTTGTCCCTGGACTGCTGTGCCTCATTAGTCCCATTTGGTTTTATGGGGCTGTCCACTTCCCGGCTGAATGGTGAACCTCGGAAGTGACTTCACCACTGAACTAAAAGGGTGTCTGGGGGCCATACTCTCAGTGTTTCTCCAGTCTCCTTTAGGCCAGTAAATCTGGGTTTTTTTTGTGTGTGTGTTAGAATTTTGTTCTACATCCTTCTCCAGCTCTGTCCAGAACCCTCTGTTGTGATCCCAGTCAGGGCAGTCAGTGGTGGTAGCTGGGCACCATCTAGCTGTATGGAAATAACTTTTTTTAACAACAAAAATGGTGACTATACGCATGGACCTCGCCAGATGGAATACACAGGAATCAAATTACTACATATGTGGAAAGAGATGAGAGAGAAGCTCAATATCATCAGTCAGAACAAGACCAGAGGCTGACAGCAGAACAGCCAATCAACTACTCATATGCAAGTTCAAGGTGAAACTGAAGAAAATTAAAATAAGTCCACGAGAGCCAAGTACAACCTTGCGTATATTCCACCTGAATTTAGATACCATCTCAAGAACAGATTTGATGGACTGAATACTAATGACTGAAGATCAGACGAGTTGTGTGATGACATCAAGGACATCATACAGGAAGAAAGCAAAACTCATTAAAAAGACAGGAAAAAAAGAAATGACCAAAACGGACGTCAGAAGAGACTCTAAAACTTACTCTTGAACACAGAGTAGCTAAAGCAAACAGAAGAAATGATGACATAAAAGAGCTGAACAGAAGATTTCAAAGGGCAGCTAGAGAAGACAAAGTATTATAATAAAATATGCAAAGACCTAGAATTAGAAAACCAAAAGGGAAGAACATGCTTGGCATTTCTCAAGATGAAAGAACTGAAAAAAAATTCAAGCCTCGAGTTGCAATACTGAAGGTTTCTATGGGCAAGATATTGAATGACTCAGGAAACATCAAAAGAAGATGAAAGGCATACACAGAGTCACTGTACCCAAAAGAATTAGTCGACGTTCAACGATTTCAGCATATGGTCAAGAACCAATGGTACGCAAGGAAGAAATCCACCTGCACTCTAGGCATTGGTGAGAAAGAAGGCTTCAGGAAATTGATGGAATACGAACTGAGATGTTTCAACAAATGGATGCAATGCTGGAAGCGCTCATTCGTCTATGCCAAGGAGACAGCTACCTGGCCAAATGACTGGAACAGATCTATACTTGTGCTCATTCCAAAGAAAGGTGATCAAACAGAATGTGGAAATCATCGAACAATATCATTAATATCACATCCAAGTAAGGTTTTGCTGAAGATAATTTAAAAATGGTTGCTGCAGTACATCATCAGGGACCTGTCAAAAATTCAAGCCAGACTCAGAAGAGGGATATCACTGGAATGAGGGATATCATTGCTGATATCAGATGGATCTTGGCTGAAAGCAGAGAATACCAGAAAGACGTTTACCTGTGTTTTACTGACTATGCAAAGGCATTCGATTGTGTGGATCATAACAAATTATGGATAACATTGCAAAGAATGGAAATTCTAGAACGCTTAATTGTGCTCATCAGGAACCTGTACATAGACCAAGAGGCAGTCATTCAAACAGATCAAGGGAATACTGCATGGTTTAAAATCAGGAAAGCTGTGTGTCAGGGTTGTATCCTTTCACCATACTTATTTAATCTGTATGCTGAGCAAAAAATCCGAGAAACTGGACTGTATGAAGAATAACTCATCATCAGGACTGGAGGAAGACTTATTAACAGCTGCAATACGCAGATGACACAACCTTATTTTCTGTAAGTGAAAAGGACTTGAAGCACTTACTGATGAAAATCAAAGACTACAGCCTTCAGTGTGGACTGCATCTCAACATAAAGAAAACAAAAATTCTCACAACCAGACCAATAAGCATCATCATGATAAAAGGAGAAAAGATTGAAGTTGTCAAGGATTTCATTTTACTTGGATCCACACTCAACGCCCATAGAAGCAGGAGTCAAGAAATCAAATGATGTGTTGCACTGGGCAAATATGCTGCAAAAGACCTCTTTGAAGTATTAAGAAGCAAAGATGTCACTTTGAGAACTAAGGTGCGCCTGACCCACGCCACGGTGTTTTCAATCACCTTATATGCACACGAAAACTGGAAAATGAATAAGGAAGACTGAAGAAGAATTGATGTCTTTGAATTATGGTGATGGTAAAGAATACCGAATATACTATGGACTGCCAGAAAAATGAACAAATCCGTCTTGGAAGAAGTACAGCCAGGGTGCTCCTTAGAAGCAAATACGATGAGATTTTTGTCTCACATACTTTGGACATGTTATCAGGAGGGACCAGTCTCTGGAGAAGAATATCATGCTTGGTAAAGTGGAGGGTCAGTGAAAAAGAGGAAGACCCTCAATGAGATGGACTGACACAGTGGCTGCAACAATGGGCTCAAACATAGCAATGATTGTGAGGATGGCACAGGACCTGGTGGTGTTTCATTCTACTGTACACAGGGTCACTATGAGTCAGAACCAACTGGACAGCACCAAATAATATAATCATTTTGGGAAAAGAAAAGTCAATATTTTCAGAACCGACTGGACAGCAACTAACAATATAATCGTTTCGGGAAAAGAAAAGTCAATATTTTCAGATTTAATAGAAAGGCACTGAGCTTTACTAATTTAACAAATGATTATCAGTTAGACTATAACTGTAAAGAAGATCTTAACTGGTAAATGTCCTCATGTTTTAGTGTTGTCCACATTAGCCCTAGTTAAGCCTAAGGTCAGTTTTATCCTTCCCACGTGAAAAACAGTGATTACTGAAGGTAAGCCAGCTAGCAAAATGTCATGATCCTCCCACTACAGGACGTTTGGACATACTGTTTCCTCAGCGGAGAATATTCTATGTTCTGGATTGAACTGTGTCCCCCCAAAATATGTGTTGTAAATCCTAACCTCTATGCCCATGGTTATAATCCCATTTGGGAGTGGGTGGTCTATGGTGTGTTAAGAAGGCAGGATTAGTGTAGGGTATATCTTGAGTCAGTCTCTTTTGATATATAAAAGAGATTAAACAAGTGAGCAGAGCAGAGACAGGGGCAGATGCCAAGCCACATGAAGATCGCCCAGTAGTAGAAGCTCAAAAGAGGCAAGGACCTTCCTCCAGAACTGACAGGGAGAGAAAGCTTTTCCCTAGGGTCTGTGCTCTGTATTCGGATTTCCTGTCTCCTAAAATGTGAGAAAATAAATTTCTGTTTGTTAAAGCCACCCACTTGTGTTACTTCTGTTACAGCAGCACTAGATAACTAAGACACTCTTCCCTGTTTCCTTAGCAACAACCTACAGTCCTCAGCTTAGTTTTTACTTCCCCAGTGAAGTCTTTTCTGACCATCCTCACTAGGTTAATAACCCACTTCCACATTACATGCTCTCATAGCACCCTGTAACTCTCATTCTTAGAGCATGTCACAGCTGTAGTTTAATCTGTATCTGCCTTACCCACTATATCGTAAATTGCATGGGAGCTGGGACTGTGACTATTTTTACAGTATCCCAATGCTGATCACAAGGCCTAGTACACGACAGATGTGAAATATTTGGTGTGTAAATAATGAAGGTAAACTTTGCTCTTTATATAGAGATTTTTATAGCAGAAGACAGTTTTTACTATAATATCAGTGAAAACTTGAGAAAAACCATGTACTTGTAAAATCTACAATTTTTAAGTCTTTCCCAGTTTAGAATTCCTTATCTATAGGTTGATCTGTCTCTTTCTACAGCACCCTGTCTGCCATTAAATTTTAGCCATGAGGATGGAGTGAGGATGGAGACGGATATGACATAAAAGTAGAAAGTCCAGAACTACTGGCCTGGGGGGCTGCAGGAAGAGAAAGAGAAAGGCAGGGGGTGAGACACAGAAGTCCCAGTTCTATCCTGTCGGCTTCAGCTGGAGGGGGGGCAGATGAATTTAGGGAAGGTGCTCATTCAATCCATGTTTGGAACACTAAGAGGCAATTATCTCCGTTTTCCCCACACCAATAGGAACATTTGAGAATCTAGGTTGTGCATCCTCATTAGATAGTAGAAGGGTTGGAACCAACTTTTCCAAGTCTGTACAAGTTCCCACATGGCAGGGCACAGAAATTCCTGAACAATACAGGGAGAACATGGAAGAAGGGTGTCGGGAGCTGGTAGCCCTAGTGGATTCTGCTGGATGAGGAGAGGGAGTAATCCTGCTTCAGAGGCTGTGGAGTACACTGCTTAGTTCAGGGGCTGGATGGGGTATGTGGCAGAGATTCAGAGGGTCCACAGCACTGGCCAGAGCCCAGGTGAGGCTGTCAGCATGAGGCACCACCAGGCCCTGACCAACTAGAAGACCTATGGCTGATAGACCACAAACTCGGTTCCACCAGCCCTAGATATCAGCCACTTATGTCTGCAGGGCAGGAAGTGATCAGCAGGCAAAGGATATCACTGAGGACTGCAGAGGACAGAGACACTAGAGAAGACACTGAGTGGGTTCAATTTCTCTCTTCCCCTGCTGCTCTAAGCACCACCCTCTCCTACACCCAGACATCATTTTAGAGAATAACAGGGGAAAAGGACAAAGCACTCAGAAAGACTGAGCATTTACTTAAAGAGAATCTCTCACACACACTCAGTGTACATATATATGTATACACATGCTTATATGTGTGCGTGTGTGTATATATACATGTATATATGTAACTGAAACCAAACCCAACCCACTGCCATCGAGTTGATTCCAACTCATAGCGATCCTATAGGACAGAGTAGAACTGCCCCATAGGATTTCCAAGGAGCGGCTGGTGGATTCAAACTGCCAACCTCTTGGTTAGCAGCCGAGCTCTTAACCACTGTGCCACCAGGGCTCCATGCATATATATATATGTATCTGTATATATATATGTATGTGTGTGAGTGTGTATACATGTTATATGTTCCTATATATAGGAGTCCCTGGGTGGTGCAAACAGTTAAACACTCAACTACTAACTGAAAGGTTGGTGGTTCGAACCCACTCAGAGGTGCCTCAGAAAAAAAGGCCCAGTGATTTGCTTCTAAAAGGTCACAGCCTTGAAAATCCTATAGCACAGTTCTACTCTGCAATACATGGGGTCACCAGGAGTCAGAATCAGCTTGAGGGCAACCAGTACACACACACACACCCCACACACCCACATTAGTCTTAATGGTTTAAACTAAAAGAAACTGGAATCTTTTTCAATTGGTAAGTCTAAGTAAGCTGTTCTCATTACCTAGGAGGATGGGGCTTCATGGGAAAGATCAAAACAGAGCAGTTTCAGAAAACAAAGTAACTACATTTAAATGCAGTGTAAGTATACAATGTATGATCCTGCAAACCTTTCAGTAAGTAGTAAAGCATTTAACTGTGTGTACCATCCAACCAAAAAAACTGAATCCATTGCTGTGGAGTCAATTCCAATTCAGGGACTGCTATGTATAGCAGCATATGTATACAGGTATGTATATATATAATATATATACATATATAAAACCAAGCTCGTTGCCGTCAAGTCAATTCCAACTCATGGAGATCCTACAGAACAGAGCACAATTGCCCTATAAGGTTTCTAAGGAACGGCTGGTGGATTCAAACTGCCAACCTTTTGGTTAGCAGCCAAATGCTTAACCACTGTTCCACGAGGGCCCTATATGTATATATATATACACACACATATATATATATACACACATACACATATACCTATGTATTTTTACTTAAAGACAATCTCACACACTCCCACTGTGTGTGTATGTGTGTGTGAGAGAGAGAGAGAGAGAGAGAGAGATTCAATCAATCAAGAAATATTCATTGAGTGCCTTCTGTGTGCCAGGCCCTATGTGTGTGCTGCGGATACATGGTAAGAGCAGAAAAGTCCCTGCTCTCTTGTGCTTACAGTCTAGAAGACTTTAAACCGACATCAAACCAAAAAGCCAAGAAATAAGTAATTAACTGCAAGTGTGCTCAAGGCCATGGGAAAGTATCAGGATTAGCAAAGAGTGAACAGGGGACTCCATTCACTCATATCTAGAGCGGTTTCTACTCAGAAACCTTCTCACCTAATACCTGCTGGTTGTAACAGAATTAGGTCCCAATCCTAGCATTACTTGCTCCCACCCATCCAGACCATGTGGGTTCACTTTTTCTCTCTAAAAGTTTGCCAAAAGCAGAAATAACAATTCCAATCCCTTGTTGTTAAACCAGAGCCCTAGCGGTACAGTGGTTAAGAGCTCAGCTGCTAACCAAAAGATCAGCAGTTCAAATCCTGCAGCTGCTCCTTGGAAACCCTATGGGGCAGTTCTACCCTGCCCTATAGGGTTACTGACTTGAAATCAACTCAACAGCAACGGGGTTTGGTTGTTAAACCAGAACAGATTTATTGCTGCTCAGAAGCCCTTGTGACCACAGGAATGCCATCTGTATCAATTAGAGGCAGGTCTCAGCTTGAGAGGGACTGTCGGAGTAGACAGCCTATCTCTGGACTAGATGGGGAAATGGTGGAATCCACAGCCCCTTCTTTTTTTAGAAACTGAACAATCATCGAGGTCTAGCCTACAGACCCAGAAAGCAGAGGCAAGCAAGGTAACTCAGGGATGGGGATCTAGATCAAGCATACAGTGGACTCACAATCCATGAGCCAGGCTTCTCCTGTCTGTCTGTCCCATTGTTTGAATTAGTGTTCACTTTTGGCACAACTGGAAGGCTGCTGTTTAACATGCCAAGAGGACAAGTTCATTGGTTAGTCCCAGCATGTAATGCCCAGCACACAAGGAGGGTGAGGTAAAGCAGTTATTGACTAAATTTCTTGTCGTTGTTGTTGTTGGGTGCCGTCGAGTCCGTTCCGACTCATAGTGACCCTCTGTACAAAGGAACGAAAACACTGCTCGGTCCTGCACCATCCTCATAATCCTTGTTATGTTTGAGCCCACTGTTGCAGCCACTGTGTCAATCCATCTCGTTGAGGGTCTTCCTCTTTTTCACTGACCCTCTGCTTTACCAAGCATGATGTCCTTCTCCTGATAACATGTTCAAAGTATGTGAGACATAGTATCGCCATCCTTGCTTCTAAGGAGCATTCTGGTTGTACTTCTTCCAAGACAGATTTGTTCATTCTTTGGCAGTCCATGGTATAGTCAATATTCTTCTCCAACACCACAATTCAAAGGCGCCAATTCTTCTTTGGTCTTTCTTATTCATCATCCAGTTTTTGCATGCATATGAGGCAACTGAAAACACCATGGCTTGGGTCAGGCACATCTTAGTCCTCAAGGTGACATCTTTGCTTTTTAACACTTTAAAGAGGTCTTTTGCAGCAGATTCGCCCAATGCAATGCATCTTTTGATTTCTTGACTGCTGCTTCCATCGGTGTTGATTGTGGATCCAAGTAAAATGAAATCCTTGACAACTTCAATCTTTTCTCCGTTTATCATGCACGAAAGGAGGGTGAGATGAAGCAGTTATTGACTAAATTTCTTGTAGCTGAGAAAGTTAGAAATTGGCTGTTCTCTTGCACAATTACACATGGGGATGTGAGAGGTAACAGAAAATTACATTACCAAAGAACTGAGGTTTAGGGCAGCAATACACCCCTATCCTTTATGTTTGTGAGAGATTTTCCCAAAAGCACTTTAGATTGACTAAGAAACTAAGAGAAAGAGTATGATGGATGTTCTACCTTCACTCATGTAAAATGAAGGAGAAAAAAAACACTATTGTGTTTGCGTAAATGTGGATATGTGTATGCACATGTATGTGGCACGTTGTAAATCACCACAGGTACCTAACTCAGAGAACGTCTTTGGCCTGTGATTCTATAGTGCCGTTAATCAAAAGGGGATGTCCCAAGCTAGACCTATCATATGCTCTTGGAAATTTGAACCCTGAATGGAAACATAAGGATTAAAGACTGTTGGACTTGAGCCATTCTAGGAACTCAAAGAGTTATCTACAGAGATTCCTTGAACTTCTTTGATTCTGGTCCTTCCTAAACACCAGTTGTCCCCAGTATCCTCCCAACAAATATGCTGTTTAGTTTAAGTGAGCAGGGCTGGTTTCTGTTGCTTGCAGCCAAAGAACTCAGGCTGATTCCAATACTGACATCAAAGAGTGATTGGGAGGTAACAAGGTCTCCAGCAATTGTTGGGTATATAAAAAGACTGACTGTGATAATAGCAAAAGCCCATATATTCCTTTGCACGAGGTTGACAAGAAAATGTAAAGACTTCAGAGGAAAGCCGTATTTGACTTTATCAATTAAAAGCATCTCTCCTACCCTTCCTCTCACTACTACTGCAACAGAGCCCAGAAGATTCTCCTTCACTCTTGCCATGATAATTGAGAGGAACATGGGAAACATTAACCTGTGTTTTACTGGCTGTCCTCAGTAAGCTGGGAAGGCTGGTGGGAGAAGGTGCAATGGGGCAAAAGGCAGTGAAACTTCCATTCAGATGCCGGCATGTGAGGCCAGTAGCCCACCGTATGCTGTGGTTAAAGAGTTGATCTCCAGTCTGTGTTCACCTGAAGTAAATCTCTGGGGTACTGGGGCAGGAAAATTCTTCCTGAAGGCACTAGATGACAGAGTGAGAGAAGGGCATCATCAAATCTTAAAACTCTTTCCGCAAAGCATAGAACGAAACACTAACACTTCCAGTGACTCTGCTGGAGTTTGAGGTCACTGAAAACCAAACCTAGAAATTGATCCTTAGGCCGCCTCATTATAATGTCAGTTGAGTTCACAACCTTGTTATGTCTCAAGTAAATCAGGACAATGATCAGGAAAAACCAGGATCCCAACAACTGGAAGAACAGTATCTGGGTACATTCAAGACGTAGACATCTCAGAATCTCTAAAATCTTCTGAAACACTTGCCACTACTTGCCTTTGTCAGAGCAAACTCACCTCCCTTGCAGAAGAAAGCTAATAATCAGCTCCTAAGCCTGGTTAAGGAGCCCTGATGGCATGGTGGTTAAGCACTCAGCTGCTAACTAAAAAGCTGGCAGTTCAAACCCAACAGCCACTCTGCGGGAGAAAGATGTGGCAGTCTGCTTCTGTGAAGATTAAGCCCTATAGGGTCAGTAGGAGTCAGAGTTGAATTGACAGCAATGAGTTTTTGGTTGGTAAGCCTGGTTAGTGACTTGGCTAGTGGCCAGAATTCAAACTCATATAGGGTTCAGTATAGAACCACAGTAGGGAAAATGTGAGTTATATTCACAAAGAATTGTAGGAATTTACTAATTCATGTTATAAAAATTCTGGAAAATAATAATGATAATGAATTTGAAAGTGCTTATATTTTGCTATAGGTGGTGCTGGCTCAGGCAACCTACTGTAATTCTAAAAGTGGGCTGGCGGGACTGGCAAATACAAGCTGGTGATAAATGACTGACCACGCTAAACGACATCCAAAGGCCACAAATTCCTATGCATGAGGTTGAGGAAGGAATTCAAAGACTTCAGAAGAAAGCTGTACGGGATGTCATAAGCATCCCTTCCACCTACTCTCTTACCACCACTGCAGCTCAGCAGACTCTCACTCTTGATACTGATGATAATGAGGCTGGTAAGGAGGGCACTGGAACAATTAGAATGTACTTTACTGGCCGTCCTTAGTAAGCCGGGAAGGCTGATGGGAAAAGCTGAATAAAAATGGACTCCCTGATCTCAGTGGGGTTGGGAGGGTCCCCAACAATAATGTCCTAAAAAATGTGGTTCTGCCTATTATTTATAACAGGCAGCAGAGTGAGTTTGTTAATCAGACCTAAGCAAGGGTCTGTATCAGTCAGAGTTTTCCAGAGATACAGAACCAATTGGATAGACAGATGGATGGACAGACAGATAGACAGACAGACAGAGCCTATGTTATTAAGCTAAAAGACATCATTTTATTGTTAGTTCTTGCCACACTAATTATATAATATGGTATACAGGCCATTGTGTCTTGTAAGCCCTTCCAGTTAAGCTCAATGCAAATAAACTAAGATCTTCTCCAGCTGTTTCCTGCCCTGACCACCTATCTGGAGCTGTTCCTTTACAGTTGTCAAAGTAGTTTTGTTTCCAACTGAGATGTCCCTATAAATGAAAAACATGGTCATATCTGATAAAGGGTAGCCTAGTAAATGTAGTTGTTCAAAACTAGCACACTATATAACGCTACTACTCACAAATGGTTAAAATAAGACTGCCATATGTAACAATATAAAAGGTAAGAGTTGAGTTCTGAATGGTGCTCTACATCCAAACAATGATCATTCTTACCATCCATCCATTTATATTTGCACCTCTCTAATACAGTTACCACAAAGCAGCCAGAATGCTCTTTTTCAAATACAACTCTAATCAGGTTCTTTCATGCTTAAAACTCTTCATTAGTTCCACACTGCCCTAGGAAAAAGTCCCAATCCTTTAGCATGGTTTTCCAGAAACTTCGTGATTCATTCACTAACCACTTCTTCACCTTTGTCTCCCTTTTGTTATCCTACTGCCTTGAGCAAGTTTTGCTTAAATATTTCAGCTGTGCTACTGCAAATCCCAGATGAAAAAGAAACAGTGTGTGCCTGGACAGAAATATTAAAGAGAGAGCAGCACCACCTAGCGGCTAGCCTGGTGTTGGCGAGGACGATGAGTGAGAGTTGGAGACAGAAGGTGAATCCATAACCTACAGTGTGGTTTCAGGTCCATCCACCTATTTGCAAATGACACTTCTCCCTCCATTGCTAACCTTTGGAGAACATGAAATTGATCTTCTGAAGAAAAGTATTGTTTGTTATTGTTGTCACCTTCAATTTTGCAAAACATAAAAATATTTTTCAAACACGTATTTAAAATATTGCCCCATAATATTATTCTTATAACCTGAAACTTTACCTATACGATATCGAGGAATTTCTGTGGGGAGGTGAGACAACATGATCTGACTACAGCGCTTTTGGATGAGGTGACAGTCTGGTAGAGTGGATCCCTGACTTCCATAGATTCTGTCTTTTCTGTTTCAGTCATTGATAAGTGACTTCTGAAAACTCATGACTTTTGATAATCTGTTCTTTTCTTGAGACACAAATGTGATCTGCATGACTGGCCAACATCAAGATCTGCTTTTGATTTTGTTCTCTACTCACGATCAAGCAGGCAGTCACTCTCAGTAAGGTTCTGAAGAGGTCACATCAATTTTTAAATGTCAAATTTACTGCCTATGTAGAAAAATTATATGCTATAGAAGTACACACAGATTTGGGAACTTACCTAAGTCTTACTATGTGTCTTTTGTGAATATCTTTGTGTTGACATCTTCAAATAGATTAAGGAACTATGAAGAATAATGGATTAATGTGTTCATTTGACTTTCTCTTAAGTATCAGAGATATAGTCAAGTTTTTTCTAGGTACTGGATTATGACCAATCTTGGAGGGCCATGTAAAAAATGCAAACATCCCTCACTTTCTGAATTCTCACTACCTGAAGACTGTAAACAATTTTACTCCAAATTCACTCTCTGAATCAAAACCTGCTATAATGAATCCACGTGCACCTGCCAGCTAAAATATGCACGTTAGCTTATACATTTGGAGGAGAGGAGATAGAGTACGCTGCAGTCCTAGCTCAGACCTTTTCCAGATAGGACGGGTCTTACTCTCGTTGTCTACGAATTACAGATACTATCTTTTCCACATTATTAACTACAAATGTCTTCTAGGAAATTGATCCTGCAATTAGTTGTTGAACTCCAAGGTTTTAGGGAAGTGATCATCTCAAAGTAAGAAAAAAAAATTATAGATGTTGTTAAGGAGTCTGACTATCCTTAGATAGGGAAAATGTTGTAGAACTTAAGAGAAATTGGTTCAACTTAACGGTCACAGTTGGTCAGAGGAAGAGAAAGAAAAGAAGCTATGAATACTCAATGCCAAATCTTTAAAAAGTATTTTAGATCATGCACAGGAAATGACTGGTATTGTAAATAACTGAGATTACTACATGAGCAGAAGTACCACATTAAAAATGCATTTACCAGCACAGTCTTATTATTAAGAACTGTATAACTGCACACAAAGGGAATGCAAACAGATGCCCATTTTGAGGGTTTGTTTTATTTGCTGTTTTGGTTTTTTTCCTATTGACTGCTTCACGTGATGTTTCTCTCAGTCATCGACTGAGTCTTGAGTGCTAAGGTGAGAAGACTATCTACCTATTCCTTGAATTTAGACCAGGACAGACCTCTGGTGAACACTATCCTTTACTCCTCCGCCAGCTCAGTCTCCCTCAAACTTCATCTGCCACCAAACTGCTATGGAGACCACGGCTCTCCTTCCCTCCTCCCACCACCAAATCTCACTTGGACAATTGGAAAGTAATTATATTTTAAGTGTGTTGTTTTATAAAATTTTATTTTTCTAAGTGATATTACACATCTTTAACATGCCTTTGTTTATTTACATTATAAAGCATGTTCATTGTAGTATAGAAGGAAAACATTCATAACTGATAGTATCCTTGAGTGTCACGTACAAACATACCATTGATGAGCTCATTAAGTGTTAAATAATTGAATAATTAGTGTTCTACATGCTTATATCATGCATATATCCTTGATGGATTATTATAGATGTTGATGAGTGTTTTTGTGATGTCTGCGAAAACTGGTTGGATTTTTTTAATGGATATATAATACTTGACTATTTTTCCCATTTAAAATACTAGAATATAGACTAACTCTACCTTCAAAACTATCTCCAACATGTTTTAAGGAATATCTACAATCAGATAATGAGGTATGCAGGCTATAAGTAAAACAGTGAAGATGATGACATTTCTGGTCCCCACCCCTTATGTCAGGTGCTGCCTAAACTGGGGCTTTCCATCTCTGAATGAGTAAATGCTTAATCCCACAGCCTCCCTTATCTCTGTCTGATGCTGACACCATGGAAGTCACTGCTATAATTCCTCCCATTACTAAACTTTGTTCTTTGAAACATCTCTGAGTTTATTTTACATTAGTTCAAATCTGATTACTTAATATGATCTAATAGTCTAATATAAGAACACACCCTATATCCATAGGAGTAACATGAAAGATGAAGTTTTTCTTTTTTAATAGTAGTCTTTTGAAGAATTATATTTAGTATCCCTACTGTGTTTCAAGCATTGTGCTGTATGCTGTATTATTATTATTTTATTATCTCATTATCTCATTCAATCCTCTTGGCCACCTGCAAAGTAGGTATTATTATCCCCATGTTATGGAGGAAGAAACTGGGTTTGAGAAAAGTTAAGTAATTTTCCCAAGGCTGTAGCTTAGTAAGGGGTATAACGGGACAACCTATGCTCAGACTATGTTCAGATCAAAATTTCCATTGCTGTGTTTTCACTGTAAACTGAACAAGTCATGGCTTAGTCTCCCTTGTAATACTTTTAGTCCCTAGTAAAAGCGTGTACCTAACCTACAAAGATTGTATTAATTTGTATACTTTATAAAGCTTTTTCACATATATAATCTTCCCCATCTGTATAATAAACCTGGGAAGTAAGGTAAGGACAAACTAAAAATCTGAGACAGAATTAAATTAAAATTTTTCTAGATTATGAACACTTAAAGGCAAAAATCTTGCTTTATTCATATTTTTTTTATCCAGTGGGGTAAATTGATTGTAAACTGAACTAAATTCTTCACCTCCTCCCTAACCCCACCCCCACCCTATAAAAGTGTCTGTGGTAGGTAATAAATATATATGCACCCAATGACAGGGCTCCAAAATACCTAAAACAAACTTTAATAGGATTGAAAAGAGAAATAGACAGCTTTACGATAGTAGTACAAGGTTTCAACACAGTACTTTCGGTGACAGAACATCTAGAAAGAAGCTCAATAAAGAAACAGAAGATCTAAATGTCACAAACAACCAACTTGACCTCATAGACATATACAGAACACTCTGCCCAACAGCAGCTAAGTATACTTTCTTTTCCAACGTATATGGAACATTCTCCAGAATAGACCACATATTAGGCCACAAAGCAAGCCTTAACAGAATTCAAATCATCAAAATATTACAAAGCATCTTTTCTGACCAAAAAGCCTTATAAAAGTAGAAATTAATAACAGAAAAAGCAAGGAAAAAAATCAAACACATGGAAACTGAACAACACCTTGCTCAGAAACTACTGGGTTATAGAAGAAATCAAGGACAGAATAAAACAAATTCATAGAATCAAAAGAGAATGAAAACGCATCCTACCAGAACCTTTGGGACACAGTAAAACCGTGCTTAAAGGTCAATTTATAGCAATAAATGTACACATCCAAAAAGAAGAAAGGGCCAAAATCAGAACATTAACTCCTCAACTCAAACAAACAGAAAGAGAGCAGCAAAAGAAGCCCTTGGTCACCAGGAGAAAGGAAATAATAAAGATTAGAGCAGAAATAAATGAAGTAGAGAACAGAAAAACAACTGAAAGAGTCAACAAGACCCAAAGCTGGTTTTTTGAAAAGATCAACAAAATCGATAAACCATTGGCCAAACTGACAAAAGAAAAACAGAATAAGCAAATAACCTGAATAAGAAATGAGATGGGAGATATCGCAACAGACCCAACTGAAATTAAAAGAATCATAACAGAATACTATGAAAAATTGTACTCCAACATATTTGAAAACCTAGAGGAAATGGACAAATTTCCAGAAACACACTACCTACTTAAACTAACACAAACCAAGGTAGTAAAACTAAATAAACCTATAACAAAAGAAGAGATTGGAGAGGTAATAAAAAGACTCCCAACAAAAAAAACCCAGCCCTGGCCCTGTTGGCTTCACTGGAGAATTCTACCAAACCTTCAGAGCAGAGTTAACACCACTACTACTAAAGGTATTTTAGAGCATAAAAAAGGATGGAATACTCCCAAACTCATTCTATGAAGCCAGCATAACCCTGATACCAAAGCCAGGTAAAGACACCACAGAAAAAGAAAATTACAGACCAATCTCCCTCATGAACATTGATGCAAAAATCTTCAACAAAATTCCAGCCACAGAATTCAACAATATATCAAACAAATAATTCATCATGACCAAGCAGGATTCATACCAGGTATGCAGGGATGGTTCAACATTAGAAAAACAATCAATGTAATCCATCACATAAATAAAACAAAAGATAAGAACCACATGATCTTATCAATTAATGCAGAAAAGGCATTTGACAAAGTCCAACACCCATTCATGATAAAAACTCTCAGCAAAATAGGAGTAGAAGGGAAATTTCTCAACATAATAAAGGACATTTATACAAAGCCAACAGCCAACATCATCCTAAATGGGGAGACTTTGAAAGTATTCCCCTTGAGTAGAGAACCCAGACAAGGATGCCCTTTATCACCACTCTTATTCAACATTGTGCTGGAGGTCCTAGCCAGAGCAATTAAGCTAGAAAAAGAAATAAAGGGCATCCAAATCGGTAAGGAAGAAGTAAAAGTATCCCTATTTGCAGATGATACAATCTTATACACAGAAAACCCCAAAGAATCCACAAGAAAACTACTGGAACTAATAGAAGATTTCAGCAAAGTATCAGGATACAAGATACACATACAAAAATCAGTTGGTCTCCTCTACACCAACAAAGAGAACTTCGAGGAGGAAATCACCAAATCAATACCATTTACAATAGCCCCCAAGAAGATAAAATACTTAGAAATAAACCCAAACAGAGACGTAAAAGACCTATACAAAGGAAACTACACTACACTAATGCAGAAAACCAAAAGAGACCTACATAAGTGGAAAAATATACCAGGCTCATGGATAGGAAGACTCAACATTGTGAAAATGACAATTCTACCCAAAGCGATCTACAGATACAGTGCAATCCCGATCCAAATTCCAACAACATTTTTTCATGAGATGGAGAAACAAAAATCACCAACTTCATGTGGAACGGGAAGAGGCCCTGGATAAGTAAAGCACTACTCAAGAAGAAGAATAAAGTGGGAGGCCTCATACTACCTGATTTTAGAACCTATTATACCACCAAGGTAGTCAAACTGCTTGGTACTGGTACAATAACAGATACATAGACCAATGGAACAGAATTGAGAACGCAGATGTAAATTCATTCACCTATGAGCAGCTGATATTTTACAAAGGCCTAAAGTCTGTTAAATGGGGAAAAGACAGTCTCTTTAACAAATGGTGCTGGCAAAACTGGATATCCATCTTCAAAAAAATGAAACAAGACCCATACTTCACATCATGTACAAAAACTAATTCAAGATGGATCAAACACCTAAATATAAAACCAAAAACTATAAAGACCATAGAAGAAAAAATAGGATCAATGCTAGAGACCCTAATACATGGCATTAACAGGATACAAACCATAACAACATACAAACTCCAGAAGATAGTCTAGGTAAGTGGGATCTTCTAAAAATCAAACACTTACGCTCATCAAAAGCCTTCACCAAAAGAGTAAAAAGACAAGCTGAAGACTGGGAAAAAATGTACAAGATATTGCAAAACCTCTATAATAAAAAGACAAATAATCTAATTAAAAAATGGGCAAAGGAAATGAGCAGACTCTTCACCAAAGACATTCAAGCGGCTAACAGACACATGAAGAAATGCTCACAATCACTAGCCATTAGAGAAACGCAAATCAAAACCACAATGAGATACCATCTTACCCCAGCATTACTGGCATGAATCAAAAAAATTGGAAATAAATGCTGGAGATGCCGTGGGGAGACTGGAACTTTTATGCACTGCTGGTGGGAATGCGAAATGATACATCCATTTTGGAAAATGATATGGCGCTTCCTTAGAAACCTAGAAATAGAAATACCATACGATCCAGCAATCCCACTCCTAGGAATATATCCTAGAGAAATAAGAGCCATCACACAAATAGACATATGCACACCCGTGTTCACTGCAGCATTGTTCACAATAGCAAAAAGATGGAAACAACCTAGATGCCCATCAACAGATGAATGGATGAACAAACTATGGTACATACACACACTGGAATGCTATGCAATGATAAAGAACAATGATGAATCTGCAAAGCATCTCATAATATAGATGAAACTGGAGGAAATTATGCTGAGTGAAATAAGTCAATCACAAAAGGACAAACATTATATGAGACCACTACGTAAAAACTCATGAAAAGGTTTACACACAAAAAAAAACAATATTTGATGGTTACACGGGAGGAGAGGGGTAGGGGAGGAAATACTAAATAAACAGTAGAAAAGTGGTAACTTTGGTGAAAGGTAAGACCGCACTCAATACTGGGGAAGCCAGCACAACTTGTACAAGGAAAGGTCATGGAAGCTCCATAGACACATCCAAACTCCCTGAGGGACCAAACTGCTGGGCAGAGGGCTGTGGGGACCATGGTCACGGGGAACATCTAGATCAACTGGTATAACATAGTTTATAAAGAAAATGTTCTACATTCTACCCTGGTGAGTAGTGTATGGGGTTTCTTAAAAGCCTGTGAGCAGCCATCTAAGATACTCCACTGGTCTCACCTCTTCGGGAGCAAGGAGAATGAAGAAAACTAAAGACACCAGGGAAAGATTAGTCCAAAGGACTAATGGACCACAACTACCATGGCCTCCACCAGACTGAGTCCAGTACAACTAGATGGTGCCCGGCTACCACCGACTGCTCTGACAGGGATCACAACAGAGGGTCCCGGACAGAGCTGGAGAAAAATGTAGAACAAAATTCTAACTCACACAAAAATACCAGACTTACTGGCCTGACAGAGATTGGAAAAACCCCAAGAGTATGGCCCCTGGATACCCTTTTAGCTCAGTAATGAAGTCACTCCCAAGGTTCACCCTTAAGCCAAAGATTAGATAGCCCCATAAAACAAAACAAGACTAATGGGGCACAACAGCCCAGGGACAAGGACTAGAAGACAGGAGGTGACAGGAAAGCTGGTAATAGGGAACCCGAAGTCTACAAGGGAGAGTGTTGACATGTGGGGTTGTTAACCAATGTCATAAAACAATACGTGTACTAACTGTTTAATGAGAAACTATTTGTTCTGTAAACCTTCATCTAAAGTACAATAAAAAAAAAATTAAAAAAAAAAACTACAATGAGATATCATCTCACCCCAACAAGGCTGGCACTAATCCAAAAAACACAAAATAATAAACATTGGAGAGGATGTGGAGAAACTGAACATTTATACACTGCTGGTGGGAATGTAAAATGGTACAACCACTTTGGAAATTGATTTGGTGCTTCCTTAAAATGCTAGAAATAGAAGTTCCACAGGATCCAGCAATCCCACTCCTTGGAATATATTCTAGAGAAATAAGAGCCATCACACAAACAGATATATGCACACCAATGTTCATTGCAGCACTGTTCACAATAGCAAAAAGATGGAAACAACCTAGGTGCCCATCAACAAATTATGGTACATACACACAATGGAATACTATGCAACGATAAAGAGCAGTGATGAATCCTCAAAATGTCTCACAACATGAATAAATCTGGAAGGCATTATGCTGAGTGAAATTAGTCAGTCACAAAAGGACAAATACTGCATGAGACCACTATCATAAGAACTCAACAAAAGGTTTAAACACAGAAGAAAACATTCTTTGATGGTTATAAGGGTGGGGAGGGGGGAGAGGGGACTTCACTAACTAGATAGTAGACAGTAATCATTAGGTGAAGGGAAGGACAACACACAATACAAGGGAAGTCAGAACAACTGGACTAAACCAAAAGCTAAGAAGTTCCCTGAATACAACCAAACACTTTGAGGGTCAGAGTAGCTGGGGTTGGGGTCTGGGGACCATGGCTGCAGGGGCCATCTAGGTCAACTGGCAGATAGTTTATTAAAAAAATGCTCTGCATCCCACTTTGGTGAGTGGTGTCTGGGGTCTTAAAAGCTAGTGAGCAGCCATCTAAGATGCATCAATTGGTCCCAACCCACCTGGAGCAAAGAAGAATGAAGAACACCAAAGACACAAGGAAAATATTAGTCCAAGAGACAAAAGGGCCACATAAACCAGAGACTCCATCAGCCTGAGACCAGAAGAACTAGATGGTGCCTGGCTACCATCAATGACCACCCTGACAGGGAACACAAAAGAGAGTGCCTGATGGAGTGGGAGAAAAGTGTGGAGCAGAATTCAAATTCATGTAAAAAGACCAGACTTAATGGTCTGATGGAGACTGGAGGGACCCCTGAAGCCATAGCCCACTGGACACTCCTGTTAATCCAGAACTAAAACCATTCCCGAAGCCCAGTCTTCAGACAAAGATTAGATTGGACTACAAAACATAAAACAATAATCATGAAGAGTGCGCTTAGTTCAATCAGATACATGAGACCAAATGGGCGGCTCCTGTCCAGAGGCAGGATGAGAAGGCAGGAAGGGACAGGAACTGATTAAATGGACACAAAAAACCTGAGGTAGAAAGGGGGAGTGTGCTGTTACATTACAGAGATTGCAACTAATGTCACATAACAATATTAGTTTTTTTTTTTTTCCCACAATAGTGGCTAACTGATTCACCCAGCATATTAATTTTTTTTTCTTTTGTGAAATATAACATTCATAGAGAAAAATACATAAAACATACATATAGTTTAACAAATAACTATGAAGTGAACATCCACCTATGTCATTACCATCACCTCAGAAGCTCCTACTTTCTCCACCCTGTGTGGCTTCTCATTTATTACCCCATCCCTCCCCATGATCCTGACTTCTGAGATAATCATTCCCTTGCTTTTTTGTATAGCTTCACCACATACTACACAAAACAGCATTGCTTAGTTTTACCTGTTGCCAGCCTTTTTATTCTGTACGATTTCTTTTTTGTCTAGCTTCTTTTGCTCAGCATTATGTTTGTAAGATCCCCTCGTGTTGTAACCATAATCTGTTCATTTTCATTGCTATGTTATACCTTATTTTATGAATATACCCCAATTTATGGATATTTGTGGAATTTCCAGTGTAGGACCATTACTAAACCGTGACTTTAAGTAATCTTGTACATGTATTCTAGTACATGTGTAGGAATTTCTCTGAACCAGTAGCTCTCATTTTTTTTTTTTGGTCTCAGAATGTTAAAAAAAAAATAAAAGAAAATTTATTAAGTTCTGAGATATTTAAAAATGTTAATTCAATAGTTCATTTAAAATAATAAATCAATTACATGTTATATTAGTTTCCTGAGTCAGCCATAACCAATTACCACAAACTAGGTGGCTTAAAACAACAGAAATTTATTTTCTCACAATTCTGGAGGCCAGAAGTCTGAAATCAAGGTGTTGGCACGGTTGGTTTCTTCTGGAGGCTTTCAGGGAGAATCTGTTCCATGCCTCTCTCCTAGCTTCTGGTGGCTGTAGGCAATCCTTGGCTTATAGATGCAACACTCCAATCTCTGCCTGTCTTCACATGGCCTTCCCCTCTGTGTGTTCTGTCCGTGTGTCTTATATCTCTCTCTCCTTTCTCTTATAAAGACACCAGTCATTGGCTTTAGGGCTCACCCTAAATCCAAGATAATCTCATCTTGAGATCCTTAATTACATCTACAAACCCTGTTTCCAAATAAGGTCACATTCATAGACACCAGAGCTGAGGACTTGGGCATATCTTTTTGGAAGACACAAGTCAACTCAATACACATTAATATAAATAACTCATTTTTATGAAAAATAACTGTATTTTCCAAATAAAAATTTAGTGAGAAGAGTGGCACTGTTTCACATTTTTATAAATCCCTTTAATGTATGGATTCATAGAAAAGCTGGATTTTCATCTACTTTTACATCAAATTCCTTATGTGTTATTTTGGTTGAACCATATGATGAAAATCCAGCCTCAGACAGTCTTTGGACAACACTTTGAGAACTAATGCTCCAAAGTATATACTCTAAAGTATATATAAAACATGTCCCTGGGTGGCACAGTTTGTGCTAGACTACTAACTGTAAGGTTAGTGGTTCAAACACATCCAGAGGGGCCCAAAAGAAAGGCCTGGTGATCTGCTTTCAAAAGATCACAGACCTGAAAACCTTATAGAGCACAGTTATACTTTGAAATACACTAGGTCGCCAGGAATCGACCGGATGGCAATGGTTTTTTTTTTTTTTAAATATAAAGTGGAATTTCTAGGAGATATACCTATATCTATACATAGATAGGGAGTCCTGGTGGTGCAGTGGTTAAGAGCTCTGCTACTAATCAAAAGGTTGGCAGTTGGAATCCACCAGCTGCTCTTTGGAAACCCTATGGGGCAGTTCTAGTCTGTCCTGTAGGGTAGCTGTGAGTCAGAATCAACTTGACGGCAACAGGCTTTTGTTTTTGGTTTACACATACAGATTCATCTCTTTAACTTTAGTAGATAATGCCACATTGTTTTCCAAAGTGGTTTTACCAATTTACAATTCCACCAACAGTGTATGCGGTATCTTCTTGCTCTATAAGCTCCGAATATCTGGTATAGTTAAAACTTTAAAAATCTTTCCTGTCTGGTGGTGTGTAATGTATCGCATGTGGTTTTACTCGGTTTTTTTGTACTGCCATTGTATGTATGAAGAAACTAAGATTTAGAAAAGCAACATTATTTTCCCAAGGTCACAGAACTACCAAGTTAAAAAACAGAACCCATGTTTTCTATTTTCAAATTCCGTTTGCTTTCCACTCACCCACACAAATAATGCTTCCGTTTCTAGCCCAGTTTTCCGGAAGGCTTAGTATCCCACAATTCTTGTCTCCTCCGTGCTGGCAAAGAGCTCAGGCTGCTAACCAAAAGGTCAACAGTTCGAATCCACCAGCCTCTCCCTGGAAACTCTATTGCGCAGTTCTACCCTGTCCTATAGGGTCGCTATGAGTCGGAATCGACTGAAGGCAATGTTTTGTTTTTCTGTGCTACTGAGGGCTCTGACCTCAGGTCTCCTTCATTCCTTTCCCCAGTGCAGGAGGCTTTGCGCATCCCAAGCCGCTAGCGGTCCGCTGAACAGCCCTGCAACTCCTTCGGCCCGGCCACGAAACACACATCCGCACGCACGCGCACGCACGCTCGCACACGCGCCCAGGTCGCTAGGGGTCCTGGACAACCCTGCCTGACCTCCCCGCCCCCCACCTCAACACCGCTGGTTTCCTTGCTTCTTTCCTACCCGTCTACCTCTACTTCCGTCTCATAAAACCCTGTAGCCACCCTCGGCTGCCCATCTTAAAGTGCTGAGCCACACTGTGGTCATTTATAAAGAAGGAATAATAGTAACTAATTCATGCTTATATGCATGAGAAAATGTATGATATACTGTAAAAAAAAAAAAAAAATCACCTGTTAGCTATAATTATACACCATCCTGGTGGCGCAGTGGTTAAGAGCTCGGTGGCAGTTCAGAATCCACCAGCCGCTTCTTGGAAACCCTGTGGGGCAGTTCTCTGTCCTACAAGGTCCCTAAGAGTCGGAATCGACTGGATGCCCAACGGGTTTTTTTGGTTATTATTTATTAAGCACTCCAATACATACCAGCAGTGTGATCACTGGCAAATTACTCAATTTATTTCTGTTTCCTCTTCAGTAAAATAGGCGTAGTACCTACCTCATAGAATTCGAAGGATCGAATGAAATAACAAGTGCTTAGCACAGTGCCTGATGATAAGGAGTGCTCAATAGATGTTTATTTTTATTTAACAAAAGTTTATCTAGTGCGTATGGTGTGCCAGCTACTCTTCTAGGTGTTTTCCAAATACTGAAGCCTCATAATCCTCCTCTGAGGTAGATACTGTTATTATCCTCACTTTACAGATACAAAAACTGAGGCAGAGAAGTTAAACAATTGACACAAGTTCCCGCAGCTAGTAACCGGCAAAGGAGGGATTAGAAATCCTGCAGTCTGTCTGGTCCCAGAATCAGCGCTCCCTGCTAAACTGTTTCTCTCAAATATTGACTTATGAGAAAACTCTGCAAATTGCAAAGCGCTTTGCCATTGGTGATTAGTCCCCTAGGGCAAAATAAATTCTTCGCTCCCTCGTGGCTTCCTAAGAGCTCAGCTTTTCAGAGACAAAAGCCTACCCGCTTTCTCTCGCAAGCAGTGTCGTTCCGACCGCCGCCTGCACCAATGATGCACCGCCAGGGCACGCCCTTTCTTCTGGGCCCACCTCTCTCCGCCCTGCTACGACACGCAGTGCCACGCTAAGCACGCCGGCCCCGCCCTTTGCCCCCGGCTGCGGCGGCAGCAGAGCCGACGCGTCGCGGGCTTCCACGTATACGTTCCAACGCCTCTCTCCCCCTACGGCGAGCACATCCGGGTCGCTACAGCCGGTGCCTCAGGCCCCGCCCCTCTCTTCTAAGCACTCATCCCCTCTTCCGGCCATCGCAGCCCTTTTCCGCTTGTTTTCTGCCGGCTTTATCTGCGCGCTCCTAAGTCGTTCCTGGCCTCCGGTCCCTCTACGCTCTTCACCCGGTCCCAGCGGCTCGCTGCTCATCCCGAATCTCCCCGAGACTCGGAGGGCTCTGCCGTTTCTGCCGTGCGTTTTCTCCGGGAGGCCCGGGCTGAGGCCTGCCACGCGCAGTGACTGCCTCGCTTACCAGACCCCGCGTCTCCCCTCAACTTCGTTGAGGCCGCGGCCGCTGCCGCCTCGAGATGCTGCTGTCAGGGTCCGCGCAGCGCTGGGCAGCCTCTGCGGGCCGTTGGGGCTGCAGGCTTCTAGCTTTGCTGCTGCTGGTGCCGGGGCCCAGCGGCGCCTCTGAGATCACCTTCGAGCTGCCCGACAATGCCAAGCAGTGCTTCTACGAGGACATCACACTGGGCACTAAGTGCACCCTCGAGTTCCAGGTACCACGGGCCCTGGAAGTCCCGGGGTCCCAGCTCGCGGCTTCAGGATCAGAGCTGCAACCTGCTGGTGTCCCTTCTCCTGTCGTGTTTTTCTGTTCTTTGGCAGGTTCAGGAAGCACCTCTAGGGAGCTGATAGGAACAGGCAATTGGTTTTCCTGTACCAAACATTTAGCACCGGATATTAGGGTATATGAATTCCAGAAATGCTTCCCCTAGCTGTGACATTTCTTTATATTCTCGAATGTCCTTCATTTTAAGGGAGCATTGAGCTTTCTTCCTTAAAAGATCCTCCTTTAAAAAAAATTACTCCTGCTCTGTAATGCCCGGTGTCAGCCTCCCACACCTGGTCCACTCCTCCACTTGAATCTCCGTTGAAGTGATGCCAGTGTCTAACTCCATTGCTTTTACATTGAGGTTAGGATTGTTGATTAAATGTGCTCTCAGCCTTGGGAGCACTCCATTAGAGGCGGAATGACCACCCGCCAAAGAGTTGCTGTGATAAATAAGAGGCCCTTCTGATCCTAGATATTGTGCAAAAGAAACTTTATTTAACAGAATGTAGTTTCTTAAATTGGCTAGGGCAATCTTTACTGTTTCCCTTTTTGTTGGTAGGCTCATTTTACATATTTGAGCAGCTATTTAGTGTTAGGTGCTGGTGATAATAAAAGTGATTGATCAAAGCAGATAGAGTTGCTGTCATCATTTTTGATTCCCCTCCCATCCTAGCCTTTTCTTAATTAGTACCTGCTCATTCATCGAAACTGTGCTTTGAGAGCAGAAAATAGGGAATGTGTGACCTGGTCTTTGGGATCCATGAAGGCTTCCTTCAGAAAGTGATTTTAAGCTGAGCTTTAAAGGATGAGTTATAAATACTTTGATAAGGGGGAAGAGAGAATAGCCTTTGCATGGACCCTGTGGTAAGAGTGAGCACTGGGAACATAAGAGCCATAAAGAGGTCTTGTGATATGGTTGGAGAATAAGGAGCCAGAAGAAGAGTGGTAGAAGATGAGGGCTGGGAGGTCAGCAGGGCCTTTTTGGCCATGTTAAGGCTTTTTGCAGTGACATAATCAGAGTATTTCTGGTAGCTGTGTGGTAAGATGTTGCAGAGTGGAGGTGGCGACTAGTTAGGAGGCTACTGTTGTGGTCCAGGCAAGAGATGATAGTGGCTTAGGCTAAGGTGTTAGCAGTGGGAAGGAGAAAAGGACTGGAGAGAATTTAGTAGGAAAAGTAAACAGGTCTTAGTGATGATTTGTCTATAGGATGTGAAAGAGGGAAGGTTAAGGATGACCCTTAGGCTTACTTAACTCCATGAGTTAGGACTAGGGGACAGAAAAGGAGATAGCAGGAATTGTAATATAAAGTGTCATATAATTAAATGCAACAATAAAGGTACACACTAAGTATAGTGCTGGCAGAAGGATGAAGGATTGTCAGGAAAAATTTAACTGAGTCTGATGTTTCAGTTGAATCTGGAAGGATAAATAGAAGTTGCTCTATATTACAGAGGAGCCCTGGTGGTGCAGTGGTTAAGCGCTTGGCTGCTAACCAGGTCAGCGGTTTGAACCCACCAGGTTTGAACCCACCAGCCGCTCCACAGAAGAAAGATGTGGCAGTCTGCTTCCATAAAGATTTACAGTCTTGGAAACCCTATAGGGCAGTTCTTCTTTGTCCTGTAGGGTCGCTGTGAGTTGGAATCAACTCAACGACAGTAGGTTTTGGTTTGGCTCTATATTCCAGGCGTATATGTTATGTTGTGAGAGTTAATTCCAGAAGGTCTGAAATTACACTCAGCTCTTTTGCTGAAGTTTGTGCATGGCACTGACCCCTGGTCAAAGCATGAAATACGCTGAATATTGTTGTTGCTTTGAAACTGTGGGTCAGAGGACTGTAAGAACGGTTTGTACCGAGTTTGTCTGCATTGTTTATTGATAACGGTGGGATTGATGATTTGTACCTGGTCTAGGTGAGGCCCCCCAAGAGCTCTGCTATTGAGACTGGTTACTTAGCAGGAATATGCCTGTGTGACCAGCAAAGTATAAAAAAGCCCCAGTCAAAACTTTATTTTGGCCTCCCTGATTCCAAAGTGTTCCTTGCACACTTGGGTGGTTCCTAATCCTGAGAGAGACTGTGTGTGTCGGTCACAGGTCACAGCCTTCACAGAGGGAAGACAAAGGAGCCTGCACCTGACCTCTCCAGACCTCTTGCTGTGAGACAGTCTTTGTGATGCATATCCTTGCTTTAGTCTTGTTGCTATATTGTATTTTCCTGTAATAAACTGTAGATTTGTAAGCACTGTCATTTTGGGTCCCGTGATTCTTCTTCAGCAAACAAACCTGTTTAACTGCTACTGTTAGTACAGATGTGAAGCAAAGACATTCAGAGAACCTCTGGTAGTCTGGTATTTTTGGCACATAGAGTGAGCAAGGGTATGAATAAAAGAGATCCTGAGGCTACCTGGAGGAGGAACAAGGGAATGTTATGCCATTGTTAACAGGTTTGGATTTTGTTGTAAGCCACAGGTAATTATCAAAAGGTTTTGAGCGAATGCTTCATTGGGTGTGGGGTTAGGTAGGGAAAAGTGGAGCACCACCCCCCATTCCCCCAGGAAACATTTGGTGATGTCTAGAGATATTTGATGTCTAGAGACGTTTTTGGTTGTCACAGTTGATGGGATTGGGGATGGGGGGGCTACTACTAGCATCTAGTAGTTAGAGGCCAGGGATGCTGCTAAACATGCTACAGTGAACAGGACAGTATAAACCCCTACAACAAAGAATTTTCTGGCTCAAAATGGAAGTAGTGCTGAGGTTGAGAAACCCCGGTTAAAGGGAGAAGAGATTTGATTATGGGAAGACCTGTTACAAAGCTGTGGCAGTAGTCCTGTCTGGATTGTGGATTAGGAATGGAGAGAATAAAATCAATTTGAGAGAAGCATAGCGTGAGATTTCTGTGCTCAAGTGGACAGGTAGGGATACTTAGTTTGGAATGATCCCCAGTTTCTATCTTAGGTGACCAGATAGGTTGTAAAGGGGTATCATTAACGGAAGTAAGATTACCTCTTTTAAAGTTTGATGGGAGACGAATAGGGTGGTGATCATTTCTGGTCCTATTAAGTGTGAATGTATGTATTTGATTATTGAAAGTATAACAGTGGAGTATAAAAAATAGGGTATATCAAAATGAAGTCATTATTTTCACCTGAAGGAAAGATCAGTTGACTTTTGGGGGAAAAGGTAAATGCCCAACTGATAAGACACTGTATGTTATGTAAAAACATTTTATCTGTATATTAGTATTTACATATTTTACAGTTTTCCAAGTGTATAATTATGTTTCATTTAATCACCAAAATAATCTTGAAACATAATTTAGTTACTCATTATATCTTTTAAGTTGCAAAAGGTCACATAAAATAACCATTCTTTGAAGTCCAAAGTGTGACCTCTCTGTTCTACTGATTTTGAATGTCAATATGTGCAACCAAGAGGATTCAAGCTTGAAAATACAGACCTGTGCCACCCAATCTCATGGCGGTTGGGAACCCTTAATCCCAATGTCTCTTTCTTACCATTTGTTTCTCAAATGGATGTACATACCTTCCTCACCCTCTTTCTTTCTACTCAGTTCTTATCTAAGAGTGTCTTTCTCCTCTTTAATTCTTTGGCACTTATTTGTCTTACAATGCTTGTCCAGTTACCTCAGGAAAGATCTTTCCCTCCTCTCTTCATTTGTGCAACCTAAATGACCAAATTGTAACTGATTACACATAAACCAAAACCAAACCCGTTGCCGTTGAGTTGATTCTGACTCATAGTTACCCTATAGGACAGAGTACAACTGCTGCATAGGGTTTCCAAGGCTGTAAATATTTATGGAAGCAGATTGCCACATCTTTCTCCCACGGAGCAGCTGGTGGGTTCAATCTGCTGTCATATCGATTAGCAGCTGAGTGCTTTAACCACTAGGGCTCCTTTGATTACACCTAAGCCCTTAAATGTAAGTTTTCAGACAAACAAAAGATTTGTTTGTTTTTACTTTGTTCTGTTTTGGTTTTGCTCTAATCACAAGTGTTTAGACAATATTGTTTAATCAGTTATGTTTCTCTCGTAAACAAGGTTGTAAGTGATATACTCTTAAAAAAGCCCACAGACTACTGAACTCCAAATGTAGTTCAAAACAAAATAGGTATAAAATCTGTAGAACTGATTTATAAAAGAACTTAAGATTGAATTGGCAAAAGTTGTGTGATAGATATATTCATAACAATGACAAAAAAAAAAGTAGCTGCTGAGGCTGCTTATGTACAACAAATACCTCATGGGATTTCGTTACTTGATTTGAGGTTTAGGGTCATGGTTTCATGGAACGTCCCAGTTAATTGGCCTAATAACATGTTTACCTCCTAGTTCAGTGCGTAGTGTCTAGGGTTTAAAAGCTTGCAAGCGGCCATACAAGGGACAACAACTGGTTTCTGTTTGCCTGGAACAGCAGAGAAAGGAGAGTCTGGAATAGGAGGCGGCTATGGAATGTGTGGCTAATTGCCTCCATGAACAACTGCCTGCTTTGCCATGAGACCAGAAGAACTGGATGGTGCCTGGCTACCATTACTGAACATTTTGATCAAAGATTGCGTAGAAGAATCCTGATCAAAAGGGAGAAAAGGCAGAACAGAATTTCAAATTCTCATAGACTCCAGACTTCCTGGAGCCATGAAGGTTGGATGATCCCCTGAAACTGTTGCCCTGATGTAACCGGACTGTTCACGTCGGCTCGGCGTGGCCGTAGAGACACAAAACAGTTGAAAGCAAAAGAAGAAGCTTTATTTGGTTGGCCACGCAAGGGAGCACACCGGGACTTGCATCGCCAAGATGGCTTCGTGAACAGTGGCTGAAACAGTATTTATTAGGGGAAGGGTCCTGGCAGAAAGGAGCAAGGTCGTTGATTGGTCTGGCCAGAAAAGACGTTCCGGGGCAGTTCCGTCATCTGTGCTTGCTCAGTCCAAAGGGGGGGGGGGGGCTTTCAAACTGGATCTTAGGCTCAAACCCCTCACTTCTGAAGTCTTCCCCTAATGTTGGGCCGCTAAAGTTTGGTTCTGTCCGGCAGGAGAAAAGCTCCGGGGTCACTGAGAGGGGTGGGTGGATGGTTTAGCGCATGTCAGGTGGGCCAGATTTGGTCTTAACTGGTTCTGTGGTCTGCAGACCCCAGCCTTTTGTTTTTCTTATCTTAGGCAGGAAGTTGGTTGATTGCCTAAAAAAAAAATCTGGAGAAACCAGTTAGAAGGGGAGGTGGCTCATGCTACTCTGCTTACAAGTTGGGGGTTGGTGATGGTGCCCAGGGGCTGGGGGTCTCACTGATGTAATCTTTAAACCTTCAAACAGAAATATCCCCTGAAGTCTTCTTAAAACCAAACAATAGTTTAGTTTAACTCGTAAAAAATGTCTGCCTTGAGCATTATGCTCTATTAAGAACTATCTATACGGGATCAAATTGACAACAGCATCTGTAAAGATTTGATAGGAACCTTAGAGGGCAGTGAATTTATGTTAATGAGGGAGGAACAACTCAGAAAAGGAGGATGAGAATGGTTACACAACTCAAATGTAATCAGTGTCACTAAATAGTACGCGTAGAAACTTGAATTGGTGTATGTTTTGCTGTGTGTATTCTCAACAACAACAAAATAAATAAAATTTTATATATATATATATATATATATAAAAGAACTTACGAACCACAATCTATTTGTAATTTGGCGGTAAACGGAACTGACGTTCTGTGATAGAATGGGATGTTATGCCAAGGACTGACCTACTTTAGTACTTAACTACACTATGCTAGGAATGTGCTTGGATGGCACTAACAGGAAACTAGATGAGAAAATTTGGGGAAGGAAAATATTACATATAGCAATAAGCTTAGTTGTTAAGAGTATAACTTTGGAGTTCAAATTCTGCCTCTGTTATTTACTAGATGAGTAATATAAGGAAGTTACTTATCTTAACCTCATTTTCTCAGTCTACCAGATGAGGAAGAAAAACCTTCCTTGTAGGGTCATTGGGAGAACTAAGAGATAAAATCAACTGTGCTACATTAACTAGCACAGTAGTTTGGCTAGTTACAGTAAATTAAAATTTCTTCTCCCCTGTAATGCGGAAACCTGCTCGGGTTTCTATAAAGCTGTAGGAGGGCTGAACTGAAATCTGCCTCCCAAGTCCTTTCCACTGGTAGAAATAAAAAAAATGTAAAATTACCTGTGAGAGTAAAAGTCCTTTGTCTATAACCATATTGCCCTTTTAACAGGAAACCTACCTATTTCTCAGACTTGCTGGTTGCAGTGATCTCTTGTGTTTTTATCTTTTTATAGGTGATTACTGGAGGTCACTACGATGTAGATTGTCGATTAGAAGATCCTGATGGTAATGTGTTATACAAGGAGATGAAGAAACAATATGATAGTTTTACCTTCACAGCTTCCAAAAATGGGACATACAAATTTTGCTTCAGCAATGAATTTTCAACTTTCACGCATAAAACTGTATATTTTGATTTTCAAGTTGGAGAAGACCCACCTTTGTTTCCTAGTGAGAACCGAGTCAGCGCTCTTACCCAGGTAAATATGAAGTCAGCAATATGAGGTGGGAATATTTAAAGGAAAAAAAGCATACTATTATGCATTAACTCATTGATGAACATAGAATTTTGACACTTAACAGTCTTTAAAACCTATTTTAATTCTTATGGTAGGTTAAGTATTTCACAGAGAACTTGAGATTTTTATAGTGAAAACCAATGCTAAAGGACTTTACAAACTTCTAAGCGTAAAGAAGGTAAGAAGTCTTAAAGTAAGAGGAAGATCATTAAGATAGAAACATCAGTAGGGAAAGGAAGTTTACAGAGGCTCAGCAATCACAGCTCCAGCATTGTGAAACTTTTTCTCTTACTTCATGAAGGAATATTACACTGCCTTACTGTAAAAATGGCATGGTGGCATCAGACCTCATCTAACTTCAGGGAAAAGAGAAAATCACCATCATTATCAGCCCAAGGCTGATTCCCATGAGGTGAAGGTCAGACATAACTCCACTCTCCAACCTTTTTTACCAATTCTGACACCAGCCATCCCTCCTACTGCACACTCTACTTCTCTGCTGGGTTTAATAATTCATTTCAGTGACCACACAGAACTCAAAGACCATACTTACAGTTAAGTTTATTAAGGAAGCAGCATGGTACAACTCAGGATCAGGAAGCATGTAGGCAGAGTCTGGAAGGCTTCTGTGAAGTGGAGAGCACATCCTCTCCCTTTTTCAGTGTAGGACCACTCTCACAGTGCCTCTTGGCCATCCAAGCAAGCAGGCCTTTTCTCTGCCATGCACACCCCCTGAGGACAGGCTTCCTCTCAGCCCCCTCAGGACAGGCTCCTCTCAGCTGGCCTCTGCCCTGCTCAGACAAGCGTTACAAAACTCTTTAGCTCTTCCAATAAGTGCCCAGAGGCATCCTACTTTACCAGCAAGCCTTCTGCCCAACGGCACTCAGCTCTCTTGCTCTGTGGGTAGGCAAGTCCACTGTAGCTGTCTTGCTCCATGGACTGAGAAGCCCATGACCATCTCACACCAGTCTCCTGATTCTGCTGCTGCTGTTTCTCTGCTGCACTTGCTGCTGGTTCTCTCTGGTGCCTTCTCCGGTGTTACACCTCTCTCTGTCTTGTTCGTCTAGGACATTGTCAGTGCAGGGTCCTTCGGTCCAAAAGACGTGCTCTGCTCTTGGCTCTGCTTATTGAAGGTAGAGAGGTCCCCTTCCCAGCTTCTGGGATTGGCTCATTTTAAGCCTAGGGGATGACAGAACTGAAAGATCCCTTCATTAGGATTCCATACACCTTATTTGCATGTACCCACCCTCGTAAGGTTTCCATGCACCTTATTTGCAGTTACTAGCAGGCTGTCCAATCCCCTTGGTGGGCTATAAGCACCTTATTTGCATCATCCCACCCAATCATTTTGTGGAGTCACAAGACCATGGCTAGAAGGGCCATATAAAGTAATCTACTGTACCGTGCCTACCTTAGCAGGTTTGTATAATTGAAAGCAAAACTAATGCCTTAATATGTAAATATACCACAGAGTAATCTTTTATACCAGTACTTAGTGTTACTCAAGCTTCTATTATAATAACTTTTGCTGTAACTTAAGGTAGAATATTGAAGATTAATGGTAAATTATGTAGCAAAAATAGTAAAGGAAGTTAAATTGAGTCTTACTTTGAAGGTGTTAATGAGTTAAAGAAATTGAAAGTCAATGAACAGACACTGCTCAGATAATGAGAAGGGTTATTTCTAGTTCAAATACAATATGAGCTTACATTATACTTGAAAGATTCAATAAGACATCAAAAATTCTTACCACGTACTTGTTAAAACCTTAAACTGGTATTTCATTGTTTCCAGGTTCCCTTCAGTCTCTTTGCTAAGGTCATGTAGGAATAGAGGTAGTTTTTAAGAATGCTTAAGAGTCTAATTCATAAGCCTATTGTAAGTGTTAGAAAGGTGTATCGAAATGCTCTTATTTTTAGACACGTTCTCTTTATATTAGGGTCCTGTGTAAAAGGCACTTTGCTTTTGTAAAACAGTTTTTCTCTGAGGCCATTGTTCAAAACTTAACCTGCGTCTATTCCTACATGAATTTTAACTTGCATAAGAAGGTAAAAACCAAACCAAACAGAGTGCATTCCATCGACGCACATGACCCCATGTGTGTCAGAGTACAAGTGCTTGCTTTAAAAACCAAAGTAGGTAAATGGCAGCAAATGAGTAGTAATAAAGCAGTTAGTATCACTTAGCCTCCATTATTTGTATCACAGTTTTTATCCTTTGTTAGTCTTATTTTCTACTTTAAAAAAGCTAGTAAGTCTCTCATATAGTAGGAATACTTAAAGTAGCTGTTCATACTTTAAAATTAAAAAAATCACCAACTAGTAAATGTAGAATAAATGATGGAATTTTGCTGTCACCAGTTTCTAAACATTAATAAAATGATGGCTCTAGAGTAGGCATTGATCACCAGTCACTGCTAAAATCATTAGGTGAAAAACTGATGGGAAACTTATAATAGGTGGATCAGACTGATTTCATCTAAATCTGTTGATCATTCATAAAAGGAAAGATAACCAGACACCATGTGTCTCCTGAAATTATACAGTAAGAAATACACAATACTGCCTATGAGATATTCTCACCCAGAACATTAAATCCCATCAAGCCCTTAGATTTACCAGTTTACAAGAAATACAGTAGTGGAGGAACACCATGAGAATGCAGTCAGTGAAATCCAAACAGTGAGGAATGCTATAGGACAAATGACCCACTTTCAAGGAAAAAAGAAAGAAAAACGAGGAGAACCTAAAGATTAAAGAAATAATAATTAATCAGCCAAATGATTGCATTAACCTTGTTTGGATTCTGATTTGAAAAAAACTTTTGAGACATTTGGGGAAATTTGAACACTATATTAATTGACCGTAAGGAACTATTTTTAATTATTTTAGGTGTGATAATGCTATTGGGGTTATATGTTTTTCAGTGTTATCTTTTAGAAGTAAATATAAAGTATAAAAGTATAGTGTTTGGAGCCCTGGTGGTGCAGTGGTTAAGTGCTTCGCTGCTAACCAAAAGGTCAGTGGTTTAAATCCACCAGCTGCTCCTTGGAAACCCTATGGGGCAGTTCTTCTCTGTCCTGTAGGGTTGCTATGAGTCAGAATTGACTCGATGGCAATGAGTTTGGTTTGTTTTTGTTTTTTCATAAAAGGTATTTATAGCTGAAATACTACGATATCAGGAATTTGCTTTAAAATAAACAATGAAAAGGAAAACAGATGGGTAATATAGCTGAAACAAGATTAAACCAAAAATCAAGACCATTGCCATCAAGTTAATTCTGACTCATGGTAATGCCATGTGTTTACAGAGTAGAACTACTCAATGGGGTTTCTTGGCTGTAATCTTTACAGAAACAGATCGCCAGGCCTTTTTTCCGCAGTGCTCCTGGGTGGGTTTCCACTACCAACTTTTAGGTTAGTAGTTGATTGTAAACCATTAGCACCACCCAGGGACCTGAAACATGATTTAGCCATATGTTAATAGTTTTATTGACATTAGGGTTCATTGTACTATCTCTATACTTTTGAATATGTATGAAAATTTCCACTTTAGAAGTAAAAGGAAGGAAATGCTGTATCTCAAAAATTGTATGAGCCCGCATAACTAGTCCCTTAATTTCCCTGATTTCCCCTAATCCAGCAGTTCTTAACTTATACTCGATGGACAGGCTTCAAGGAGTCTTAAACATTCTGAATTTGTGTCAGGCTGTTGTTTTTATGAGTACTTTCTAGGAGGAGAATCCTTGGGCCACATACCATTTTTATAATACATAGAAAGCACAGAAATGCTGGAAGTTCCTCTCTCTCTAGTCCCTCATCACGAATTAGAAATCATTCATTCTAGTACAGTTTTGCTAATCTTTCATTCCTAGGGACCTAAACAAAATAAGAACAACAAAAACATTTGACTATTCTAATACTGTAGCTAAATTCAATGTGTGGACCTCGTAATTTCTCACACTTTTTTTTAAGCATCCTTAATTGAATACTTTTGTAATTATTTCTTTCGTACTTACTTTGCTAGGACTTTAATGAATGTGTAAATTATTTCCTAATGTCTATATTGCTTCATTCTTTAAGACAAACTCAGGTTTGACTTTTTAAAATTCTTAATACATGATTTGTGATATAAAATAAGTATAATATAATAATAAAGCATGCATTTCATCACCAGGAGTAAGTTTTCAATCATAGAAAAATATTAAACTCTGGTATACAAAAAAAAAAAAAAAAGACATTTAAACCTTTTCAACGCAGGTGGTATAATGAATAAGATTTTATCAGACGAAGACTCACAAACTGATTACACAGTGAAACTGAAACTTATATCATATTGGGAATAGATACGTATTGGTTTAGTTGACTAGTGTGAGGCAGAAGACTTGTTTAGAAAATTGGTAAATATGTTTTTAAAAAGACATGTTTCTACTCTGACCTGTCACTTTCAGATTCAAAAGTTAGCTGAGGGTTTTGACGAACAATCCTGTTTCTTAAATATTAAACTTTGACTAACTCCATCTATTTTTATGCCATATTTGTTAATTTTTTGAATAGATCTTTGAGCTTTGATTTATACTCTTATTCTTGATTTAACTTACTGACCTGCCGATTCTCTTCCTCCTCATTCTTCTTTGAAGAACCCAGTCTAGGAATTCTATAGCTATCAACCTAGTTGTTGTTACTAGCTGCTGTCCAGTCATCCCCCAACTCGTGACCCTATGCACAATGAAGCAAAATGCTGCCCGGTCCTGGCCATCCCCATGATCGCTTGTGGATTGGTCTGTTGTAATCCATAGGGTTTTCATTGGCCAATTTTCTAAAGTAGATAGCCAGCCTTTTCTCCCTAGTCTGCCTTAGTATGGAACCTTTGCTGAAACCTGTTAGCATTATAGCAGCACGCAAGCCTCCACCGACAGACTAGTGGTGGCTGTGCACAAGGTACTGTCTTAGTTATCCAGTGCTGCTGTAACAGAAATGCCACAAGTGGGTGGCTTTAACAGTCAGAAATTTATTTTCTCACAGTTTAAAGGAGGCTAGAAGTCCAAGTTCAGGGTGCCGACTCTAGGGGAAGGCTTTCTGAGACTTCCTGTCAGCTCTGGAGGAAGGCCCTTGTCTCTTCTGAGTTTCTGCCCCAGGGCCGTCTTCATGTGGCTTGGCATCTGTCTTCCCCCATCTCTGCTCTGCTCACTTGTTTAATCTCTAGCCCTGGTGGTGGAGTGGTTTAAGAGCTATGGTTGCTAACCAGGTCAACAGTTCGAATCCACCAGCCGCTCCTTGGAAAACCCTATGGGGCAGTTCTGCTCTGTCCTGTAGGGTCACTATGAGTTGGGATCGACTCAATGGCAGTGGGTTTTTTTGGTTTATATCTCAAAAGAGATTGACTCAAATTAACACCTTACACTAATCCTCCCTCATTAACATAACAAACGGATCCCATTCCCAAATGGGATTATAACCACAGGCGTAGAGGTTAGGATTTACAACTCGTATTTTCTGGGGGCATAATTCAGTCCATAACAGGTACATTGGCTGGGAATGACACCAGGTCTCCCGAATGGAAGGTGAGAATTTTACAACTGAACCACTAATGCCCCTTTGTTCTTGTTAGTTCCTGTGGAGTCAGTCCTGACTCACGGCGACCAAATGTGTGTCAGAATAGAACTGTGCTCCGTAGGGTTTTCAATGGCTGATTTTTCAGACATAGATTACTAGGCCTTTCTTCTGAAGTGCCTCCTGATGGACTTGAACTTTCAGCTTTTTGGTTAGCAGATAAGAACATTAACCATTTACGCCACCCAGGCCCTATTGCCAGGACTAGTGCGTAAGTGAATGAATGAATGAATGTCAGTTTAGTAGAATGTTAATCAAATGAGGAATTGAGATTAAATTGAAAGAAAAGATCAAAAGATGAATCTGCTAGATGGATTGTACAGAAAGTATTGAAGAAGCTAACTGAAAGTGTTTTTCTTTAGATGGAATCTGCCTGTGTTTCAATTCATGAAGCTCTGAAGTCTGTCATCGACTATCAGACTCATTTCCGATTGAGAGAAGCTCAAGGACGAAGCCGAGCAGAGGATCTAAATACAAGAGTGGCCTATTGGTCAGTAGGAGAAGCCCTCATTCTTCTGGTGGTTAGCATAGGGCAGGTATTTCTTCTGAAAAGCTTTTTCTCAGATAAAAGAACCACCACAACTCGTGTTGGATCATAACTACACTTTGAGAATTGACGCACCATTGCCACTGTAATATTGCTGTCCTCTAATTGATTTTAGGTACCGAAGAACTTAATATTGGCAACATTTTTGAAAATTTTACTCATACTTGTTGCGGGGCATGTACGATGCATATCCCCAAACTGGAAAGGACACCGTTTTTTTTTTTTTTTTTTCATTTGTAAAGGTGGAAAAACTTTGGAACTTATTTTGGGCTATTAATGTTAAATATTCAGCACCAATGATCTACTCTTTCCTTGGTTATTTGTATCTACTCTTCGCACACTGAACTTTGGTATTTTGATTCCTTTTAACCGTTTGAAAGATACTTTTTCTTATAGGTAGTTGATATTTTAAAAACCTTAGATTTAAAGTCTATATATGTTGTGGAGGAAGAAAATTGCCCTTTAATTGTTTATAGTGACTAAAATTTTGTGTTTTAAGAAAACCAGATGTGACTAACTATAGCTCAAACCCTATTCTGCACTGTTTAATTTTTTGGGAAAGAAGAAAAAAAAATTACCATGGAAATGTTAGTTAATATTATAATTTTAAATTGATACATCATGGTATAATTTATTTTTCATTAGCTTAGAAAGTGTCAGAATTTTGTTTTGGGGGTTTATTCTATGATTTATAACCAGATGTTATTCTTTCATAAAGGCATTCTTACCACACAGAGTAACAGTATGTTTCAATAAAATATAGTTTATACAGGCTTTAAAAATCAGACTGTTAGAACAGGTAGAATATTACAGAATAATTTAAGACACTACAATGGGGGCAAATGAAATGGGTAAATTTATAGTGAATTATCTGCACACTGTATTTCAATACTTTTACAAAGGAATAAGGTGGTCTGTTTCATTTAACATTTTAATTGGCTGGTTCTTACCCATATGTGGCTTTAATGTCTTTGAGTCATTTTCAGCTTAAATTGACAGTTGTAATATTAGTATCACATAAGTGCCATACATTTTATCCTGATGGTGGGATGCACTGAGAAGTTAGGTTTTTGTTTGTTTTTTGCCTTGCACATGAGATTTCTGTAATCTGGTTAGTAGCCCTAAAATGATTTAAAAATTTAGAATGCTTATATGTGTGTATTTCTTATTTGATAATCTTCATTGATTGTATTGCATTTGATGAGTATTAAATAATGCATATTCTGTACATTATAAGGTTTAGACTGTGTTTGTATCTTACTTGTATAGATTGAGCCAATTGAAGTAAGATTTAGTTCCAAGTATTCTGGAATAGAATACAAGATGATGCAAAATTGTATAGATTTTTAAAGCTTTTTGCTGTTTAAAAAGGTTGTGACTGCTTTTCTGCCGTGCCCTGTCCCCCACCCCAAGGTGATGAGTGCTGAACAAGACTGTCATATTGTAGTGACCGATATGTGGTACGATATAATGCTGGTTGGCAAGCAATTGTGATCACTTACCACGACTGACCAGAAGTTAACTCCTAATTCTAATCTGTCTTGAAATACATATATACATTTCTGCATATAAGAGCAAAATTCATTGAGGTTGTCAGAGTAAAATTAAGTGAGGGTGTCATCCTTGCTAATTTCTAATGCCACAGTGTAGCAAAGGATGAACATGTTTTGAATCCTTTAATTCTAAGATTTTTGAAGACCAAATAGCTCCTCCTTAAACAGTATCTATCAGTGGATTCAGAACTGAAGTTTAAGATTTTCCAGATTTATCTTTTCAAGTTCTTGGAGTTGTCATGCAGCTTTATAAGTATCCCTCTATATTTAATTTGAAAATTTTAAACATTAATGTTAATGTAATTGATAAGCATGGGCATATGTAGAATGTCCTTTTCTGGTTACCTGTCTATCCAGATACTGATACTACACCGTAATTAAACAGTCTGGTCTCAGCGTGTCCAGTCTGGCATAGGTAGATAGATAGTACAGCAGTTTAATTTGTGCCTCTCAAAACTTCATGATATTAGATTATTACCCTAAATGATTTTTGATGAAACTATTGAAATATATTAGAATTTTTGAAATCACCACTGTTACCTATGGTAAATAGTGTGGGCTTGGTCCAGTCTGTATGTAACTGGTTAAATCTTGATGGCTGTCTGTACTCACCTGGTATGTGTGTGTGTGTGTGTGTGTGTATATATATATATATATATATATTAGGATATATGTATCTATTTGGACATAAATGTTAAGTAAGAACAGGTTTTTTTTTTCTTTTTTCCTTCCTCCTACTATAATTTGTAGCTCACCTTATTTCTTTAATTCTGTCATAATTTGTTGCAGCAGTTTGAATTTTCCAAATATTTGTGTTTGAACATATGGCTCAGAATACATATTTAAGCATCATAGTTGTATATATTTTTAAAATAGAATAAATATACCATCAAAGATGAGCAAACTAAAACAAACACTTCGAAAGGAAGAATAAATAATGGAAAGGGGCTTGATATACAAGTTTATACTAAAATCCAACTGTGTGAAGATACATTTTAAAATACTACTTTGCTAATAATCTAATTTTTTTTTCTACTTAAGAAACAAATGCTTTGTGGTTCACAGCTTTCATTCAGGCTTGATGAAAACCAACTTTGAAAATACAGTGAACCAAAAAACAGTTTTATTCCTGGAAAAATTTAATTGAAATCTCTGTACTGTCCTTTTTTTGTTTCAGTTTGTAAATGTGTAACAATTATAGTTAAATAGGACAAAGCAGACCCTATGACTATGTTTTGAAAAATTAAATTAATATATAAATAATTCAAAGGGGTTTTTCATTTACTTTTAAAAGGAAAAGAAATTTCTCTAAATTAAACAGATGTTGGTTCTACAGGATTGCGCACCAATTTCTTTTTTTTAATTATACTTTACAGAACAAATAGTTTCTCATTAAACAGTCAGTACACATATTGTTTTATGACATTGATTAACAACCTCACAACATGTCAACACTCTCCCTTTTCCACCTTGGAGGACCTTTCTTTTTTTTTTTTGGTAAAAATATACGTACTCAATACACTATTGCAAAAATTTCTACATATACGATTCAGTGACATCGATTACGTTCTTCCAGTTGTGTTGCTATTCTCACTATCCTTTTCCAAATTATTCCATCACGATTATCTTCAACTCTCTGTCCCCTAGGCTTCCCATCAAACCTTTTAAGTTGCTGTTGTCAATTTGATCTCACACAGATAACTTTTTTTTTTTTTTTTTT